>NC_133328.1:215381966-215687216 GCF_042186555.1 Aquarana catesbeiana | reverse complement strand
GGTCAGAGACGGCAGACATAATACAGGAGATGGTCAGAGACTGCAGACATACTACAGGAGACGGTCAGAGACTGGAGATATAATACAGAAGATGGTCAGAGACTGCAGACATAATACAGGAGATGGTCAGAGACTGCAGACATACTACAGGAGATGGTCAGAGACTGCAGACATACTACAGGAGATGGCCAGAGACTGCAGACATGTTACAAGAGATGGTCAGAGACTGCAGACATAGTACAGGAGATGGTCAGAGAATGCGGACATATTACAGGAGATGGTCAGAGATTGCAGACATGATACAAGAGATGGTCAGAGACTGGAGATATAATACAGGAGATGGTCAGAGACTGCAGACATAGTACAGGAGACGGTCAGAGACTGCAGACATGTTACAAGAGATGGTCAGAGACTGCAGACATGTTACAAGAGATAGTCAGAGACTGCAGACATGATACAAGAGATGGTCAGAGACTGCAGACATGATACAAGAGATGGTCAGAGACTGGAGATATAATACAGGAGATGGTCAGAGACTGCAGACATAGTACAGGAGACGGTCAGAGACTGCAGACATGATACAAGAGATGGCCAGAGACTGCAGACATGTTACAAGAGATGGTCAGAGACTGCAGACATAGTACAGGAGATGGTCAGAAAATGCGGACATATTACAGGAGATGGTCAGAGATTGCAGACATGATACAAGAGATGGTTAGAGACTGCAGACATAATACAGAAGATGGTCGGAGACTGCAGACATAATACAAGAGATGGTCAGAGACTGCAGACATGTTACAAGAGATAGTCAGAGACTGCAGACATGATACAAGAGATGGTCAGAGACTGCAGACATGATACAAGAGATGGTCAGAGACTGCAGACATGTTACAAGAGATGGTCAGAGACTGCAGACATGATACAAGAGATGGTCAGAGACTGCAGACGTGTTACAAGAGATGGTCAGAGACTGCAGACATGATACAAGTGAGGGTCAGAGACTGCAGACATGTTACAAGAGATGGTCAGAGACTGCAGACATTTTACAAGAGACGGTCAGAGACGGCAGACATAATACAGGAGATGGTCAGAGACGGCAGACATAATACAGGGGATGGTCAGAGACTGCAGACATACTACAGGAGACGGTCAGAGACTGGAGATATAATACAGAAGATGGTCAGAGACTGCAGACATAATACAGGAGATGGTCAGAGACTGCAGACATACTACAGGAGATGGTCAGAGACTGCAGACATACTACAGGAGATGGCCAGAGACTGCAGACATGTTACAAGAGATGGTCAGAGACTGCAGACATAGTACAGGAGATGGTCAGAGAATGCGGACATATTACAGGAGATGGTCAGAGATTGCAGACATGATACAAGAGATGGTCAGAGACTGGAGATATAATACAGGAGATGGTCAGAGACTGCAGACATAGTACAGGAGACGGTCAGAGACTGCAGACATGATACAAGAGATGGTCAGAGACTGCAGACATGTTACAAGAGATAGTCAGAGACTGCAGACATGATACAAGAGATGGTCAGAGACTGCAGACATGATACAAGAGATGGTCAGAGACTGGAGATATAATACAGGAGATGGTCAGAGACTGCAGACATAGTACAGGAGACGGTCAGAGACTGCAGACATGATACAAGAGATGGCCAGAGACTGCAGACATGTTACAAGAGATGGTCAGAGACTGCAGACATAGTACAGGAGATGGTCAGAAAATGCGGACATATTACAGGAGATGGTCAGAGATTGCAGACATGATACAAGAGATGGTTAGAGACTGGAGATATAATACAGGAGATGGTCAGAGACTGCAGACATAGTACAGGAGACGGTCAGAGACTGCAGACATGATACAAGAGATGGTCAGAGACTGCAGACATGTTACAAGAGATGGTCAGAGACTGCAGACATGTTACAAGTGATGGTCAGAGACTGCAGACATGTTACAAGAGATGGTCAGAGACTGCAGACATGTTACAAGAGATGGTCAGAGACTGCAGACATGTTACAAGTGATGGTCAGAGACTGCAGATATGTTACAAGAGATGGTCAGAGACTGCAGACATGTTACAAGAGATGGTCAGAGACTGCAGTTCCTATGGACGTTAGTAGATAATGGCCGATCGGCCCTCTCACCTGACACAGCGATACAACAACAACGGTTCCTCTGATCAGGAGTCTGCTCACTCTGAATTGCCCATGGCGACTCCGCTGGGTAGCACCCAGATCTGTATTCTGGCAATGACTCCATTCCTTTCTCCGCCTGGGATGGCGCTAGGCTGTGTGGCTTTCCCTCTGGTGGAGCAGGGCAGCGGGGTTCTCTCTCTGATGGTGTTCTCTCAGCACTGACCTCTCCCTCTGGAGTCCTGGGTGTACTTCCCTTTTTTTTTCTTTCCTGGCCGATATGAAGGCGGGGGAAGAAACATAGTGCGCCGCTCACTAGCACAGTAGCGTGCGTGAAGAGGAGAGGGAGAGGGGTGTCACCCGGTGCGGTAAAACATGGTATCATCCCCCCTCCACCAACTATAGTCTCCCCTCAGTAAAGTCCCCCATCCACTAAGTATAGACCCCCCTCCGTCAGTGCAGACCCCCCACTAAGTATAAACCCCTCCCTCAATACAGACCCCCCAGGACAAAACACCCCCCTCTATCAGTATAGACCCCCCTCAGGACAAACCAACCACCCCTCCATTAGTACAGACCCCCCTCAGGACAAACCACTCCCCCTCCATTAGTACAGAACCACCCCCCTCCATTAGTACAGACCCCCGCAGAACAAACCACCCCCCCACATTAGTACGGAACCACCCCTCCTACAGTACATTAGTACAGACCCCCCTGAACAAACCACCCCCTCCATTAGTACAGACCCCCCTCAGGACAAACCACCCCCCCTCCATTAGTATAGACCCCCTCAGGACAAACCACCCCCTCTATTAGTACAGAACCACCCCCCTCCATTAGTACAGACCCCCCCAAAACAAACCACCCCCCCTCCATTAGTACAGACCCCTCAGAACAAACCACCCCCCTCCATTAGTACAGACCCCCCGGACAAACCACCCCCCTACATTAGTACAGACGCCCTGGACAAACCACCCACCTCCATTAGTACAGACTCCCAGAACAAACCACCCCCCTCCATTAGTACAGACCCCCAAAACAAACCACCCCCCTCCATTAGTACAGACCCCCCGGGACAAACCACCCCCCCTTCATTAGTACAGACCCCCAGAACAAACCATCCCCCATTAGTACAGACCCCAGGACAAACCACCCCCCCTCCATTAGTACAGACCCCCCCAAAACAAACCACCCCCCCTCCATTAGTACAGACCCCCCCAGAACAAACCACTCCCCATTAGTACAGACCCCTGGGACAAACCACCCCCTCTCCATTAGTACAGACCCCCCCCGGGGACAAACCACCCCCCTTCATCAGTACAGACCCCCCAGAACAAACCACCCCCCATTAGTACAGACCCCCCCAGACAAACCACCCCCCTACATTGGTACAGACCCCCAGAACAAACCACCGCCCCCTAAATTAGTACAGACCCCCATAACAAACCACCCCCCCTCCATTAGTACAGACCCCCCCAAAACAAACCACCCCCCCTCCATTAATACAGACCCCCCAGAACAAACCACTCCCCATTAGTACAGACCCCTGGGACAAACCACCCCCTCTCCATTAGTACAGACCCCCCGGGACAAACCACCCCCCTTCATCAGTACAGACCCCCCAGAACAAACCACCCCCCATTAGTACAGACCCCCCCAGACAAACCACCCACCTACATTGGTACAGACCCCCAGAACAAACCACCGCCCCCTAAATTAGTACAGACCCCCATAACAAACCACCCCCCCTCCATTAGTACAGACCCCCCGGACAAACCACCCTCCTCCATTAGTACAGAACCCCTAGGACAAACCACCCCCCTCCATTAGTACAGACCCCCCAAAAGAAACCACCCCCCTCCATTAGTACAGACCCCCCAGAACAAACCACCCCCCCATTATTAGTACAGACCCCCCAGGACAACCCCCCACCATTAGTAAAGACCTCTCCAGGACAAACCACCCCCCTCCATTAGTACAGACCTCCCAGGACAAACCACCCCCCTCCATTAGTACAGACCCCCCTGAACAAACCACCCCCTTCCATTAGTACAGACCCCCCTCAGGACAAACCACCCCCCCTCCATTAGTATAGACCCCCTCAGGACAAACCACCCCCCTCTATTAGTACAGAACCACCCCACTCCATTAGTACAGACCCCCCAAAACAAACCACCCCCCTCCATTAGTACAGACCCCCAGAACAAACCACCCCCCATTAGTACAGACCACTGGGACAAACCACCCCCTCTTCCATTAGTACAGACCCCTGGGACAAACCACCCCCTCTCCATTAGTACAGACCCTCTGGGACAAACCACCCCCCTTCCATTAGTACAGACCCCCCAGGACTAACCACCCCCCCTCCATTAGTACAGACCCCTCAGAACAAACCACCCCCCTCCATTAGTACAGACCCCCCAGAACAAACCACCCCCCTTCATTAGTACAGACCCCCTGGGACAAACCACCCCCCCCTTCATTAGTACAGACCCCCAGAACAAACCATCCCCCATTAGTACAGACCCCAGGGCAAACCACCCCCCCTCCATTAGTACAGACCCCCCCAAAACAAACCACCCCCCCTCCATTTGTACAGACCCCCCCAGAACAAACCACTCCCCATTAGTACAGACCCCCGGGACAAACCACCACCTCTCCATTAATACAGACCCCCCGGGACAAACCACCCCCCCTTCATCAGTACAGACCCCCCAGAACAAACCACCCCCCATTAGTACAGACCCCCTCGGACAAACCACCCCCCTACATTGGTACAGACCCCCAGAACAAACCACCGCCCCCTAAATTAGTACAGACCCCCATAACAAACCACCCCTCCTCCATTAGTACAGACCCCCTGGACAAACCACCCTCCTCCATTAGTACAGAACCCCTAGGACAAACCACCCCCCTCCATTAGTACAGACCCCCCAAAAGAAACCACCACCGTCCATTAGTACAGACCCCCCAGAACAAACCACCCCCCCACCATTAGTACAGACCCCCCAGGACAACCCCCCCACCATTAGTAAAGACCTCTCCAGGACAAACCACCCCCCTCCATTAGTACAGACCTCCCAGGACAAACCACCCCCCTCCATTAGTACAGACCCCCAGAACAAACCACCCCCCATTAGTACAGACCACTGGGACAAACCACCCCCTCTCCATTAGTACAGACCCCCGGGACAAACCACCCCCTCTCCATTAGTACAGACCCTCTGGGACAAACCACCCCCCTTCCATTAGTACAGACCCCCCCGGGACTAACCACCCCCCCTCCATTAGTACAGACCCCTCAGAACAAACCACCCCCCTCCATTAGTACAGACCCCCCAAAACAAACCACCCCCCTTCATTAGTACAGACCCCCTGGGACAAACCACCCCCCCTTCATTAGTACAGACCCCCAGAACAAACCATCCCCCATTAGTACAGACCCCGGGGCAAACTACCCCCCCTCCATTAGTACAGACCCCCCCAAAACAAACCACCCCCCCTCCATTTGTACAGACCCCCCCAGAAAAAAACCACTCCCCATTAGTACAGACCCCCGGGACAAACCACCACCTCTCCATTAGTACAGACCCCCCGGGACAAACCACCCCCCCTTCATCAGTACAGACCCCCCAGAACAAACCACCCCCCATTAGTACAGACCCCCCCGGACAAACCACCCCCCTACATTAGTACAGACCCCCAGAACAAACCACCGCCCCCTAAATTAGTACAGACCCCCATAACAAACCACCCCCCCTCCATTAGTACAGACCCCCTGGACAAACCACCCTCCTCCATTAGTACAGAACCCCTAGGACAAACCACCCCCCTCCATTAGTACAGACGCCCAAAACAAACCACCCCCCTCCATTAGTACAGACCCCCAGAACAAACCACCCCCCCACCATTAGTACAGACCCCCCAGGACAACCCCCCCACCATTAGTACAGACCTCTCCAGGACAAACCACCCCCCTCCATTAGTACAAACCCCCAGGACAAACCACCCCCCTCCATTAGTACAGACCCCCCTGAACAAACCACCCCCTCCATTAGTACAGACCCCCCTCAGGACAAACCACCCCCCCTCCATTAGTATAGACCCCCTCAGGACAAACCACCCCCCTCTATTAGTACAGAACCACCCCCCTCCATTAGTACAGACCCCCCCAAAACAAACCACCCACCTCCATTAGTACAGACCCCCAGAACAAACCACCCCCCCATTAGTACAGACCACTGGGACAAACCACCCCCTCTCCATTAGTACAGACCCCCGAGACAAACCACCCCCTCTCCATTAGTACAGACCCTCAGGGACAAACCACCCCCCTCCATTAGTACAGACCCCCCCAGGACTAACCACCCCCCCTCCATTAGTACAGACCCCTCAGAACAAACCACCCCCCTCCATTAGTACAGACCCCCCTGGACAAACCACCCCCCTCCATTAGTACAGACCCCCCTGGACAAACCACCCCCCCTCCATTAGTACAGACAACCCCAGGACAAACCAACCCCCTCATTAGTACAGACCCCCAGAACAAACCACCCCCCATTAGTACAGACCCCCCCGGACAAACCACCCCCCCTACATTAGTACAGACGCCCTGGACAAACCACCCTCCTCCATTAGTACAGACTCCCAGGACAAACCACCCCCCTCCATTAGCACAGACCCCCCAAAACAAACCACCCCCCTCCATTAGTACAGACCCCCCAGAACAAACCACCCCGCTTCATTAGTACAGACCCCCCGGGACAAACCACCCCCCCTTCATTAGTACAGACCCCCAGAACAAACCATCCCCCATTAGTACAGACCCCAGGACAAACCACCCCCCCTCCATTAGTACAGACCCCCCAAAACAAACCACCCCCCTTCATTAGTACAGACCCCCCCAGAACAAACCACTCCCCATTAGTACAGACCCCCGGGACAAACCACCACCTCTCCATTAGTACAGACCCCCCCGGGACAAACCACCCCCCCTTCATTAGTACAGACCCCCAGAACAAACCACCCCCCATTAGTACAGACCCCCCGGACAAACCACCCCCCTACATTGGTACGGACCCCCAGAATAAACCACCGCCCCCTAAATTAGTACAGACCCCCATAACAAACCACCCCCCCTCCATTAGTACAGACCCCCTGGACAAACCACCCTCCTCCATTAGTACAGAACCCCTAGGACAAACCACCCCCCTCCATTAGTACAGACCCCCCAAAACAAACCACCCCCCTCCATTTGTACAGACCCCCCAGAACAACCCCCCCTCCATTAGTATAGACCCCCCAGGACAACCCCCCTCCATTAGTATAGAGCCCCCAGGACAAACCCCCACTCCATTAGTATAGACCCCCAGGACAACCCCCCTCCATTAGTATAGACCCCCCCAGGACAAACCCCCCTCCATTAGTATAGCCCCCCAGGACAAACCACCCCTCCTTTAGTATAGACCCCCCCAGGACAAATGCCTCCCCTCCATTAGTATAGACCCTTCCAGGACAAACCCTCCTCCATTAGTATAGACCCCCCAGGACAACCCACCTCCATTAGTATAGACCCCCCCAGGACAAACCCCTCCCCTCCATTAGTACAGACCCCCCAGGACAAAACCCCCCCTCCATTGAGCTGATTAAAAAACACCTGGGCAGCAGCTGGAGAGGAGAGGAGAGGACAGTGTGCAGCCGCACTGCCCAGGTGGAAAACAGAGCGTGTCAGGCTTGGGCAGCAGGCGGGAGTTGCACACAGGAGGAGGAGAACTGGAACACGTTGGGAACAGACCAGTGACGTCACTGCGTGGCTGGTCTCTCTGCAAACAGAGACACGGCCGCTCCGATCTCTAGCTATCTCCGCTCTCTTCCTCTGACAGGAGGAGGGAAGGGGGATGGGCTTAGGCAAAAAACAAAGCGGCGGCGGCTGCGGTGACCGGCGGAGAGAGCCGCCTACAGACAAGGAGAGAAGAAAGAGGAGGGAGGGAAGCACTCTGGTGCTGTACTGTCCCCACCTCTGTGGCACCTGGGTGCACTGCACCCCTTTGCACCCCGTCCAGGATCGGCCCTGTTTACAACTGCATGGGAGTAAGCCTATACAATGTTTGCCCACACAGGGATTCATTGGTGTTCCATGCATCCTAGTGCAGACAGTTCATGACAGTTGGGATGCAGCAGCTGCACAGACACAGCCGCTGCTCCCGCTGTTTCCAATTTGGCTTCTGTATGGCCTGCACCTGTAGAGCTCTGCCATATGGTGGAATAGTAACCTCATCCTCACAGGCAGGGATTGCATTGGCAACTATCATCTTGGATAAAGTATTCATATTGGATTAAGTATTGCACTTTGGCTTAGCACAGTGGTTCTCAACCTAGGGGTCGGGACCCCCTCGGGGGTCGAATGACGATTTGACCAGGGGTCACTGAATCTTGGGCTGTTCCTGAATTCTGCACTGCTCTCCCAGACTTTTCGTGGCTGCCCAGCTGGGCTGTTCCTGGAGCCCGTGGTCGCCCACCCAGCCCAGTTCACGGCATGGCTGGGGGTCAGAGACTAGAAGTCAGCTGACTGGTGAAGAATGTGAAGTGGGAGGTGCTGGAGGAGACCCTATCTCCTGATTTCGGCATAGGTGTCACTGCTGCGAAACACCACAAAGTCGGGGACACAGTGAGTAACACTACCTGTGATTATAGTTGCCATTAAAAGTCCCCACTACAGTTCTCAGATAAGCAGATGACCTTGATCGAGAGCACCTAAGTTGGCTGATCAGAACTCCCCTGAGCACTGCCACTGATCCCAACTCCCCGCCAGCCCTACCACTCATCCCAACTCCCCACCAGCACTGCCACTCATCCCAACTCCCCAACAGCATTGCCACTCATCCCAACTCCACACCAGCATTGCCACTCATCCCAACTCCCCACCAGCATTGCCACTCATCCCAACTCCCCACCAACTCTGCCACTCATCCCAACACCCCCCACCATGGAGTAAGAGAAGGAATAAAAATATAGAATGCATGGAAGGGAGCGGAAAAGAGGGGGAGGAACAAAGAAAAAGGGAGAGAAAGAATCAGAGACAGAACAAGAAAGACGGCTGGAGAGAGCGAGAGAGAGAGAGATGGGGGGGAGAAATTAGGATAGTGAGAGATGAAACGGAAAGAAAGAGAACAAAGAGAAAGAGTGGTACATCCTAAAATGTACCATAAGGGGTTTTAATACTGTATGAGTGGTGGGGAATCAGGGAGCGCTAAATATCCGTGGGTTAGGGGCGCAAATTACTTGTCTTGCCTTGGGTGCTGACACACCCACGGTACGAAAATAATTTTACTGTTAGGGGTCCCCACAACTTGGGAAATTTTATCCAGGAGTCACGGCACTAGTAAGGTTGAGAACCACTGGCTTAGCACAATCTAAAAAACACTTCTCTATCCCTGCAACTGCTCCATTGTTTTAAATGTGCTTAATGGTAACCTATGCTGCCTTCAAGTTCCATCGTTAACTGCAACTGCTCCATTGTTTTAAATGTTTTTAATGATAATCTTTGCTGCCTTCAAATGCTTTACCTCTGCCTATGTCACTGTGATGTTTATTTTGCTTTCTTATTGTCTATACCAAAATTATGAGCTGATCTTATCTTTATACCATGCCCTCCTGCTCTCTTGCTCTGTCTTGTAGTCTGCCTTTGGTGTGAGAATTTTATTCTGTTAGCCATGTGTTCCTTTTATGCAATCCTGACTAATTAATTGCCAATACCCCCACCCAACTCAGTATAAATGTAGGCCTTCTCTGGGGAAATAACAGGCAGCAATTGCATTGGCAACTATAATCTTGGATAAAATATTCATAGTGGATTAAGTATTGCACTTCGGCTCAGCACTTCAGTGAATGCACAAAGCAAAAATCCACAACAGACCACTGCAAAATACTAAACAGACTACAAGTAACCTGATTCCCCATAGAACTTTTTCATCTCTCATCCAGTCTTATTCTCAATCTCAGGGCCGATCCTAGGGTCACAGACGCCTGGGTGCAGAAATATTTCTGGCACCCCCACGTGGGTGTGGTCATCTTTACCAACTCCTCCCCTTTACAAATGTTACTATGGCAATCACTCAAACCCTAGGATCTTCCCATGATCTTTTAACAATAAAAAAAATACAGGAAGAGCGTACACTAATGAGACCTGGAGGGGAGTCTCTCTGATGCACACAGAGAGGGCTTATGTTAGAGAGTCTGTTAGAAAGAGCCCCCAGACATAGTCAGAGACTGTAGACATGATACAAGAGACAGCCAGAGACTGCAATTATAGTACAGGAGATGGTCAGAGACTGCAGACATAATACAGAAGATGGTCAGAGACTGCAGACATAATACAAGAGATGATCAGAGACTGCAGACATGATACAAGAGATGGTCAGAGACTGCAGACATGTTACAAGAGATGGTCAGAGACTGCAGACATGATACAAGAGATGGTCAGAGACTGCAGACATGATACAAGAGATGGTCAGAGACAGCAGACATGTTACTGGAGATGGTCAGAGACTGCAGACATGATACAAAAGATGGTCAGAGACTGAAGACATGTTACAAGAGATGGTCAGAGACTGCTGACATGATACAAGTGATGGTCAGAGACTGCAGACATGTTACAAGAGATGGTCAGAGACTGAGACATTTTACAAGAGATGGTCAGAGACGGCAGACGTAATACAGGAGATGGTCAGAGACAGCAGACATAATACAGGAGATGGTCAGAGACTGCAGACATACTACAGGAGACGGTCAGAGACTGGAGATATAATACAGGAGATGGTCAGAGACTGCATACATACTACAGGAGATGGTCAGAGACTGCAGACATACTACAGGAGATGGTCAGAGACTGCAGACATACTACAGGAGATGGCCAGAGACTGCAGACATGTTACAAGAGATGGTCAGAGACTGCAGACATAGTACAGGAGACGGTCAGAGAATGCGGACATATTACAGGAGATGGTCAGAGATTGCAGACATGATACAAGAGATGGTCAGAGACTGGAGATATAATACAGGAGATGGTCAGAGACTGCAGACATGATACAAGAGATGGTCAGAGACTGCAGACGTGTTACAAGAGATGGTCAGAGACTGCAGACATGTTACAAGTGATGGTCAGAGACTGCAGTTCCTATGGACGTTAGTAGATAATGGCCGATCGGCCCTCTCACCTGACACAGCGATACAGCAACAATGGTTCCTCTGATCAGGAGTCTGCTCACTCTGAATTGCCCGTGGCAACTCCATGGGTAGCACCCAGATCTGTATTCTGACACTGACTCCATTCCTTTCTCTGCCTGGGATGGTGCTAGGCTGTGTGGCTTTCCCTCTGGTGGCGCAGGGCAGCAGGGTTCTCTCTCTGATGGTGTTCTCCCAGCACTGACCTCTCCCTCTGGAGTCCTGGGTGTACTTCCCTTTTTTTTTCTTTCCTGGCCGATATGAAGGCGGGGGAAGAAACATAGTGCGCCGCTCACTAGTACAGTAGCGCGCGTGAAGAGGAGAGGGAGAGGGGTGTCGCCCGGTGCGGTAAAACATGGTATCATCCCCCCTCCACCAACTATAGCCCCCCTTCAGTACAGACCCGCCTCCACTAAGTATAGACCCCCTCCGTCAGTGCAGACCCCCCATTAAGTATAAACCCCTCCCTCAATACAGACCCCCAGGACAAAACACCCCCCTCTATCAGTATAGACCCCCCTCAGGACAAACCAACAACCCTTCCATTAGTACAGACCCCCCTCAGGACAAACCACTCCCCCCTCCATTAGCACAGAACCACCCCCCTCCATTAGTACAGACCCCGCAGAACAAACCACCCCCCTATATTAGTACAGAACCACCCCTCCTACATTAGTACAGACCCCCTGAACAAACCACCCCCTCCATTAGTACAGACCCCCCTCAGGACAAACCACACCCCCTCCATTAGTACAGACCCCTTCAGAACAAACCTCCCCCCTCTATTAGTACAGAACCACCCCCCTCCACTAGTACAGACCCCCAGAACAAACCACCCCCCCATTGGTACAGACCCCTGGGACAAACCACCCCCTCTCCATTAGTACAGACCCCCGGGACAAACCACCCCCTCTCCATTAGTACAGACCCCCGGGACAAATCACCCCCCCTCCATTAGTACAGACCCCCCAGGACTAACCACCCCCCCTCCATTAGTACAGACCCCCCAGAACAAACCACCCCCCCTCCATTAGTACAGACCCCCCTGGACAAACCACCCCCTCCATTAGTACAGACCCCCTGGACAAACCACCCCCCCCTCCATTAGTACAGACCCCCCCAAGACAAACCACCCCCCCTTCATTGGTACAGACCCCCAGAACAAACCACCCCCCCATTAGTACAGACCCCCTGGACAAACCACCCCCCCTACATTAGTACAGACCCCCCAGAACAAACCATCTCCCCTCCATTAGTACAGACCCCCAGAACAAACCACCCCCCCCTCCATTAGTACAGACCCCCTTGACAAACCACCCTCCTCCATTAGTACAGGCCCCCAGGACAAACCCCCCCTCCATTAGTTTAGACCCCCCAAAACAAACCACCCCCCTCCATTAGTACAGACCCCCCAGAACAAACCACCCCCCATTAGTACAGACCCCCGGGACAACCCACAACCTCTCCATTAGTACAGACCCCCGGGACAAACCACCCCCCTCCATTAGTACAGACCCCCCAGGACAAACCACCCCCCCTTCATTAGTACAGACCCCCCAGAACAAACCACCGCCCATTAGTACAGACCCCCCTGTACAAACCACCCCCCTACATTGGTACAGACCCCCAGAACAAACCACCCCCCTCCATTAGTATAGACCCCCCCAGGACAACCCCCCTCCATTAGTATAAACCCCCCCAGGACAAACCCCTCCCCTCCATTAGTATAGACCCCCCAGGACAAAACCCCCCTGCATTGAGCTGATTAAAAAACTCCCGGGCAGCAGCTGGAGAGGAGAGGACAGTGTGCAGCCGCGCTGCCCGGGTGGAAAACAGAGCGTGTCAGGCTTGGGCAGCAGGCGGGAGTTGCACACAGGAGGAGGAGAACTGGAACACGTTGGGAACAGACCAGTGACGTCACTGCGTGGCTGGTCTCTCTGCAAACAGAGACACGGCCGCTCCGATCTCTAGCTATCTCCACTCTCTTCCTCTGACAGGAGGAGGGAGGGGGGATGGGCTTAGGCAAAAAACAAAGCGGCGGCGGCTGCGGTGACCGGCGGAGAGAGCCGCCTACGGACAAGGAGAGGAGGAAGAGGAGGGAGGGGAACACTCTGGTGCTGTACTGTCCCCACCTCTGTGGCACCTGGGTGCACTGCACCCCTTTGCACCCCGTCCAGGATCGGCCCTGTTTACAACTGCATGGGAGTAAGCCTATACAATGTTTGCCCACACAGGGATTCATTGGTGTTCCATGCATCCTAGTGCAGACAGTTCATGACAGTTGGGATGCAGCAGCTGCACAGACACAGCCGCTGCTCCCGCTGTTTCCAATTTGGCTTCTGTATGGCCTGCACCTGTAGAGCTCTGCCATATGGTGGAATAGTAACCTCATCCTCACAGGCAGGGATTGCATTGGCAACTATCATCTTGGATAAAGTATTCATATTGGATTAAGTATTGCACTTTGGCTTAGCACAGTGGTTCTCAACCTAGGGGTCGGGACCCCCTCGGGGGTCGAATGACGATTTGACCAGGGGTCACCGAATCTTGGGCTGTTCCTGAATTCTGCACTGCTCTCCCAGACTTTTCGTGGCTGCCCAGCTGGGCTGTTCCTGGAGCCCGTGGTCGCCCACCCAGCCCAGTTCACGGCATGGCTGGGGGTCAGAGACTAGAAGTCAGCTGACTGGTGAAGAATGTGAAGTGGGAGGTGCTGGAGGAGACCCTATCTCCTGATTTCGGCATAGGTGTCACTGCTGCGAAACACCACAAAGTCGGGGACACAGTGAGTAACACTACCTGTGATTATAGTTGCCATTAAAAGTCCCCACTACAGTTCTCAGATAAGCAGATGACCTTGATCGAGAGCACCTAAGTTGGCTGATCAGAACTCCCCTGAGCACTGCCACTGATCCCAACTCCCCGCCAGCCCTGCCACTCATGCCAACTCCCCACCAGCACTGCCACTCATCCCAACTCCCCAACAGCATTGCCACTCATCCCAACTCCACACCAGCATTGCCACTCATCCCAACTCCCCACCAGCATTGCCACTCATCCCAACTCCCCACCAACTCTGCCACTCATCCCAACACCCCCCACCATGGAGTAAGAGAAGGAATAAAAATATAGAATGCATGGAAGGGAGCGGAAAAGAGGGGGAGGAACAAAGAAAAAGGGAGAGAAAGAATCAGAGACAGAACAAGAAGGACGACTGGAGAGAGCGAGAGAGAGAGATGGGGGGGAGAAATTAGGATAGTGAGAGATGAAACGGAAAGAAAGAGAACAAAGAGAAAGAGTGGTACATCCTAAAATGTACCATAAGGGGTTTTAATACTGTACGAGTGGTGGGGAATCAGGGAGCGCTAAATATCCGTGAGTTAGGGGCGCAAATTACTTGTCTTGCCTTGGGTGCTGACACACTCACGGTACGAAAATAATTTTACTGTTAGGGGTCCCCACAACTTGGGAAATTTTATCCAGGAGTCACGGCACTAGTAAGGTTGAGAACCACTGGCTTAGCACAATCTAAAAAACACTTCTCTATCCCTCTACAGGTAATGAATGCTGCCTTCAAGTTCCATCTTTAACTGCAACTGCTCCATTGTTTTAAATGTGCTTAATGGTAACCTATGCTGCCTTCAAGTTCCATCGTTAACTGCAACTGCTCCATTGTTTTAAATGTTTTTAATGGTAATCTTTGCTGCCTTCAAATGCTTTACCTCTGCCTATGTCACTGTGATGTTTATTTTGCTTTCTTATTGTCTATACCAAAATTATGAGCTGATCTTATCTTTATACCATGCCCTCCTGCTCTCTTGCTCTGTCTTGTAGTCTGCCTTTGGTGTGAGAATTTTATTCTGTTAGCCATGTGTTCCTTTTATGCAATCCTGACTAATTAATTGCCAATACCCCCACCCAACTCAGTATAAATGTAGGCCTTCTCTGGGGAATGAACAGGCAGCAATTGCATTGGCAACTATAATCTTGGATAAAATATTCATAGTGGATTAAGTATTGCACTTCGGCTCAGCACTTCAGTGAATGCACAAAGCAAAAATCCACAACAGACCACTGCAAAATACTAAACAGACTACAAGTAACCTGATTCCCCATAGAACTTTTTCATCTCTCATCCAGTCTTATTCTCAATCTCAGGGCCGATCCTAGGGTCACAGACGCCTGGGTGCAGAAATATTTCTGGCACCCCCACGTGGGTGTGGTCATCTTTACCAACTCCTCCCCTTTACAAATGTTACTATGGCAATCACTCAAACCCTAGGATCCTCCCATGATCTTTTAACAATAAAAAAAATACAGGAAGAGCGTACACTAATGAGACCTGGAGGGGAGTCTCTCTGATGCACACAGAGAGGGCTTCTGTTAGAGAGTCTGTTAGAAAGAGCCCCCAGACATAGTCAGAGACTGTAGACATGATACAAGAGACAGCCAGAGACTGCAATTATAGTACAGGAGATGGTCAGAGACTGCAGACATAATACAGAAGATGGTCAGAGACTGCAGACATAATACAAGAGATGATCAGAGACTGCAGACATGATACAAGAGATGGTCAGAGACTGCAGACATGTTACAAGAGATGGTCAGAGACTGCAGACATGATACAAGAGATGGTCAGAGACTGCAGACATGATACAAGAGATGGTCAGAGACAGCAGACATGTTACAGGAGATTGTCAGAGACTGCAGACATGATACAAGAGATGGTTAGAGACTGAAGACATGTTACAAGAGATGGTCAGAGACTGCTGACATGATACAAGTCATGGTCAGAGACTGCAGACATGTTACAAGAGATGGTCAGAGACTGAGACATTTTACAAGAGATGGTCAGAGATGGCAGACGTAATACAGGAGATGGTCAGAGACGGCAGACATAATACAGGAGATGGTCAGAGACTGCAGACATACTACAGGAGACGGTCAGAGACTGGAGATATAATACAGGAGATGGTCAGAGACTGCATACATAGTACAGGAGATGGTCAGAGACTGCAGACATACTACAGGAGATGGTCAGAGACTGCAGACATACTACAGGAGATGGCCAGAGACTGCAGACATGTTACAAGAGATGTTCAGAGACTGCAGACATAGTACAGGAGATGGTCAGAGAATGCGGACATATTACAGGAGATGGTCAGAGATTGCAGACATGATACAAGAGATGGTCAGAGACTGGAGATATAATACAGGAGATGGTCAGAGACTGCAGACATGATACAAGAGATGGTCAGAGACTGCAGACATGTTACAAGAGATGGTCAGAGACTGCAGACATGTTACAAGTGATGGTCAGAGACTGCAGTTCCTATGGACGTTAGTAGATAATGGCCGATCGGCCCTCTCACCTGACACAGCGATACAGCAACAATGGTTCCTCTGATCAGGAGTCTGCTCACTCTGAATTGCCCGTGGCAACTCCGTGGGTAGCACCCAGATCTGTATTCTGACACTGACTCCATTCCTTTCTCTGCCTGGGATGGTGCTAGGCTGTGTGGCTTTCCCTCTGGTGGCGCAGGGCAGCAGGGTTCTCTCTCTGATGGTGTTCTCCCAGCACTGACCTCTCCCTCTGGAGTCCTGGGTGTACTTCCCTTTTTTTTTCTTTCCTGGCCGATATGAAGGCGGGGGAAGAAACATAGTGCGCCGCTCACTAGTACAGTAGCGCGCGTGAAGAGGAGAGGGAGAGGGGTGTCGCCCGGTGCGGTAAAACATGGTATCATCCCCCCTCCACCAACTATAGTCACCCATCAGTACAGACCCGCCTCCACTAAGTATAGACCCCCTCCGTCAGTGCAGACCCCCCATTAAGTATAAACCCCTCCCTCAATACAGACCCCCCAGGACAAAACACCCCCCTCTATCAGTATAGACCCCCCTCAGGACAAACCAACAACCCTTCCATTAGTACAGACCCCCCTCAGGACAAACCACTCCCCCCTCCATTAGTACAGAACCACCCCCCTCCATTAGTACAGACCCCGCAGAACAAACCACCCCCCTATATTAGTACAGAACCACCCCTCCTACATTAGTACAGACCCCCTGAACAAACCACCCCCTCCATTAGTACAGACCCCCCTCAGGACAAACCACACCCCCTCCATTAGTACAGACCCCTTCAGAACAAACCTCCCCCCTCTATTAGTACAGAACCACCCCCCTCCACTAGTACAGACCCCCAGAACAAACAACCCCCCCATTGGTACAGACCCCTGGGACAAACCACCCCCTCTCCATTAGTACAGACCCCCGGGACAAACCACCCCCTCTCCATTAGTACAGACCCCCGGGACAAATCACCCCCCCTCCATTAGTACAGACCCCCCAGGACTAACCACCCCCCTCCATTAGTACAGACCCCCCAGAACAAACCACCCCCCTCCATTAGTACAGACCCCCCTGGACAAACCACCCCCTCCATTAGTACAGACCCCCTGGACAAACCACCCCCCCCTCCATTAGTACAGACCCCCCCAAGACAAACCACCCCCCCTTCATTGGTACAGACCCCCAGAACAAACCACCCCCCCATTAGTACAGACCCCCTGGACAAACCACCCCCCCCTACATTAGTACAGACCCCCCAGAACAAACCATCTCCCCTCCATTAGTATAGACCCCCAGAACAAACCACCCCCCCTCCATTAGTACAGACCCCCTTGACAAACCACCCTCCTCCATTAGTACAGGCCCCCAGGACAAACCCCCCCTCTATTAGTATAGACCCCCCAAAACAAACCACCCCCCTCCATTAGTACAGACCCCCAGAACAAACCACCCCCATTAGTACAGACCCCCGGGACAACCCACAACCTCTCCATTAGTACAGACCCCCGGGACAAACCACCCCCCTCCATTAGTACAGACCCCCCAGGACAAACCACCCCCCCTTCATTAGTACAGACCCCCCAGAACAAACCACCCCCCATTAGTGCAGACCCCCCTGGACAAACCACCCCCCTACATTGGTACAGACCCCCAGAACAAACCACCGCCCCCTCCATTAGTACAGACCCCCCAGAACAAACCACCCCCCCTCCATTAGTATAGACCCCCCCAGGACAACCCCCCTCCATTAGTATAAACCCCCCCAGGACAAACCCCTCCCCTCCATTAGTATAGACCCCCCAGGACAAAACCCCCCTGCATTGATCTGATTAAAAAACTCCCGGGCAGCAGCTAGAGAGGAGAGGACAGTGTGCAGCCGCGCTGCCCGGGTGGAAAACAGAGCGTGTCAGGCTTGGGCAGCAGGCGGGAGTTGCACACAGGAGGAGGAGAACTGGAACACGTTGGGAACAGACCAGTGACGTCACTGCGTGGCTGGTCTCTCTGCAAACAGAGACACGGCCGCTCCGATCTCTAGCTATCTCCACTCTCTTCCTCTGACAGGAGGAGGGAGGGGGGATGGGCTTAGGCAAAAAACAAAGCGGCGGCGGCTGCGGTGACCGGCGGAGAGAGCCGCCTACGGACAAGGAGAGGAGGAAGAGGAGGGAGGGGAGCACTCTGGTGCTGTACTGTCCCCACCTCTGTGGCACCTGGGTGCACTGCACCCCTTTGCACCCCGTCCAGGATCGGCCCTGTTTACAACTGCATGGGAGTAAGCCTATACAATGTTTGCCCACACAGGGATTCATTGGTGTTCCATGCATCCTAGTGCAGACAGTTCATGACAGTTGGGATGCAGCAGCTGCACAGACACAGCCGCTGCTCCCGCTGTTTCCAATTTGGCTTCTGTATGGCCTGCACCTGTAGAGCTCTGCCATATGGTGGAATATTAACCTCATCCTCACAGGCAGGGATTGCATTGGCAACTATCATCTTGGATAAAGTATTCATATTGGATTAAGTATTGCACTTTGGCTTAGCACAGTGGTTCTCAACCTAGGGGTCGGGACCCCCTCGGGGGTCGAATGACGATTTGTCCAGGGGTCACCAAATCTTGGGCTGTTCCTGAATTCTGCACTGCTCTCCCAGACTTTTCGTGGCTGCCCAGCTGGGCTGTTCCTGGAGCCCGTGGTCGCCCACCCAGCCCAGTTCACGGCATGGCTGGGGGTCAGAGACTAGAAGTCAGCTGACTGGTGAAGAATGTGAAGTGGGAGGTGCTGGAGGAGACCCTATCTCCTGATTTCGGCATAGGTGTCACTGCTGCGAAACACCACAAAGTCGGGGACACAGTGAGTAACACTACCTGTGATTATAGTTGCCATTAAAAGTCCCCACTACAGTTCTCAGATAAGCAGATGACCTTGATCGAGAGCACCTAAGTTGGCTGATCAGAACTCCCCTGAGCACTGCCACTGATCCCAACTCCCCGCCAGCCCTGCCACTCATGCCAACTCCCCACCAGCACTGCCACTCATCCCAACTCCCCAACAGCATTGCCACTCATCCCAACTCCACACCAGCATTGCCACTCATCCCAACTCCACACCAGCATTGCCACTCATCCCAACTCCCCACCAGCATTGCCACTCATCCCAACTCCCCACCAACTCTGCCACTCATCCCAACACCCCCCACCATGGAGTAAGAGAAGGAATAAAAATATAGAATGCATGGAAGGGAGCGGAAAAGAGGGGGAGGAACAAAGAAAAAGGGAGAGAAAGAATCAGAGACAGAACAAGAAAGACGGCTGGAGAGAGCGAGAGAGAGAGATGGGGGGGAGAAATTAGGATAGTGAGAGATGAAACGGAAAGAAAGAGAACAAAGAGAAAGAGTGGTACATCCTAAAATGTACCATAAGGGGTTTTAATACTGTACGAGTGGTGGGGAATCAGGGAGCGCTAAATATCCTTGAGTTAGGGGAGCAAATTACTTGTCTTGCCTTGGGTGCTGACACACTCACGGTACGAAAATAATTTTACTGTTAGGGGTCCCCACAACTTGGGAAATTTTATCCAGGAGTCACGGCACTAGTAAGGTTGAGAACCACTGGCTTAGCACAATCTAAAAAACACTTCTCTATCCCTCTACAGGTAATGAATGCTGCCTTCAAGTTCCATCTTTAACTGCAACTGCTCCAGTGTTTTAAATGTGCTTAATGGTAACCTATGCTGCCTTCAAGTTCCATCGTTAACTGCAACTGCTCCATTGTTTTAAATGTTTTTAATGGTAATCTTTGCTGCCTTCAAATGCTTTACCTCTGCCTATGTCACTGTGATGTTTATTTTGCTTTCTTATTGTCTATACCAAAATTATGAGCTGATCTTATCTTTATACCATGCCCTCCTGCTCTCTTGCTCTGTCTTGTAGTCTGCCTTTGGTGTGAGAATTTTATTTTCACACTGCAGAGACTGCAGTTCCTTGGACGTTAGTAGATAATGGCCGATCGGCCCTCTCACCTGACACAGCGATACAGCAACAACGGTTCCTCTGATCAGGAGTCTGCTCACTCTGAATTGCCCGTGGCAACTCCGTGGGTAGCACTCAGATCTGTATTCTGACACTGACTCCATTCCTCTCTCTGCCTGGGATGGCGCTAGGCTGTGTGGCTTTCCCTCTGGTGGCGCAGGGCAGCAGGGTTCTCTCTCTGATGGTGTTCTCCCAGCACTGACCTCTCCCTCTGGAGTCCTGGGTGTACTTCCCTTTTTTTTTCTTTCCTGGCCGATATGAAGGCGGGGGAAGAAACATAGTGCGCCGCTCACTAGTACAGTAGCGCGCGTGAAGAGGAGAGGGAGAGGGGTGTCGCCCGGTGCGGAAAAACATGGTATCATCCCCCCTCCACCAACTATAGTCACCCATCAGTACAGACCCGCCTCCACTAAGTATAGACCCCCTCCGTCAGTGCAGACCCCCCATTAAGTATAAACCCCTCCCTCAATACAGACCCCCCAGGACAAAACACCCCCCTCTATCAGTATAGACCCCCTCAGGACAAACCAACAACCCTTCCATTAGTACAGACCCCCCTCAGGACAAACCACTCCCCCCTCCATTAGTACAGAACCACCCCCCTCCATTAGTACAGACCCCGCAGAACAAACCACCCCCCCTATATTAGTACAGAACCACCCCTCCTACATTAGTACAGACCCCCTGAACAAACCACCCCCTCCATTAGTACAGACCCCCCTCAGGATAAACCACCCCCCCTCCATTAGTACAGACCCCTTCAGAACAAACCTCCCCCCTCTATTAGTACAGAACCACCCCCCTCCACTAGTACAGACCCCCAGAACAAACCACCCCCCATTGGTACAGACCCCTGGGACAAACCACCCCCCCATTGGTACAGACCCCTGGGACAAACCACCCCCTCTCCATTAGTACAGACCCCCGGGAAAAACCACCCCCTCTCCATTAGTACAGACCCCCGGGACAAATCAACCCCCCTCCATTAGTACAGACCCCCCAGGACTAACCACCCCCCCTCCATTAGTACAGACCCCCCAGAACAAACCACCCCCCTCCATTAGTACAGACCCCCTGGACAAACCACCCCCTCCATTAGTACAGACCCCCTGGACAAACCACCCCCCCTCCATTAGTACAGACCCCCCGAAGACAAACCACCCCCCCTTCATTGGTACAGACCCCCAGAACAAACCACCCCCCCATTAGTACAGACCCCCTGGACAAACCACCCCCCCTACATTAGTACAGACCCCCAGAACAAACCACCTCCCCTCCATTAGTACAGACCCCCCTGGCCCCCACTAGGACAAACCACCCTCCTCCATTATTACAGAACCCCCAGGACAAACCACCCCCCTCCATTAGTACAGACCCCCCAAAACAAACCACCCCCCCACCATTAGTACAGACCCCCCAGGACAAACCCCCCTCCATTAGTATAGACCCCCCAGGACAACCCCCCACCATTAGTACAGACCCCCTGGACAAACCACCCTCCTCCATTATTACAGAACCCCCAGGACAAACCACCCCCCTTCATTAGTACAGACCCCCCAAAACAAACCACCCCCCCACCATTAGTACAGACCCCCCAGGACAAACCCCCCCACCATTAGCACAGACCTCTCCAGGACAAACCACCCCCCCTCCATTAGTACAGACCCCCAGGACAAACCACCCCCTCACCATTAGTACAGACCCCCCCAGGACAAACCACCCCCCTCCATTAGTACAGACCCCCCCTCCATTAGTATAGACCCCCCTGGACAAACCACCCACCCCTTCATTAGTACCGACCCCCCAGAACAAACCACCCCCCTCCATTAGTACAGACCCCCCAGAACAACCCACTCCCCCATTAGTACAGACCCCCCAGGACAAACCCCCCTCCATTAGTATAGACCCCCAGGACAACCCCCCTCTATTAGTATAGACCCCCCAGGACAAACCCCCCTCCATTAGTATAGACCCCCAGGACAACCCCCCTCCATTAGTATAGACCCCCCCAGGACAACCCCCCTCCATTAGTATAGACCCCCCTAGGACAAACCCCCCTCCATTAGTATAGACTCCCCCAGGACAAACCCCTCCCCTCCATTAGTATAGACCCTTCCAGGACAAACCCCCCTCCATTAGTATAGACCCCCCAGGACAACCCCCCTCCATTAGTATAGACCCCCAGGACAAACCCCTCCCCACCATTTGTATAGACCCCCCCAGGACAAACCCCCCCTCCATTAGTATAGACCCCCCAGGACAAACCCCCCTCCATTAGTATAGACCCCCCAGGACAAACCCCCCTCCATTAGTATAGACTCCCCCAGGACAAACCCCCCTCCATTAGTATAGACCCCCCAGGACAACCGCCCCTCGATTAATATACCCCCCCAGGACAACCCTACCTCCATTAGTATAGACCCCCAACAAACCCCCCCCCTCCATTGAGCTGATTAAAAAACACCTGGGCAGCAGCTGGAGAGGAGAGGACAGTGTGCAGCCGCGCTGCCCGGGTGGTAAACAGAGCTTGTCAGGCTTGGGCAGCAGATGGGAGTTGCACACAGGAGGAGGAGAACTGGAACACGTCGGGAACGGACCGCCCCCCCCAGTATCGTCACTGCGCGGCTGGTCTCTCTGCAAACAGAGACACAGCTGCTCTCATCTCTAGCTATCTCCGCTCTCCTCCTCTGACAGGTGGAGGGAGGGGGGATGGGCTTAGGCAAAAAACAAAGCAGCGGCGGCTGCGGTGACCGGCGGAGAGAGCCGCCTACAGACAAGGAGAGGAGGAGGAGGGAGGGGAGCACTCTGGTGCTGCAGCGCCCCCACCTCTGTGGCGTCTGGGTGCACTGCACCCCGTGCACCACTCTGTATTATGCACTCCCTAATTTTCCATTTCACAATTGCATCCTCTCTCTTTAAACTCTCTCTCCTTCACCCCTCTTCTCCACCCCACAGCTTATATAAATCACCCTCACTCCTGTCTTCACCTTATTACTGCACTCATCAGCTCCTGTTAATTCTGAACCCACATACCAATAAAACCTCCAGGACAGTGGAAAGTGTCCCCCCACATACTCCCATATCACCTCTCTCACCTTTCTGCTTCTCCTAACTTCTGGAGATATTTCTCCAAATCCTGGACCACCATCATCTACCTTTGGCCAACATATCCAGCACCCCCTCTCCTCTGACAACAGTCGCCATCCACACAATCTAATTTTTATTCCTCTTCTGCCTAGAACCAGCCTCCATTTCTCCTGTGCCTTTTGGAATGTCTGCTCTGTTTGTAACAAACTTACCACCGTCCATGACCTATTTATCACAAACTCCTTCAACTTACTTGCAATTATGGAGACCTGGCTCCAAAAATCTGACTTTCCTTGTCCTGCTGCCCTCTCCCATGGTGGCCTCTTATGGACTCACTCTCCTAGGCCTAGTGGACGGAAAGGAGGTGGTGTTGGAACCCTCCTATCCCCTCAAAGCACTTTTCAGGTTCTTCATCCACCCCCCTCTCTGTCCCTCTCCTCATTTGAAGCTCACTGTATTTGTCTATTTTCTCCAGTTTCATTGAGAATTGCTGTGATCTATCGGCCTCCTGGACCGGTATCAAGCTTCCTTGATGACTTCTCTGTCTGGCTTCCCTACTTTCTCTCTTTTAAAATTCCAACAATCATTCTTGGTGACTTCAACATCCCTGTTAATTTTTACACTCCCGCTACTTCTAAATTTCTGAGCATAACCTCCTCTTTTGACCTAAAACAACAGACACATGCTTCTACTCACTCTGATGGCAACTCCCTTGACCTCATATTATCCTACCTATGCAGTCCGCACAACCTCTCCAACATTCCTTTTCCCCTCTCTGATCACCACCTTATTGGTTTCACTCTCTCCTTGTCTTCCTCCTTCTTGCCTTCCAACTACCAAACAATTAACTGTAGAAACCTTTGCCATTTTTTCCCTTCTCTTCTTATTTCTGCTACAGATTGTCTTTATGACAAAATCTCATCCTTGTCCTGCCCCAACCTGGCCACTTCTATTTACAACAGTTCACTGTCATCCACCCTGGATACCTTGGTCCCCCTCACTACACACAGAATCAGGCCCCAACTGCTACAACCTTGGCAGACAGTCAATATACCAGAAGTCTCAAAAAAGAGAGCAGTGCTCTTGACGTAAGATTAAATCACAGCAAGATTTCAGCCAATATAAATCTACCCTCCAAAAATACAATTCCTGCCTCCACACTGCCAAACAGACATAAAACAGACCTACTTTATCACTCTCATTAACACCCTCTCACGCAGTCCCCATTGCCCATCAACTCTTTTCTACCTTTAACGCTCTACTTTGTCCTCCATTACCTCCACCCACTAACTTACTCACTGCCCAGGAGATTGCTAATCACGTCAAAAATAAGATTGATACAATTCGTTTAGAGATCTCAACTCTGCAGATATCTCCCTCACTTTACACTCTTTGTCCTCCTGCACAATCAATACTCTCATTTAACCCAGATACTATAGATGAAGTATGAAGAATGTTTAGTCTACAACTGACTGAGTGACCACCTCATTGAGAATAACCTTCTTGATCCCCTTCAGTCTGGATTTCGTCCACAGCACTCCACAGAAACTGCTCTCCTAAAACTCACAGACGACTTACTAACAGCTAAAACCAACAGTCATTATTCCGTACTCTTACTCTTGGACCTCCTCCTCAAAAAACTTTGATCAATTTGCTTGGTCTCCATGGCTGTGCTCTCCGTTGGTTTGAATCTTACCTATCTCACCACACCTTCAGTGTCACTTACAACTCCACTTCCTCCTCTCCAACTCCTCTTATCGTTGGGGTCCCCTAAGGTTCTGTCCTTGGATCCGCTACTATTCTAGATCTACACGTCATCCCTGGGTCAGCTGATAGCCTCCCATGGCTTCCGCTACCATTTATATGCCGATGACACCCAAATCTATCTCTCTACCCCTCAGCTCACCCTATCTGTCAGGGATCTACCAGCACCAGACCGGGGCGCTTGCATGCGCCTATGCGCCGGCGCTCCCCTGTTCAGACACGGCAGCAAGCTGCTGCTGTTGCTGTGCATCAGCGCGGCGCTCGGGCGCGCGTGGTTGCACGGCGCGGGTGCGTGCGCGCGCACGGGCGCACGCGCGTTCGCGTTAGCGCCGGTTTGGCGCCATTTAGCACATAAAAGTTCTCCTGTTCCATGGGAACATCGCTGCTTCGTCTCAGCTCTGTGATTCTGCTTGAACCTGTATCTGATTGTCTGCTACCTGATTTGACCCGGCTTGTTTGACCATCCGACCTGCTCCAATCCCGACCCGGCTTGCCTGACCATCCTGCTGTCTGTATCTGCTACCGTTGCCGACCTCTGCCTGCTCACCGACTCTGCCTTTGCCTGCTGTGATTACCTGTGCCAGTTACCTGCCGACCCGGACTGTCTGACTCTGCTTGTGCCTGCCGCTCTACTTGCTGTTGCACCTTCAGCTTCAGCTCCTGTGATCCCTCACCTCCAGTGTGTCAAGTCTGCTGCTGTTCCAGTCTCCACTCACCTGCAGTCCTGCCATCCCAGGAGGGATCTCTGCCTCTTCATCAGAGCCTATACTCCAACAGGCACTCCTACCCCACTGCGCTCAGGAGACCACTGTCCCCACTCCAGTGGCTCCTGAACCAGCGTTGTATGAGAGGTCTTCTCCTACAGTCAGGCTCTCCTACCAGGTACCTAACAGTACGAAGCAGCCATGACTGAGCCTGCAGGAGATACCTCTCCCTTGAAAGAAATTTGCACCCACCTTGCGGCCCTCACTCAAGCCATGCAATCCCTCCAGGATAACTACAACAGATTGGAGGGACAGGTCCAGAACCTTGCAGGGCCTAACCCCCTGGCCTCCTCCTCAGCCACAACCCCGGCACAGACGACTCCTGGTCCTTCCGTTGTAATGCTTCCACCTGAACCAAAGGTTCCCACTCCTGATAGATTCTCTGGAGATCGGACCAAGTTCCGGGCCTTTCGCAACGCTTGTAAGCTTTTCTTCGCATTACAGCCCCGGACTTTCTCACTGGAAGCCACTAAGGTGGGGTTCGTGATCTCCCTCCTACAAGGAGAGCCTCAGACCTGGGCCCATTGTCTACTTGAGGGGGACTCAGCACTAACCCAGTCCTTATCTTCCTTCTTTGAAGCCATGGCGCAAATATACGAAGACCCTCAACAGACTGCTACAGCTGAATCAGCTCTGTTCATGCTTCAGCAAGGCCGCAGACCTGCGGAGGACTATATCATGGACTTTAGACGTTGGAGTGCGGACACTCAGTGGAATGATGCGGCCCTGCGTCACCAGTTTCGCTTGGATCTATCTGAAGGATTAAAGGACGAACTTGCCCGAGTGGGTGTACCAGATACTCTTGAGGCTTTGATTAACTTGACTCTTCAAATCGACCGACGTATCCGGGAACGTCGATCTGAACGATCTACTTTACAATCCCGCCCGATTTGGATGACAGCCAGAGTACCACTTCCAGCAACACGCTACGTACCCCCATCCAGTTCAAATCCAGCTAATGCCACGCCTGACTCTGCAGAACCTATGCAATTAGGACTGATGCGACCTGCCTTATCCCCTGAAGAACGGGCCCAACGCCGGCAACTCAATCTGTGCCTCTACTGCGGTGGGACTGGGCACTATGTCCTGAACTGTCCAGTCAAAATAAGTAAGTGCCCGTCTTCTGTGTATACCAGTCTCTCTGCTCTGTCTGCGAATTCTACCCACATTGCCATTCCTCTGTCTTTGCAGCTGCAAGAAGGGACAATAACGATCAACGCCATCATTGACTCCGGAGCATGCAGTTGCTTTATTGATTCAAACTTTGCCAGCCAGCATAACATCCCATTACGAACCAAGACCCATGGACTCGCTGTATTTCTAGCTGATGGATCCCGCATCAGATCAGGACAAGTAACCCAGGAAACCCTGCCTCTGCCTGCTTCTACTCCCTCCCAACACAAGGAACTGCTGGTTCTTGATGCCATCTCCTCTCCTATGTTTCCCATCATCCTGGGCATTCCTTGGCTGCAGGCCCACAATCCATACATTCATTGGACATCTGGAGAAGTGAAATTCTCATCTTCTTACTGTCATGAACACTGTTTTAAGAAAGATTCGGACTCCTCATCCACCCTACTTTGTTTGGACACCGACCAGAAACTTTGTCAGGTCATACCTAAACAGTATCATGAATTCCTTGATGTTTTCAGCAAGAAGGGGGCAGACTCTCTTCCACCGCATCGCCCCTACGATTGCCCCATTGAATTGCTGCCAGGATCCGAAATACCATTCGGACGCATTTTTCCATTGTCAGAGAAAGAACAGGAAGTACTAAAGACATATATAGATGAGAACCTGGCCAAGGGTTTTATACGCCACTCTACCTCTCCAGCTGGTGCCGGAATATTTTTTGTCACCAAGAAGGACAAGTCTCTCCGTCCGTGTATAGACTATCGTGAACTAAACAAAATCACGGTCAAAAATCGGTACCCTCTACCCTTGATACCTGAACTCTTCCAAAAACTAAGGACTGCCGTCATTTTCACTAAACTTGACCTGAGAGGGGCGTATAATTTGATCCGTATCCGGGCTGGGCATGAGTGGAAGACAGCATTCCTAACCCGATTCGGGCATTATGAATACCTGGTCATGCCCTTTGGACTCTGCAATGCCCCTGCAACCTTTCAACACCTGATTAACGATGTCCTCAGGGACTTCTTAGATGTGTTTGTAATCGCATACTTGGACGATATTTTGATTTTTTCAGAATCCCGTGAATTGCATCAAGAACATGTCCGCAGGGTGTTGGGTCGTCTCCGCTTAAACAGTCGGTATGCAAAAGCGGAGAAATGTGAGTTCGAACAACAGAGCATTCAATTTCTGGGGTTAATTATCTCTGCAACGGGCATCAAGATGGACCCACAAAAAGTTTCCGCTGTTCTGGACTGGCCGGTACCCTTGGACAAGAAGGGAATTCAGCGGTTTGTGGGGTTTGCGAACTTCTACAGAAAGTTCATCAGGGGGTTCTCAGCCATAATTGCACCCATCACGCAGTTAACCAAACAAAATACCCGTTTTTCTTGGAACCAATCTGCCCAAGACGCCTTCGAAAACCTCAAAAGATTATTTACTTCAGCACCTATCCTCAGTCACCCTGAACCATCTCTACAGTTTATCTTAGAGGTTGATGCCTCCGAGATTGCGGTAGGTGCGATTCTTTCACAACGGAAAGGTAGCAAAGAGATAATGCATCCTGTAGGGTTCTTCTCCCGTAAACTCTCCCCTGCAGAGAAGAATTATGACGTTGGTGACCGAGAGCTTCTCGCCATTAAGACTGCACTGGAAGAGTGGAGGTACCTGTTGGAGGGGGCTATGCATCCAGTGCTAATTTATACTGACCATAAAAACCTGGAATACTTACGATCTGCCAAGCGGTTGAAGCCTCGTCAAGCCTGCTGGGCTCTGTTTTTCTCACGTTTCTCTTTCCATATCACGTACCACCCAGGTTCAAAAAATATTAAACCGGATGCATTATCACGTATGCATGACAATCCTAAGGACTTATCCACTCCTGACACCATCTTACCCGCAAACAGTTTTTTACTGCTACAAACAGATTTACTTTCCCTGATTAAGGAAGCATCCTCTGAGTCAGCCAGGCCTACTGGGATTTCTTTAGTAAGAAGAGATGGTCTGTTCTGGAAGGGAAGCCAAATTTTCGTTCCTGAAGATATCCGGGTCAGGGTTTTGACACTTCTCCACGATCATCCATTGGCAGGCCACTTTGGAGTTCGTAAGACCCTGGACCTAGTACAGCGTACATTCTGGTGGCCCAATCTGAAAGACTTTTGTGAAAGATATGTCAGTTCCTGTTCCATCTGCAGTCAGAATAAGTCATCCAGGAATCGAGCTTGGGGCCTATTGAAACCGTTACCTGTACCCGACAGACCATGGAAAATGATTTCTATGGATTTTATTGTGGAGCTTCCATGTTCTGAAGGTTGCTCAGCCATCTTTGTAGTAGTGGACCGTCTAACCAAAATGGCTCATTTTCTACCGTTAAGGGGAACCCCGTCTGCCACCGAAACAGCTCGCATATTTATCAAGGAGATCATCAGACTTCATGGAGTACCTGTAAACATAATTTCTGATAGAGGGGTTCAATTCACCTCTCGTTTCTGGAGATCCCTGTGTGAAACCCTAAAGATTGAATTGGCCTTGTCCTCGGCCTATCATCCTCAAACGAATGGTCAGACAGAAAGGACTAATCAGACCCTGGAACAATATATCAGATGTTTCACATCTTTCACGCAAGATGATTGGGTATCTCTACTACCCTTAGCAGAATTTGCGTACAATAATGCCAAACATTCTGCTATCGGTCAATCTCCTTTTTTCGCCAATTACGGCTTTCACCTAACCTTTCTACCTGATTTCCTTTCAGAGTCTTCGGTTCCAGCAGTACAAAGTACAGTGGAGTTCCTCAGTCACAACAGCCGGTTGTTGCAGGAAACAGTGTCCAAGGCTCAGGCAGATGGTAAGAGAATCTTCGACCGGAAAAGAAGGGGGGAACTGAACTTACAAATTGGAGACCAGGTATGGCTTTCTACCGTTAATATCAAATTAGCATGTCCTTCTAAGAAGTTGGCACCTAAATTCATGGGACCCTTTCCAGTTAGAAGGAAAATCAATGAAGTATCTTATGAACTGACTTTACCTGATTCATTTAAAATTCATCCGGTATTCCATGTATCTCTGCTCAAACCTGTTGTACCTGATCCCTTTCCTGCTAGAGGGACAAGACCTCCTGAACCTGTTGTAATTAATGGCAGCGAGGAATTTGAAGTTGAGGCTATCCTTGATTGTAGAAGAAGGCAAGGGCAAAACCAATTCTTAATCAAGTGGAAAGGCTACGGCCCAGAAAGTAACTCGTGGGAACCGGACAGTAATGTGCATGCTAGGCGTTTAGTACGTGCCTATTTTTCCACTCACCCTGAGAAAAAGAGGTTGTTGGGCATCCGGAGGCTGCCCCTTGGGGGGGGGGGCAATGTCAGGGATCTACCAGCACCAGACCGGGGCGCTTGCATGCGCCTATGCGCCGGCGCTCCCCTGTTCAGACACGGCAGCAAGCTGCTGCTGTTGCTGTGCATCAGCGCGGCGCTCGGGTGCGCGCGGGTGCGCGGCGCGGGTGCGTGTGCGCGCACGCGTTCGCGTTAGCGCCTGTTTGGCGCCATTTAGCACATAAAAGTTCTCCTTATCCATGGGAACATCGCTGCTTTGTCTCAGCTCTGTGATTCTGCTTGAACCTGTATCTGATTGTCTGCTACCTGATTTGACCCGGCTTGTTTGACCATCCGACCTGCTCCAATCCCGACCCGGCTTGCCTGACCATCCTGCTGTCTGTATCTGCTACCGTTGCCGACCTCTGCCTGCTCACCGACTCTGCCTTTGCCTGCTGTGATTACCTGTGCCAGTTACCTGCCGACCCGGACTGTCTGACTCTGCTTGTGCCTGCCGCTCTACTTGCTGTTGCACCTTCAGCTTCAGCTCCTGTGATCCCTCACCTCCAGTGTGTCAAGTCTGCTGCTGTTCCAGTCTCCACTCACCTGCAGTCCTGCCATCCCAGGAGGGATCTCTGCCTCTTCATCAGAGCCTATACTCCAACAAGCACTTCTACCCCACTGCGCTCAGGAGACCACTGTCCCCACTCCAGTGGCTCCTAAACCAGCGTTGTATGAGAGGTCTTCTCCTACAGTCAGGCTCTCCTACCAGGTACCTAACACTATCAGTCTCCTCACACGTCACTAATTTACTAACAGACATATCAGCGTGGATGTCATACCACTTTCTTAAACTGAATCTATCTAAAATTGAGCTCATAATATTTCCTCCCCCACGTGCCTCTTCTCCTGACTTCTCTGTCAAGATCAATGGGACAACTACCACCTTAGCAACCATTCAGTGTCCTCCACCCCTCTCTGCCAATCCCTCCACTGGCTTCCACTCATCCAACAAATAAAATTCAAAGTACTAATAATAATTTCAAAGCCATTCACAACTCTGCCCCCAGCTACATCACTAACCTAGTCTCAAAATACCCCTCAAGCCACTCTCTTAAGGCTTCCCAAAACCTCCTGCTCTCTAGTGCCCTTGTCACCTCCTCCCATGCTCACCTCAAGGATTTCTCCAGAGCTTCTTCCATCCCTTTGAACTCCCTAACCCAATCTGTCTGACTGTCCCCTAATCTATCCATCTTTAGACGATCCCTGAAAACCCTTCTCTTTAAAGAAGCCTATCCTGCTTCTAACTAATACAATGTTTTACGTTTTACTTTCTCCATCAGATCATCCCCCACAGCTATTACCTTTTTTATCAATTGACCCTCCCTCTTAGATTGTAAGCTCTAACGAGCAGGGCCCTCTGTGTCCTCTTGTACCAAATTGTAATGTAACTGTAATGTCTGCCGTCATATTGCAAAGTGCTGCGCAAACTGTTAGCGCTGTATAAATCCTGTATAATAATAATAATTTTAATAATAATAAAAAATAATAATCACCCCCACTTCCCCATCACTGGAGCCTACTTAGCAGAAAGTTGCGATTGTGAAAACATCAGTGCTCATTGGCTCTCTCTGCCTTTTGTCCACTACATCTATGCCCCATTGCCCTCTTCCTCAACTCCAGATGAAATTAATTGCTGGACACCCTCTTGCAGCAGGTGGCTGATGCTGTGTTAAAAAAAATTCAGCTGACTCCTCCGTTTTGGGGGGAAAACGACAGAAGTAGCTCTGGATAAGGAGGAAAAACAGGGCAGTTTTGCAGCCGAAGATTACTTCACACTACTCAGGGCCTGGGAGACAAAGGATGAGGGTGATGATGAAGACTCAGTTGTTCACTCCAGCACCCCCATCTGTGTGCTCTTGCCTTAAAGCATGCACATTGCTGAAAACCAAAGGCAGATCTGCCCTGCCTCTTGATACTGCACCTTGATCACCACTTTGACCTGCTCATCCTCTGATACTGTAGCTGCAAGGGAATAACCTCTGCCTCTCCATTTAGGCCTACCAGACATGATTTTTATGTGGAGATCTTCCCTAATTTATAACAGCTATGGCAAGAGATATACAGCATAAAGGGTGTGGTCCTTCAGTGCAAAAATTACTGTTGTGCTTTAGAGCAGCGTTTCTCAACCTTTTTTCAGTTGCAGCACCCTTTAAAATTCTGCACAATCTCGAGGCACCTCACTCTAAAATGTAAAAAAAAGGAAACAAATAGTTTTCCATAGCAACATCCACACATGTGGGCCACCCAACATTAGAGGTGATTTATTCATTCACCTTTACAAATGGGTACTGATTATTATTCTTCTTCAGTTTCTCTTCTTCTACTTGCTAATGTGACTGACATGTACCTCGAATGTGAGCCTGATGTGCAGAGGGAGACCTCTTGTACAGCCCTGGTTCCCAGATCACTGGAGTTGAGGACAGTGACCTTAGGAGCACAGTGGGGTATGAGTGCCTGGTGGAGTCTCTGGAGTCTCTGGAGATGATTTCCACTGGGAGGCACTGGAACAGGCTGGAGTGCTGGGTGCAGGTAAGCTGGATGCAGGTCAGCAGGCTGCAGGTAAGCTGGATGCAGGTCAGCAGGGTGCAGGTGAGCTGGATGCAGGTGAGCTGGATGCAGGTGAGCTGGATGCAGGTCAGCAGGGTGCCGGTGAGCTGGATGCAGGTGCGCCAAGAAGCAGCAAACACACGTGGGTGTGCACAGCAGGCAGAAGCAAGGTCAGACAAGCCGGGTCATACACAGCGGATCAGTTCAACAGGATCGGCAGGCAAGGAATGGTCAAGTTCAGGCTGGTTCTGGTAGCAGAAGATCAGGCAGGCAAGCAAACAGGATTAGGGTCAAGGAAAGCCAAGGTTCGGGAGTGGAGACAGCAGTGTAGTCAGAGAGCCAGGTCAGAAGGTGATCAGATGCAGATTACAGGAATAGGTCACAGGTGAAGCTGCAGATCAAACAACAAGAGCTGAATGGTGGAAGCCCCTCTTAAAGGCCACTGGGCGCCAAAGCCGCGTTACTGTGCGCGTGCGATCTCCGTGATCGGCTCACATGCATGCGCATTGGCGCATGCCTGTTCGTTACTGGGGACCTGTTGACGGGGATGCACCTGAGCCCTGTTGCAGGTCTGGAAGTAGTGTGTCCATGACATTGCCCCCCCTTAAGGGCAACCTCTGGGTGCCCAAAAGAGCTCTTTTCTGTGAATGTCTGTGGAAGAAGGCCAGGATCAGTTCTTGGGCATGCACATTTTGCTTAGGTTCCCATGAGTTCTCCTCTGGTCCATACCCCTTCCACTTGATTAAAAACTGAAGTTGGTTACCTCTCCTCCTGCAGTCCACGACAGCCTCCACTTCATACTCCTCATCCTTATTAATAATAACGGGTTCGGGTGGCCCCGATCCTCTGTCCAGGAAAGGGTCAGGTACTGTGGGCTTAAGCAGAAACACGTGAAACACTGGGTGCACTTTGAACGACTCAGGGAAGGTAAGTTCATAGGAGACCTCATTCAATTTCCTTTTAACTGGGAAAGGGCCAATTAATTTGGGTGCCAGCTTTTTGAAGGGCAAGCCATCTTGAGGTTAGTGGTAGATAACCACACCTGATCACCTGGTTGAAGACGTAATTCACCTCTTCTCTTCCTGTCATAAAGCGTCTTGTTGGTTGCCTGCGCTTTGGCCATAGCTTCTTGCAACAACTTGTTGTTGCGACCCAGGAACTCGACAGTGCTTTGTACTGCTGGAACTGGAGATTCCGGGATAATGTTAGGCAGGAAGACAGGATGGAACCCATAGTTTGCAAAGAATGGTGACTGACCTGTGGCTGAATGGCTGGCATTGTTGAAAGCGAATTCCGCTAGAAGTAAAAGTGCTACCCAATCATCCTGGACAAACTAGGTAAAGCAACGGATGTACTGTTCCAGGGTTTGGTTCGTCCTCTCAGTTTGTCGTTTGGTCTGGGGGTGGAAAGCAGATGACATGGAAAGCTCAATTTTCAGGATTTGGCATAGCGACCTCCAAAAGCGGGAGGTGAACTGGACTCCCCTGTCAGTACAATGTTGGTTGGTACCCCGTGCAGCCTTACGATCTCCCTGACGAACACCCGGGCGGTTTCCAAAGCAGACGGCGTACTCTTTAGGGGTATGAAGTGGGCCATCTTAGACAAACGGTCAACCACTACAAAGATAGCTGTATGTCCTTCAGAAGGGGGTAGTTCCACTACAAAGTCCATGGCAATCATGCTCCAGGGTCTGTCAGGAATTGGTAGTGGTCTGAGGAGACCCCAGGACTTGGTCCTGGCAGACTAGCTTTGGGTACAGATGACACATGACTTGACAAAATCCTTGCAATCTTCCTCAAGCTTCGGCCACTAAAACATGCGCTGGATTAGTTCACGAGTCTTGTGAACCCCAAAATGTCTGGTCAGTGGGTGGTCATGACACAGGCTCAGAACTTCTGTCTGGCAACTTTCTGGCACAAAAATTTTGCTGTCCTTCCAAAGCATCCCATCCCTGGGTATCAAGGTTGATCCTGGAGGACCGGACACCCCCTCTGAGGCTTGTTTTAGACCGGACATCAGGTCTGTCTGGAAAAGCAGAAAGTTGCCCTCAGATAAAATGGTGTCTGGGACTGAAGTTTCCTTGGGGTCATCGTACATCTGAGAGAGAGCGTCAGGCTTGATGTTCTTTGATCCTGGCCAGTAGGTGATGTGAAATGAAAATCTGGAAAAGAATAACGCCCATCATGCTTGGCGCGGCTTCAAACATTTGGCAGTTCGTAAATATTCCAGATTTTTATGATCTGTGTAGATAAGTATGGGATGTGCAGCTCCCTCTAGCAGATATCGCCATTCTTCGAGCGCGGCTTTAATGGCCAGAAGTTCACGGTCACCTACGTCGTAATTCTTCTCGGCAGGCGAAAGCTTCCGGGTGAAGAAAGCTATGGGGTGCATGACATCCTTGAGTCCTTGACGCTGAGAAATAACTGCCCCCACGGCTGTTTCTGAGGCATCAACCTCGAGTAGCTAAGGAAGAGAGGGATACCACTGGAATCGGACATTTTGTCTTGTTAGCTGGGTGATCGGGGAGATAATCCTTTGATAAACCTTCTGTAAAAATTGGCGAAGCCAACAAAACGTTGCACCCCCTTCTTATCCGAGGGTGCAGGCCAGTCCAGGACAGCTGTAACCTTTTGTGGGTCCATCTTGAACCCCTCTGTGGAAATTAACAGGCCCAGGAATTGGATACTCTGCCGCTCGAACTCGCATTTTTTTCTGGTTTGGCATATAGCCCATGCTGACGGAGTCGGCAGAGTACCATCTTGACGTGTTTCCGGTGCTGATCCAAGGATGAGGAAAAGATCAGGATATTGTCTAAGTAGGCTATGACCTAGATGTCCAGATAGTCTCTGAAGATATCATTTATCAGGTGCTGGAAGGTAGCAGGGGCATTACACAGGCCGAAGGGCATCACTTCATAGTGGCCAAACCTGGTACGGAAGGCCATCTTCCACTCGTCCCCTGCGCGAATGCGAACCAAATTGTAGGCTCCACGAAGATCGAGTTTGGTGAACGCAACAGTAGTTCTTAGCCTCTGAAAAAGCTCAGGCACCAGGGGTAAGGGATACCGGCTCTTGACCGTGACCTTGTTCAGCTCCCGGTAGTCCACACAAGGACGCAATGAGTGGTCCTTCTTCTCCACAAAAAAAGATCCCTGCCCCAGCCGGAGAGGTGGATGGCCGGATGAACCCCCTCTCAAGGTTTTCGTCAACATATTCCTTTAAAACCTCCAATTCCTGCTCAGACAGGGGGAAAATCCGCCAGAAAGGGGATTTCAACTCCGGGCAGTAACTCAATCGGGCAATCGTAGGAACGATGAGGAAGAAGTGTCTCTGCCCCTCGTTTACTAAAAACATCTAAGAACTCGTGGTACTGTTCGGGTACTGTTGAGCGTAATTCTAAATCAGCTTCCAGACTCAGCAAAGGGCCAGATATCTTGGGAGGTAAGGGCAGACAGTGTCCTTGGCAGTAGAGGGACTGAAACTTGATTTCTCCGGAGCCCCAGTCAATCTGTGGTTTGTGGGCCTGAAGCCACGGTAGACCCAAGATGACCGAGAACAGAGGGGAAGCAATTGCTTCAAACTTAAGCAGTTCCTTGTGGTTTGAGACAGTAACTACAGGCAGTGGAGGAGTCTCTTGAGTCACATGGCCAGATCTAATTCGGGATCCATCCGCCAAGAAAACGGAAAGGCCTTGAGGCCTGTGTTGGAGTGGAATGCGTTGTTGATTGGCAAAGTTCAAATCAATAAAACAACTGCATGCACCAGAGTCTATTATTGCAGTAACAAACACAGTCTTTCCAGACAACTGAAGGGTGATGGGAATCATTAGGTGAGTAGAGGGAGCTGGGTGACTGTGTGATGGGATTGGTGAAGATCTACGATACTTGGCAGGACATGAATGTACATAATGGCCAGTTCCCCCGCAGTACAAGCAAAGGTTGAGCTGTTGCCGACGTAGACGTTCCTCGGCGGATAATGCGGTTCTCATTAGTCTGACCTGCCCAGATTTATGGAAGTCCGGTATTAGTTTGGTTGGTGCAGGATTAACTGGGACCGGTCTGAGAGGAACAGGACGAGAGGTTGTCGGCACTTGGGGTAGCATCCAAGTTGGTTGAGTCTGCTGGGTCACCCTCTCCATCCTGCGTTCCCGAAGACGACGGTCTATCTGAATAGTTAGGGTAATCAAGGATTTCAGAGAATTTGGTACACCGACCCGAGCCAGTTCATCCTTTAATTCTTCTGACGAGCCTAGGCGAAACTGGTGCCTTAAAGCTGCATGATTCCACTGGGTATCTGCGCTCCAGCGCCTAAAGTCTTTTATATAGTCCTCGACCACTCTGCGACCTTGCAGGAGTGTACTAAGAGCAGCTTCGGCAGTGGAAGTTCGTTGGGGGTCATCATAGAGAAGTGACATTGCGTCGAAGAAGGATGACAAAGAGTCCAAAGAAACATGGTGTTCCTCCAGCAGGTGATGAGCCCAGGCTTGTGGATCTCCCAGCAGAAGTGAGACAACAAACCCCACCTTGGTGTTTTCCTGTGAAAAGGTTAAGGGTAGTAATGAAAAGTACAGCTCGCATGCATTGCGGAAAGTCCGAAACTTGCTTCGATCCCCAGAAAACTTCTCTGGAATTGGGACCCTAGGTTCTGGAGATAACATCATTACAGGGAGTGTGGGGGAAGCCTCTGACGACAACCCGCTGAAAGGAAGGTTTGTAATACTCGTCTGGGACTGCACTTGTCTCTCAAGGTGTTCATAGCTGTCCTGGAGAGATTTCACCTCTTCAGTGAAGACAGAGAGCAATTGGCAGATTTCATCAGTAGCGGAGGTCCCTCTTGCAGGCTCAGGCATGGCTGTTTGATACTGACACATACCTTGTATGTGAGCCTGACATGCAGAGGGAGACCTCTCGTACAGCCCTGGTTCCCAGATCACTGGAGTTGAGGACAGTGACCGTAGGAGCACAGTGGGGTATGAGTGCCTGGTGGAGTCTCTGGAACCGGAGATGATGTCCACTGGGAGGCACTGGAACCGGCTGGAGTGCCGGGTGCAGGTAAGCTAGATGCAGGTCAGCAGGCTGCAGGCAAGCTGGATGCAGGTCAAAAATAAATGTGAGTGAAGAGACTTGACTCATATAGTAATGTTCAATGCCTATAGGTTGTAAACCATAAATTGAAGGTGACTGCGCTCCAACCCCAAAAATAAACAGTAAAAAGTATCCCAAACAGGTGGGGAAAGAAGAAAAGCAGGGCTAAATAGAGAAGCAGTGACCAGGTTTGAGTAGAAAAATTAAACAATTTATTGACATGAACACATATTGACAGGTAGCAGGGTAATGACCCAATGCAGTACTGTTATGATAAAAATGACGTCGACCACCTATGAAGGTGGATCTGCCGCGTCCACAGACAGGGGGAACAAACTGACAAAATACAGAAAACATAAAACAAAACAAAAACAGCGTCTGGACGCAAAATGAGTTGATGTCAGTCCTATGGTACAATAGGACATGAAAGAGCAAATGCTCTGTAAGTTACAGGGCTGACATCAATCCCAGAGGTGGTGGGGCATGGGGAGGGGGGAGGGGAGGGGAAGGAGGAGGGGGGGGCTGACTGACTAAAGGCTGTAAAACGATGTTAGGAAAGTCCAGCAAGCATCTGAGAGTTGATGGTGGTGTCAAAGCTGGTTAATCTACTGATGTATATCAGACAGTATGTCCATATATTCTATCACCACGGGACATGTAGTACCTGGGTGTCCTGCTGTGTGGAAAATACATCACAATCGTAGCAGCAAGTTTGTAGAAAACAAATGTCAGCTGGTGAACAGTTCAATACTCCAGGCTATGTGGACAAAGTATAAGAAAGACCAGGTTACTCTCTCATACGGATATCATCGTGCGTGTAAAGGAATTGGCGTCCTCCGCGTGGAATCACTACATCACTGTATAGTATGTGGAGTCGTTGCGCTGAGTGCCAAATGCACGAAGTCCGGTATTTCGGAGAGGCTCAGCAAGTCAGCTGGTCATTGTAGTATGTAGTCTCAGCGTTCCCCTGCTCTGTTCCTCCTCAGTGATGATGGTCACATGATCCAAGTCCTCCCAAGTAGTCATGTGCCTCTGAGCACCAATAGGGAGTGGTGCCTGAGAGTGTGTAGCTTCGTCTGACGTAGTGGGTGATTCCCGAGGGCTCCTTTTGTAGTGATGTTCCAGCTTCGGTTACACCCACCTGAAAGGATTAATAACAAAAAGGAGGAGCTGTCCCTGTGCTGTGTGCTGCTCAGATTGCTGTGGATTGCTCAGCATTTACTTATTTGGGAATCTCTTGACTGTGGTTAATGCTATTGCAAACATGTAACCAATTCCAGACCCATAGTTCTTTTGAAAAATTTAATTAAAAGGCCCAAGTATGATGTGAAAAGGGGGATGCATTACACACTATTATTAGGCATGATGTATCTTCCATCATTCGTTGTTAATAGGGGATAAGGTAATTGCATGTCCAAGTTGAGGAAGGAAAAAAGGGGAGGGGGGGGAAAGGGGAAGGGAGGAGGGGGAAAAGGGAAAGAGGGAGGGGGGGGGGAAAGGGAAAGAGGGAGGGAGGGGAAAAGGGGACAAGGGAGGAAGGAAAGGGAGGGGGAAAAGGAAAGAAAACGGAGAAATATGGGAACAACAAACTTAGACATGCATGAACAGGAAACAGGCCATAGTGCAATATGGATATAGGTATACCAGATCAATTGAGGTGCCCATCCACCCATCTGTGCATATATGGCTAGGATAGAGAATGCCCCATTAGGCATTGAGAGGTCGAACATGGGTTTATGTAAGATTAATGAGAAATCTACTCACAAGGGTATGTGAACTTAGGGCAGCAGAAAAGGCTGCAGATTTAATTCAGTATTGAGGCCCATAGGCACTAAACAGCCTAATCGGAAAATCCAACGTTTTTCCTGTTGCTGGAGTATCTGGTCGAAATCGCCTCTTCTAGAGGAGAGATTGAGGACATAGATACCCTTCACCTTCATGCCGGAGGTTTTGCCCTGATGGAATTGGGCAAAGTGCCGAGCTACCGGTTTCTCCGGATTTTTTTCTTCGATTTCTCTCATGTGTTCACCAAGTCGGATTCTAAACTGTCGTTTTGTTTTACCTATATACATTTTATTGCATCGACAGGTATTCATATAGATCACCCTCTTGGTGGCACAGTTGATTAGATTTTTTATGTGGAACTCTGTTTTATTTTGGGAGTCACTAAAAACCGCAGTTCTATGGACAAATGGGCATACTTGGCAATGTCCACAGGGGAACATCCCCTTGGTTCTGGGAAACTGGGAGAGCAAGGTGGTGTCCTGGCTCCTGACATATTCTGATTGAATGAAATGATCACCGAGATTACGTGCCCTCCTAGCCGTCATGGTCGGGGAGGGTCCCACTATTTGTGCTAGGCCTGGAGTGTTGGTCAAGATCCCCCAGTGTTTTTGTAGTATAGACCTAACGGTATTCCATTGGGTACCGTATTGTGTGATGATCCTCACCGGTCCAGGATCGGTCACGAGGGGGGGGGGAGGATGAGGCGGAATGAACCTGATCTGGTTTTTGTAAGAGGGCAGAACGGTCCTGTGCTGCCGCTTTTCGCTTGGCCCTGCGAATCTGTTTGTGGGAATACCCACGCTCACGGAAGCGTCGGTAAAGATTGTTGCTTTCCCGTCTGTAATCTTCTGCATTGGTGCAGTTGCGTTTAATGCGAAGGAACTGGCCCACTGGAATACCATCCTTGAGCCAGTGTGGATGATGGCTATCAGCTCGCAGAAGCGTATTAGCCGAAGTTGCCTTTCGATAGGTACGGGTGACAAGGGAGAGGTCCTCGATCCCAATGGAGAGGTCCAAAAAGGGAATCCTTGTATGATCGCATGTAAAGGTTAATTTAATATTACGATCATTACAATTAAGAGTATCAATGAAGTCCCTAAGGGAGTTCTTGTCACCCAGCCAAATGACAAACACGTCATCAATGTATCTGAGCCACGTATGCACGTGGCTCAGATACATTGGCGAGGTATAAACCAGGTCCTCCTCCCACAGTCCCAGATGCAGACAAGCATATGCTGGGGCCCATGGTGCACCCATGGAGGTGCCCTTAATTTGTTGATAAAAGTTGGTTAGGAATTGAAAGTAGTTGTTTTGGAGGGCCAAGGTGAGTAGGTCCACCAGGAACTCGTTTTGTGGTTCACTATTCGGGAAATGTTTTTCAAGGAACGTTTCCACTGCCTTTATACCCCACTCATGGGGGATCGAGGTGTACAGCAATTCCACGTCGATCCCCACGAGGAGTGGGGTCCCGGGTAAGTCGATCTGGGCTATATGTCCAAGAACATCGCCTGTGTCTCTGACATATGACCTGAGGTCAGTGACCATATCTTTGAGGAGGTTATCAAGGTATTTTCCCACCCGCTCAAGTGGTCCCTTGATGGCCGAAACGATGGGTCTCCCGGGAGGGTTGACTAGGGACTTGTGCACCTTGGGGATAGCATAAAAGGTGGGGATGTTGTATTCCTCCACTAGGAGGTAATTTAGTTCACGCTTACTTAATAAACCCTCCTCACTTGCAAAGCGCAGCATAGTGTTGAGGTTAACAATTAAGTTAGGGAAGGGGTCTGTGGATATTTTCCTATAGGTATTGGTGTCTCCTAGGAGGCGACATACCTCTTTCTCGTAGTCTCTCTCATTAAGGAGAACCACATTGCCTCCTTTATCACTATTCTTTATGATCAGTTGCTGCGCTTCAGTAAGCTCCCTAATAGCCCTTCGTTCTTCAGGTGTGAGATTGTCAGTGATCTTGGAGTCCCAGTCAACCTTAGCCAGATCAATCTGTATGAGGTCGAGGAAGAGGGTCAGCCATTTGTTTTTGCTTAAAGGGAGCATCTTATTAGATCGTATTATGTGTTTAGATGGTCTCTTATATGGGCCAAGGTCCTCCTCTCCTATCTCCTCATTCTCCTCCAAAAGGGAATTAAGAATCTCCAGGGTCTCCCTATCTTTGCTGTTGTGTAGCTCATCTTCATTTCCAGGTCGGGACTCAGGTGTGTATAAGGAACGGAAAAAGACCTTGCAGAGAAACAGGGAGATATCTTTAAAAACTGTGAATTCGTCCATACAGTTTGTGGGTGAGAAGGACATGCCACGCTGTAGGAGATCTAAGTGTCTTTGTTCAAGCTTGAAGTTGGAAAGGTTGACAATTTTCATGTCGGCCTGTCCCTCTCCGCTTGTTGTTCCTATTAGTTTTGTTGGCTCCTGGTGCGGGTTCCTCCTCTGTGTGGGTATCGTTCCCTGTTCGCTTTCTTTGTTTTGGGGGCCTGGTGTCTCTGTGTGTGCGGTGTCTCGTCCCGTCTGTCCTCCCCACCTTCACCCACTGCCCCCTCGTTTTCTAAAAAAGTCACACTTTTAGTTACATTTTCCTCATCAGTGTCACTGTGGGGTTTGTGGCCCCTAGAGGAAGATCTACGTCTGGATCTACTTCGGCTGCGACACGGTGTGAGATCAAAGATCTCTCCTCTCTCCCAGTCGCCCAGATCGCACCTGAATTTTGATTGTTTTGTCGCCTTCAATGTCTGTTGTGTTTTCTCTATCTCTTTCTTTAATGTATCATTCAGTTTCTGGAACTCCTCATGACTTTTAAACGGGTCCAGGCCTGTGGAGCTCTCAGCAATGGCTGCTGCCAGCTCCCCAAGCTGGATCCTTTCTTCCTCTACTATGAGTTTCATCACTGAGATTCCATGATTGATACATAGCTCTTTCCATTTTTCAAGGAATCCAGGACTATGAAGGTGTTCAGCGGGTATTGTTTTATCTCTCAACCCTCTCAGGACTATTTTATTAGCACTATAAGTTTCTAAAAAGCAAATATCCCATTTTCTATTTAAATGTTTAATGAGCAGTTTTTTATGATCTTTAAATCGTGATTTTATCACCTCTTCCTGTGATGGTATGGAAACTGAATCTTTTTTGAAAGCCTGATTTATTTCCTGGTCTATGTCTTCCCCCAGGACAAAGGCCATGCTGGGGAGCAAGAATACGGGAAAATTCCAGCAAAAATACCAATATCAATCACAGCATATCTGGAAACAGTGCTGGGTCAGAAACCTGATACCATAGAGTGACTCATGAATGGATCACAAGTGAAATCCGAAAAAACTGGATAAAAATAAATGTGAGTGAAGAGACTTGACTCATATAGTAATGTTCAATGCCTATAGGTTGTAAACCATAAATTGAAGGTGACTGCGCTCCAACCCCAAAAATAAACAGTAAAAAGTATCCCAAACAGGTGGGGAAAGATACATCATGCCTAATAATAGTGTGTAATGCATCCCCCTTTTCACATCATACTTGGGCCTTTTAATTAAATTTTTCAAAAGAACTATGGGTCTGGAAATGGTTACATGTTTGCAATAGCATTAACCACAGTCAAGAGATTCCCAAATAAGTAAATGCTGAGCAATCCACAGCAATCTGAGCAGCACACAGCACAGGGACAGCTCCTCCTTTTTGTTATTAATCCTTTCAGGTGGGTGTAACCGAAGTGGGAACATCACTACAAAAGGAGCCCTCGGGAATCACCCACTACGTCAGACGAAGCTACACACTCTCAGTTGTGAAACGCGTTACGTCATTTCCGCCCGGACGCCATGCTCAGGCACCACTCCCTATTGGGGCTCAGAAGCACATAACTACTTGGGAGGACTTGGATCATGTGACCATCGTCACTGAGGAGGAACAGAGCAGGGGAACGCTGAGACTACATACTACAATGACCAGCTGACTTGCTGAGCCTCTCCGAAATACCGGACTTCGTGCATTTGGCACTCAGCGCAACGACTCCACATACTATACAGTGATGTAGTGATTCCACGCGGAGGACGCCAGTTCTTTTACACGCACGATGATATCCGTATGAGAGGGTAAAGTATCCTGGTCTTTCTTATACTTTGTCCACATAGCCTGGAGTATTGAACTGTTCACCAGCTGACATTTGTTTTCTACAAACTTGCTGCTACGATTGTGATGTATTTTCCACACAGCAGGACACCCAGGTACTACATGTCCCGTGGTGATAGAATATATGGACATACTGTCTGATATACATCAGTAGATTAACCAGCTTTGACACCACCATCAACTCTCAGATGCTTGCTGGACTTTCCTAACATCGTTTTACAGCCTTTAGTCAGTCAGCCCCCCCCTCCTCCTTCCCCTCCCCTCCCCCCTCCCCGTGCCCCACCACCTCTGGGATTGATGTCAGCCCTGTAACTTACAGAGCATTTGCTCTTTCATGTCCTATTGTACCATAGGACTGACATCAACTCATTTTGCGTCCGGACGCTGTTTTTGTTTTGTTTTATGTTTTCTGTATTTTGTCAGTTTGTTCCCCCTGTCTGTGGACGCGGCAGATCCACCTTCATAGGTGGTCGACGTCATTTTTATCATAACAGTACTGCATTGGGTCATTACCCTGCTACCTGTCAATATGTGTTCATATCAATAAATTGTTTAATTTTTCTACTCAAACCTGGTCACTGCTTCTCCATTTAGCCCTGCTTTTCTTCTTTCCCCACCTGTTTGGGATACTTTTTACTGTTTATTTTTGGGGTTGGAGCGCAGTCACCTTCAATTTATGTTTTACAACCTATAGGCATTGAACATTACTATATGAGTCAAGTCTCTTCACTCACATTTATTTTTATCCAGTTTTTTCGGATCACTTGTGATCCATTCATGAGTCACTCTATGGTATCAGTTTTCTGACCCAGCACTGTTTCCAGATATGCTGTGATTGATATTGGTATTTTTGCTGGAATTTTCCCGTGTTCTTGCTCCCCAGCATGGCCTTTGTCCTGGGGGAAGACATAGACCAGGAAATAAATCAGGCTTTCAAAAAAGATTCAGTTTCCATACCATCACAGGAAGAGGTGATAAAATCACGATTTAAGGGGGGGCAGGAGGCGGAGCCTAGCGGAGCAGACATGCATTGTTAGAGCTCCACACCGCTGAGGAGAGAAGAGAAGGACAAAGCGGAGCCTGCAGGCTCAAAAGGTATCCATTTGAACCTTTTTGCCCCAGGGAACAAACTGTGAAAGTTTGGGCAGGAAATATGGTACTGGGAGGAAACCGTGGCAGAAATAAAAATCACCTCACAAAGAGCTCACAGGCACTCACTGCAGCTGAAGCAGCTCCAGTCACCTCACAAGATACAGCATCAGGGCGCTCTCACAGACAGAAAATGTCACAGCAAGACTCTCCATTTGAGTCAGATACAGAACAAATCCTCTCACAAACCTCTCCACAAGCCTCCTCAGTATCCCCAGTAATATTATTACAATTTGAAAAGATGCTTCATAAGGCTTTAAAACAAACCTCAGACCAAATAACAAAAAGCCTAACCAAAGAAATAAGAGAGCTGGGAAACCGCACCGCAGTCTTAGAAATAAAAATGGATGAAATTGAAATTACAACCCAAGAAAATATAACAGAATTGGAACAATTAAAAAAAGAGAATTTAATACTTCAAACTAAGCTCGAAGATTACGAAAATAGAGCCAGACGTTCAAACTTGCGCATAAGGGGAATACCTGAATCTGTGACAGACCTGCAATCTACTATTACTGCTCTATTACAAGAACTAAAGCCAGATATCCCTATTGAACGTTTAGAACTGGACAGAGTACACAGAGCCCTCACAGCCAAAAAGAAAGATGGACCCCCACGTGATATAATCACAAAATTTCATTATTACAGAACGAAAGAACAAATACTAATTGCTGCAAGAGAAAAAAAGGAACTTAATTTTCAAGGACACAATTATCAAATTTTTGCTGACCTATCCCAACTTACTATTACTAAAAGACGATCCATGAAACCCCAACTAATGGAACTGCAACGCCACAACATTATGTATCAATGGGGCTTCCCCTTTTCAGTCAGATTTAACTACCAAGGTACAATTTACAGAAGCAGATCAGCAGATGAACTACAACAAACCCTTTTAAAATTAAATCTGACAGAACCCACAAGCAGCAACACTCCCACACGCAGAAGAATGGCATCATCTTCACCTTCAGGCAGCACCCAGAAAATTTCAGAACAAAATGGGAATCATCATTCTCACAAAAGAGGCCGTTATGCCACATCATCCATGGACCAAGAAGATTCAATGGACTGACATCCTAATTCCTGATATCTCTTCATTTATTATACTAAGAGATGGTTCTCTATAAAAAACCTATATTTATAACTGAATGTAACTGCATTCTGATAGTCACACACTGTGAGGGATCATGTTACATTCCAGTTATATTTCTTATTACTTCTGATTCATATAGCCTTAGAATATATAAGTGAAATAAGGAAATTCTTGTTCAGTTATATATTATCAGGTAATAACAATAGATTTATTACTTTTTAGGACAAATATGTTCAATAATCCAGAAGTAATGGAAGCTTTTTCTTTCTTTTCTTAAAACAAATATATTATTACCTAACTAGTTCCTAGAATTATGTTTTTGTTTATTCTAATCTGAAGCAATACAACCTCAATTTTATGAGTTAACATATCTAAACAGTTACATATGAATAAAATATGTAATTGTTTACTCTAAAAGGGTTAAAATCCCAAAATAATTCAAACTATCTTCATCAATACCAAAGTTATTAACAGTACCTTTATAACTGAATTATTTAGCCTAGGGCAAGACTAACCATATACAACCACCCTGGAATAAATAATTTCAACAAAAACTATATTCTGCACTCCAATTAATGAAACATCATTTGATGTCTTTTGACATAGCACTTCTCTCCTGTAAGCGGAAGATCCGTGTACCCCCATTAGCCCTCCTCATTCTCCCAACCATATTATGTGGGAGTGTGACGAAGGCACTTATTCCCCTGAGAGAGATATTTATTCTCTTTCACGGGTAAATTGTGATTACTTGCAAAAAATAATTTATACAATGTATCATCTAATCTCATATGTTTTTTGTTTACTCTTTACTCCAGAATTCACTGGTTTCTTTTCTATCTATTCATCTCTTCAGTCCACACAGGTTGATCTGCGCAGTCAGCTCTGCATAACAAAAAGTAAGTCAAAACTATTTGATCTGTTGCCATGGCACCACTGAATATACTTTCCCTGAATGTTCAGGGAATAAATGTCCCTCAAAAAAGGACCAAAGCCTTCCGTACTTTCCATAACAAGAAGGCACACATAGTATGCCTCCAAGAAACACACTTCACCAAAGATTCTACTCCAAAATATATTTCTCCTTTTTATCAACAAATTTACATGGCTTCTGCCTGTACCAAGCAAAGGGGAACTCTAATTGCATTTCACCGATCCACACCATTCACCTTATCATCAGAAATTAAAGACCCAGAAGGTAGATACCTGATACTCATGGGTTATATAATGGATACAGCAATCACGGTGATTTCCTACTACGCTCCTAACAAACAACCTACACCATTCCTCTCACATATATTACAAGTGATTAATACACACAAAATAGGAACAGTGATAATGTGTGGGGATTCGAACCAGGTCCTCCTCCCATTTCTAGATAAATCACCTTTTACACCATCCAAAATAACCTCTAGATTACCTTTTTCTCAACTTCTTTCCAAATACAATCTGGTAGATTCATGGAGAGAAAGTAACCCAATGAAAAAGAAATTCACTTATTTCTCGCACCCTCATCAAACCTTCACCAGAATAGATCATATTTTTCTAACAATAGGAATGATACCAGAAATTATTGCATCAGATATAATTCCGATTCCGTGGTCTGACCATAATGCAGTATACACTACTATAGCCTCAGCCATACCAAAAGCGCATGACCCAACGTGGTACTTACCGGACATAATGCTCAAACACCCACTACATCAGATGGCCATTGAACAAGCTTTAAAGGAATACATATCAATTAATAATACAACAGACATCTCCCCAATAACACTGTGGGAAGCTCATAAGCCTGTCTTGCATGGTACAATACAAAGACAAATGGCACTATTTAAACGGGAACGCAAAAATCTAGCAAAAAAACTAGAACTCAATTTTAATGCAGCCTACATATCATTTCAAGATAATCCATCTCAGAGTACAAAATCTCATCTGGAAAAATCTAGATTGGAATACGATCTATTTCTCACTGAGTCAGTTGATAAATCCCTCAAACGCTCCAAACACAATTTCTACATGAATACAAACAAACCAGGTACATATTTGGCTCGGGCATTAAATTCAACTAACAAATCTTTCAAACCAATACGTTTGAAATTATCAAAAAATGTTTACACTTGTAATCCAGTTAAAATAGTCCATAAATTTCACTCACATCTCGCAACTTTATACAAGACAAACAATGAATTTAATCCTACAGAGGCTGAATCCTTCTTCTCAAAAATAACCTTACCTGAGTTATCTCAGAATCAAAAAAGCAGTTTGGATGAGCCTATAACTATAGATGAAGTTGCTAACGCCATAAAAGACCTAAAACTTAACAAAAGACCAGGCCCAGACGGCTACTCGGCTTTATACTATAAAACATTCTCAGAAATACTCTCTCCCATTCTCACTGAAACTTTTAACAAACTTCTAGATGGACATTCTTTTCGGCAAGAAACACTAATGGCAATTGTTTGTATGATCTCAAAACCCCTTTCTGATGATACTTCCTGTGTGAATTATCGGCCTATCTCTCTGTTAAACCTCGATATTAAATTATTAGCAAAAATAATAGCAAAACGCCTCAATAGCATTATAGGAAAATTAATACATAGAGATCAAGTAGGCTTCATGCCAAATAGGCAGGCAGGCGATAATATACGCAGGGCAGTGTTATTGGCACATATTGCTAAAAAACGGAAAATCCCTTTATGTTTTCTATCTCTCGATATTAAGAGGGCATTTGACACAGTATCCTGGCAATATATGCAATATTCATTACAAAAATGGGGTTTTGGACCCCACTTTTTAACATGGATCAAAGCATTATATAATAAACCCAAAGCCTATATAAAATATGCTGGATACAAATCTGAAGCCTTTAATATCGAAAGAGGTACCCGGCAGGGTTGCCCATTATCTCCCTTATTATTTGCCCTTATACTCGAACCCATGGCCCAATACATCAGAACAAACCAAACTATAACTGGCATTGAAGTAGGAGGTATTACACACAAATTATGTATATTTGCAGACGATATATTACTTTTTCTATCATCACCACAGGTCTGGTCCTAACTTAATACCAGCTCTTGATGGATTTGCAGCCCTATCCGGCCTTATGATTAATCCTAAGAAATGCCTAGTGCTTAATATTTCACTCACAAACATGGAATTGATCCCGGCTAGGGCTGCACTCCCATTCACATGGGCAGAAAAATCAATCCCATATCTTGGAATTCATTTAACAGCATCTCATTCTGACTTATTCTCAACCAATTATCCTCCTCTATTAAGACAGATCACAAATCTAATAAAACAATGGTCGCAACTTCCTTTATCCTGGATAGGGAAGATTAATGCAATCAAAATGACTATTCTACTCAAATTGCTTTATTTATTCAGAGTCCACCCTATTCCAATTCCTTCCTATTTTTTGAGAATAGTACAAAAAAGAGCAATTTCGTTTATATGGGGCTCTTCTAAACCACGTATACCTATACACACACTACATCTTCCCAAAAATAAAGGAGGCCTGGGATACCCTAATTTTACTAACTACTACAGAGCAGCACATTTGGCCAGTCTGTCCAAATACCATGCAAAACAGGAAATCCCATTATGGGTATTTATAGAGGCTTCAGAAAATGACCCTCTATTAATATCAAATTTATTATGGCTTGATCCTAAAGACCGCTTTAAAATTCATAATCCCATAACCAAACACTTCTTATCTCTCTGGGATAAACTAAAAACCAAATATCAGTTACAATCTCCACACAATCCTCTCCTTTCTTTTATCAGAAATCCGGCCTTTTATCCGGCATGGATCTACCCAAATTCTTTTAAAGCTTGGACAACATCAGGCATTCAGACACTAAATGACTTCATAGCATCTAAATCATTCCTTTCATTCTCATCGCTTAGAGAAAAATATGATCTACCAAACTCTGAGATATTTAGATATCTCCAAATCAAAAATTTCTATACACCATTCCTAAAGGGGGATACACCGTTATCCCAATTATCCATTTTTGAATCAATCTGTACAAAAGATCCATTTGCTAAAGGTACAATTTCATCACTTTATAATCAATTTTATGGAGTAGCAAATCTTAATAGACCCTCTTACGTTCAGAGGTGGGAGGAGGACCTGGGACAAACTTTAGAAGACACGGACTGGTCTAACATATGGCTCACATCTAAGTCATCTTCACCCAACATCTTAGCACTGGAGACAAATTATAAAGTCCTAACTCGCTGGTACCTTGTACCCGCTAGAGTGGCAAAATATTCACCTAATACCTCAGCTCTTTGTTTTCGAGGATGCCCAGAAATAGGCACATATTTACACATATGGTGGACGTGCCCAGTAATCCAAACCTTCTGGAAGGAAGTCTTCGTGATTGCATCTAAAATATTTTAAAAAATAATACAACCAGATCCATATTTAACTTTACTTAATCTAAAACCGGAATGGTTAACACTCTCTCAATTCAAACTTATGATCCAACTAATAACGGCTGCAAAACAAACAGTGGCCAAGGCATAGAAATCTCCTACATTGGTACTAGCAGAAATAATTCACAGAATGAATAATACAATGTCCCATGCTAAGATGGTAGCCATCGATCAAAATCGAATTCCAAAATTTGAAAAACTTTGGCATCCTTGGATAAAACAACAGTTCCTGTCAAACTTCAATGACTCTGTCCTGTTGCCATGGTAACAGATTAAATGACTTACAGAGACACCCATTCTAAGGCTTCAAAGAGAACTAAAAAGAATAATAAACTGACGAGCGGGACAACCTTGTGGACCATACCTCTACCTTTCAACCCTTTTTCTTCTTTCTCTTTCCTTTTCACCACCTTACGATTAAAGCTCATTATCAGAATTTATTTGACCTATATACACTCTACTTGTAAACAATATGTATAGTAGGTATAAATCATTTAAATACCTACAAAAGTAACTAAGGAAATGATATATATCTTTAATTTAGGTTTACGTGAACCCAATGTTTAATATTTGAAATTTCATGATATTTACCTATATAAACCCTACTGTAAAACAATGAGCTTACTTAATAGATCCTTGTAAACTTACTTTATGTATCTTTATAACATTGTATACTCAATAAACTTCTTTTGACAAGGAAAAATCACGATTTAAAGATCATAAAAAACTGCTCATTAAACATTTAAATAGAAAATGGGATATTTGCTTTTTAGAAACTTATATTGCTAATAAAATAGTCCTGAGAGGGTTGAGAGATAAAACAATACCCGCTGAACACCTTCATAGTCCTGGATTCCTTGAAAAATGGAAAGAGCTATGTATCAATCATGGAATCTCAGTGATGAAACTCATAGTAGAGGAAGAAAGGATCCAGCTTGGGGAGCTGGCAGCAGCCATTGCTGAGAGCTCCACAGGCCTGGACCCGTTTAAAAGTCATGAGGAGTTCCAGAAACTGAATGATACATTAAAGAAAGAGATAGAGAAAACACAACAGACATTGAAGGCGACAAAACAATCAAAATTCAGGCGCGATCTGGGCGACTGGGAGAGAGGAGAGATCTTTGATCTCACACCACGTCGCAGCCGAAGTAGATCCAGGCGTAGATCTTCCTCTAGGGGCCACAAACCCCACAGTGACACTGATGAGGAAAATGTAACTAAAAGTGTGACTTTTTTAGAAAACGAGGGGGCAGTGGGCGAAGGTGGGGAGGACAGACGGGACGAGACACCGCACACACAGAGACACCAGGCCCCCAAAACAAAGAAAGCGAACAGGGAACGATACCCACACAGAGGAGGAACCCGCACCAGGAGCCAACAAAACTAATAGGAACAACAAGCGGAGGGGGACAGGCCGACATGAAAATTGTCAACCTTTCCAACTTCAAGCTTGAACAAAGACACTTAGATCTCCTACAGCGTGGCATGTCCTTCTCACCCACAAACTGTATGGACGAATTCACAGTTTTTAAAGATATCTCCCTGTTTCTCCGCAAGGTCTTTTTCCGTTCCTTATGCACACCTGAGTCCCGACCTGGAAATGAAGATGAGCTACACAACAGCAAAGATAGGGAGACCCTGGAGATTCTTAATTCCCTTTTGGAGGAGAGTGAGGAGATAGGAGAGGAGGACCTTGGCCCATATAAGAGACCATCTAAACTCATAATACGATCTAATAAGATGCCACCTTTAAGCAAAAACAAATGGCTGACCCTCTTCCTCGACCTCATACAGATTGATCTGGCTAAGGTTGACTGGGACTCCAAGTTCACTGACAATCTCACACCTGAAGAACGAAGGGCTATTAGGGAGCTTACTGAAGCGCAGCAACTGATCATAAAGAATAGTGATAAAGGAGGCAATGTGGTTCTCCTTAATGAGAGAGACTATGAGAAAGAGGTATGTCGCCTCCTAGGAGACACCAATACCTATAGGAAAATATCCACAGACCCCTTCCCTAACTTAATTGTTAACCTCAACACTATGCTGCGCTTTGCAAGTGAGGAGGGTTTATTAAGTAAGCGTGAACTAAATTACCTCCTAGTGGAGGAATACAACATCCCCACCTTTTATGCTATCCCCAAGGTGCACAAGTCCCTAGTCAACCCTCCCGGGAGACCCATCGTTTCGGCCATCAAGGGACCACTTGAGCGGGTGGGAAAATAGCTTGATAACCTCCTCAAAGATATGGTCACTGACCTCAGGTCATATGTCAGAGACACAGGCGATGTTCTTGGACATATAGCCCAGATCGACTTACCCGGGACCCCACTCCTCGTGGGGATCGACGTGGAATTGTTGTACACCTCGATCCCCCATGAGTGGGGTATAAAGGCAGTGGAAACGTTCCTTGAAAAACATTTCCCGAATAGTGAACCACAAAACGAGTTCCTGGTGGACCTACTCACCTTGGCCCTCCAAAACAACTACTTTCAATTCCTAACCAACTTTTATCAACAAATTAAGGGCACCTCCATGGGTGCACCATGGGCCCCAGCATATGCTTGTCTGCATCTGGGACTGTGGGAGGAGGACCTGGTTTATACCTCGCCAATGTATCTGAGCCACGTGCATACGTGGCTCAGATACATTGATGACGTGTTTGTCATTTGGCTGGGTGACAAGAACTCCCTCAGGGACTTCATTGATACTCTTAATTGTAATGATCGTAATATTAAATTAACCTTTACATGCGATCATACAAGGATTCCCTTTTTGGACCTCTCCATTGGGATCGAGGACCTCTCCCTTGTCACCCGTACCTATCGAAAGGCAACTTCGGCTAATACGCTTCTGCGAGCTGATAGCCATCATCCACACTGGCTCAAGGATGGTATTCCAGTGGGCCAGTTCCTTCGCATTAAACGCAACTGCACCAATGCAGAAGATTACAGACGGGAAAGCAACGATCTTTACCGACGCTTCCGTGAGCGTGGGTATTCCCACAAACAGATTCGCAGGGCCAAGCGAAAAGCGGCAGCACGGGACCGTTCTGCCCTCTTACAAAAACCAGATCAGGCTCATTCCGCCTCATCCTCCCCCCCCTCGTGACCGATCCTGGGCCGGTGAGGATCATCACACAATACGGTACCCAATGGAATACCGTTAGGTCTATACTACAAAAACACTGGGGGATCTTGACCAACACTCCAGGCCTAGCACAAATAGTGGGACCCTCCCCGACCATGACGGCTAGGAGGGCACGTAATCTCGGTGATCATTTCATTCAATCAGAATATGTCAGGAGCCAGGACACCACCTGGCTCTCCCAGTTTCCCAGAACCAAGGGGATGTTCCCCTGTGGACATTGCCAAGTATGCCCATTTGTCCATAGAACTGCGGTTTTTAGTGACTCCCAAAATAAAACAGAGTTCCACATAAAAAATCTAATCAACTGTGCCACCAAGAGGGTGATCTATATGATTACCTGTCCATGCAATAAAATGTATATAGGTAAAACAAAACGACAGTTTAGAATCCGACTTGGTGAACACATGAGAGAAATCGAAGAAAAAAATCCGGAGAAACCGGTAGCTCGGCACTTTGCCCAATTCCATCAGGGCAAAACCTCCGGCATGAAGGTGAAGGGTATCTATGTCCTCAATCTCTCCTCTAGAAGAGGCGATTTCGACCAGATACTCCAGCAACAGGAAAAACGTTGGATTTTCCGATTAGGCTGTTTAGTGCCTATGGGCCTCAATACTGAATTAAATCTGCAGCCTTTTCTGTTGCCCTAAGTTCACATACCCTTGTGAGTAGATTTCTCATTAATCTTACATAAACCCATGTTCGACCTCTCAATGCCTAATGGGGCATTCTCTATCCTAGCCATATATGCACAGATGGGTGGATGGGCACCTCAATTGATCTGGTATACCTATATCCACATTGCACTATGGCCTGTTTCCTGTTCATGCATGTCTAAGTTTGTTGTTCCCATATTTCTCCCTTTTCTTTCCTTTTCCCCCTCCCTTTCCTTCCTCCCTTGTCCCCTTTCCCCCCCCTCCCTCTTTCCCTTTTCCCCCTCCTCCCTTCCCCTCCCCCCCCTTCCCCTTTTTTCCTTCCTCAACTTGGACATGCAATTACCTTATCCCCTATTAACAACGAATGATGGAAGATACATCATGCCTAATAATAGTGTGTAATGCATCCCCCTTTTCACATCATACTTGGGCCTTTTAATTAAATTTTTCAAAAGAACTATGGGTCTGGAATTGGTTACATGTTTGCAATAGCATTAACCACAGTCAAGAGATTCCCAAATAAGTAAATGCTGAGCAATCCACAGCAATCTGAGCAGCACACAGCACAGGGACAGCTCCTCCTTTTTGTTATTAATCCTTTCAGGTGGGTGTAACCGAAGCGGGAACATCACTACAAAAGGAGCCCTCGGGAATCACCCACTACGTCAGACGAAGCTACACACTCTCAGTTGTGAAACGCGTTACGTCATTTCCGCCCGGACGCCATGCTCAGGCACCACTCCCTATTGGGGCTCAGAGGCACATGACTACTTGGGAGGACTTGGATCATGTGACCATCGTCACTGAGGAGGAACAGAGCAGGGGAACGCTGAGACTACATACTACAATGACCAGCTGACTTGCTGAGCCTCTCCGAAATACCGGACTTCGTGCATTTGGCACTCAGCGCAACGACTCCACATACTATACAGTGATGTAGTGATTCCACGCGGAGGACCCCAGTTCTTTTACACGCACGATGATATCCGTATGAGAGGGTAAAGTAACCTGGTCTTTCTTATACTTTGTCCACATAGCCTGGAGTATTGAACTGTTCACCAGCTGACATTTGTTTTCTACAAACTTGCTGCTACGATTGTGATGTATTTTCCACACAGCAGGACACCCAGGTACTACATGTCCCGTGGTGATAGAATATATGGACATACTGTCTGATATACATCAGTAGATTAACCAGCTTTGACACCACCATCAACTCTCAGATGCTTGCTAGACTTTCCTAACATCGTTTTACAGCCTTTAGTCAGTCAGCCCCCCCCTCCTCCTTCCCCTCCCCTCCCCCCTCCCCGTGCCCCACCACCTCTGGGACTGATGTCAGCCCTGTAACTTACAGAGCATTTGCTCTTTCATGTCCTATTGTACCATAGGACTGACATCAACTTATTTTGCGTCCGGACGCTGTTTTTGTTTTGTTTTATGTTTTCTGTATTTTGTCAGTTTGTTCCCCCTGTCTGTGGACGCGGCAGATCCACCTTCATAGGTGGTCGACATCATTTTTATCATAACAGTACTGCATTGGGTCATTACCCTGCTACCTGTCAATATGTGTTCATGTCAATAAATTGTTTAATTTTTCTACTCAAACCTGGTCACTGCTTCTCCATTTAGCCCTGCTTTTCTTCTTTCCCCACCTGTTTGGGATACTATTTACTGGATGCAGGTCAGCAGGGTGCAGGTGAGCTGGATGCAGGTCAGCAGGCTGCAGGTAAGCTGGATGCAGGTCAGCAGGGTGCAGGTGAGCTGGATGCAGGTCAGCAGGCTGCAGGTAAGCTGGATGCAGGTCAGCTGGATGCAGGTGAGCTGGATGCAGGTCAGCAGGGTGCCAGTGAGCTGGATGCAGGTGCGCCAAGAAGCAGCAAATGCACGTGGGTGAGCACAGCAGGCAGAAGCAAGGTCAGACAAGCCGGGTCATACACAGCGGATCAGTTCAACAGAATCGGCAGGCAAGGAATGGTCAAGTTTCCGGCTGGTTCTGGTAGCAGGAGATCAGACAGGCAAGCAAACAGGATCAGGGTCAAGGAAAGCCAAGGTTCAGTATTGGAGACATCAGCGTAGTCAGCAGCGTAGTCAGAGAGCCAGGTCAGAAGGTGATCAGATGCAGATTACAGGAACAGGTCACAGGTGAAGCTGCAGATCAAACAGCAAGAGCTGAACAGCGGAAGCCCCTCTTAAAGGCCACTGGGCGCCAAAGCCGCGTTACTGGGCGCCAAAGCCGCGTTACTGTGCGCGCGTGCACGATCTCCGCGATCGATGCACGCCTGTTCGTTGCTGGGTACCTGTTGGCGGGGATGCGCCTGAGCCCTGTTGCAGGTCTGGAAGTAGTGTGTCCATGACAGTGACCCCTGTGATGACAGAGAAGGAGGGGAAGGGGAGGGGTAAACAAAGATGCTATGAAAGCACCTGTAGATCTCCTTATTAACCAATGATGTCATTGGCTGTCAGGATGCAAGTGGCCTGACGTGCACTGTGCCCAGGGTTGTAATGCTCCAAAGGAAAAACCTGTGGCAATTTGTTGCAATTTTTAGGTATTTTGCCAAGGCACCCCTGAAGAACTCAGAAGGCACCCCATGGTGCCATGGCACCCTGGTTGAAAAAGGCTGCTTTAGAGGACTGAACTACACCATGATAATATGTGGCAATCCACTGTCAACAGATGGCAGATTTTGCAATGTGACCAACAACTTCAGGCTTCTGCTTCTGATTTGGGGTTAATTATGCTATTACTGACACTAACAATTTGAGGTTATTTTAGCTGCTACTGACACCAACAATTGGGGGTAAATTTTCCTTCTACAGCCCTGGCTGTCGAACCCCCGGCCATCCTCATCAGGTCATCTGGGGCCACAAGGGGGATGGAGGTGTGCCCACTGAGGGAACAGATTTCCCTCTATGCAGATGATGCCCTCCTCTATCTCCCTGATGCTTCGAATTGCCAGGAGGAGGCCCTGCGGGTTATTGACCTGTTTGGGTCCTTCTCCAGGATACGTATTAATTGAACCAAATCCATACTCTTCCCATTGTCCCAGCCGCCCTTCTTCCCTCCTCCCCATATACCACTACAGTCGGTCTCTAAATTCAGATATTTGGGCATTGAAATACAGAAAAAGAGGGAGGAGCCAGGAGCACTGGGGAGGGACCCGAGAGAAAAAGGATCTGGGCTGCTGTGTGCAAAACTATTACACAGAGCAGGTAAGTATAATATGTTTGTTATTAAAAAAAAAAAGGCTTTAATATCACTAAGTAATATACACAAGTAAAATTTATGTTGCAAGGGATAAATGAGCAATAAAGTGTCCTCTGCAAATTGGTCACTAAGTACATTGGGATATGCATGAAAAAACAGAAGTATGAATGATAGAAAAGGCGTGAAAGCAGACTGACATGGGGGGGGGAAGACAGACTGGGGAACGTGGAAAATGGGCTAAGCTGAGTGTGGAGAAAGACAGTGCCGATGTGCTGCAAGGTCTGTACGCATGGTGGTCACTTCTTCCGGACCAGAAAGGAAGGCTTTTCTTGGTTCTGGATGCAGAAGGGGAGTGTAGAAGGCAGGTGGGAAGAACATTGTTTTATTTATCTGGGATGTGAAATATATACTTTTGAAATATGGATCTCACACTGAGGGGGATAATTATTCTCTCCACAAGGGCATTGCTGCTATGTTTGCCATTGTGGTATTTATATACAGTGCGTGAACTCTGTAGTACAGTTTTATGTCTTAAAAAGTTTACATTACAACTTAGAGAGTTGAGCTTGCCCAAACTACATTATCTTGCTATGCCAGATTTTTATTATTGAAGTCCAATGTTTCATTTTGCATTCATGTTAAAGCTAAGAGACTGAAAACTGAAGCCACTGGATCAGCATGACAGCCAAGGAGAAGTCAACAATGGAAGCCTCTATTTTTTCCAGAACATGTTTCCTTTAAAGTGGCTGTTAACCCACCAATGGAAAATGACAGTATCCTCTCTGTTTATTTATGTAAAGTTCTCCTTTGTCTGTGCCTTATAACAAATAATGCAGTATACCCCTCTCTACAGAGCATCGATCGGCACTCACATGACCTGCTGGCTCTCTCTTCTCTTGGCCTGACAGATAAAACGGGCCGAGGATCCCCCGCTGACGTCAGTCAGGAGGGGAGGAGGAGAGGAGGAGAGAGGCGGAGGGTCATGTGACCGCCGATCGGCGCTCTGTATACAGGTATATACTGCATTATTTTTAGAAGGCACAGACACAGGAGCACTTTACATAAATAGAGAGGATGATGTAAAAAACTGTATAGTATCTTAAAAAGCAGGAGCGGAGGGGGCAGGCACTGACCAGAGCTGGCAGGGAGGGGAGAGGGGAGAGGGGAGAGGATGGAGGAGAGTACAGAGGAGAGCGGCTGACGGAGGCACATAAACTAACCATGGTGTCAGGGCTCAGAAGTCATGATACACCGTGGTCAGTTTATAAAGGGGAGGGTAGAAGCTGGCAGGATCAGCCAGGTATTTTAGGTGATACATGGGGCCAAATTACACAGCACAAACACTGTGCTGTATAACTTGCTTTAAAGGAACAGGATCTTTATTTGATTTTTTTTAGGTTAACAAGCACTTTAAGTTTCTTCTGAATGTGGGTATAATGAAGACATTGTACATTTCAAATAATTGTGTAAAGAATTACTATTAACACGTACAAGGTTGCTTATAGAAAAGCAGATGTCCATATTTTGTCTGGTCCTCAATGCAATAAGAGCACTACAAGCATGAAAACTAGCAGATTTTAAACAGTTTTCTGTGAAGATTTTTCCCTTTTTACCTTACACTGCATGATGTACCATTATCCTATCTGTAGCTTGATTATCCAAAGGTTTGTAAGCTCATACCACCTTGTATGCATATAAAGTGAGTAAATGAGGTGCAATTGTCATAAAGACAGGTGTGGGGATTCTTGGTTTTTGTATCTTTATGAATTACGCACCTGCCCTATTTTGCATGTTCAGCAATCAAAATGATAAAACAGAATTGGACAGTCAAAGCTGTGTGTAAAGAAAGTGAACATGCAAAGGAATTTTGTTGCTTTTGTTATCCCTTAGCTACTAGAGAACTAACTGATGAAAACACAGGAAACAACAGTGAATATACAGCGCTGGCTTTTTTGTGTGTAAAAAGAACAGTGTGAAGAGTAGATTAGATGTATGAGCATTTTCTGAACTCTCTTTTCTCCTTTGTTCTCTAGAAGGCAAACTGCTGCTTCATCTCCCTCCAGCTATTGATAATATGATTCAAAAACATCAGAGGGAATCTAACCCAAGATAGGTGCAGCACTCGAGGGAGCTTGCTATCCTTTGTTTTACACTCTGGTTCCGCTTGGAATCTTGGAGTATTTGCAAGCAACATCTTATTTCATGGCCCTGCTTCTTAATTTGAGAGATTAAACTTAATGCTATCCAAGGGGCTTTTCTATGAAGGTGGTTAACATAGTCATATTGGCACAGAAAATCAATTAAGACGCTGACAGCTTTTTCAGATCACATGGTGGCCACACTAGCTTGACTGCATATATGAAGTAACAAGTAAGTCGGTTCAAATGTAGACCTTACGTTCAGTAGGGTTTAATAATATTTTTCCTTTATTGTTACTTTTAATTACAATGTAAATCATTGTTGGATAGTTACAGTATGTTTATTTGCTTTGGTAGTTTAAAATGTGATTAAAAAATAGTGGTTCGTAGGCAACCCTACTAAAAATGTATATATCTTGGTAAAATAAGAAATAATATGTGAAAGAGAAGTGCTGTGCTACAAATAATTCTATAAATAATACAGGTATGGTATAAAAAAAACTTAGGCATAACAAACAATCATCCAATATGGTGATTAAGAATGTTATCCACCTGTGTGTACAAACTGTAATAGGTGCTCAAGCGTGTCTGTGATCAACATTCTTATGCATTTTCAACACATTAATGTCCATAAATCCAGAACAGTATTGCTTAGCTTTCTTTATATTTTTATGCCAGAAAGAAGCAATATAATATTAACAGTGACATACTATTTTGCCAACATCTTTGAAAAAAGTTAAGGGTTTTAGATAAACTTTAAGTGAAAGGAGGAATTTTCCCCAAATCCATCCCATCAACCAGAATGTGTATTACCGCTCTGCAGACACACAACTTGGCAAGGGCTTATTCTTTAACATCAACTGAAGCCAGTAAAAAGTAAAGAAGTAGCCTTCAGAGAAGCAACAGCCCAGTTATATGCATTTTATACATTATTTGGCATTTTCTATCTGGCCACAGTTCAGCTTTTAAGCTAGTAACATGGCATTACCCATGGTATATTAATTTGGTCCTGCTCGTCTAATATGGCATTTTGTTATTACTGCACCATTCTGCTTCTAATAATGTGGAAATGAACTGTAGTTGGGATGTCATACTAACATTTTCTTTAGGGTGCTGTGGCCTATGAATTAAGTGAAGCTGAACTTTAGGCAGGTATTAAATGCACACAATAACGCAGTCCTGTATTCATTAATACATCATCACAGTGCCTTGAAAAAGTATTCATAACCCTTGAAATTTTCCACATTTTGACATGTTACAACCAAAAACATAAATGTATTTTATTGAGTAGACCAACACAAAGTGGCACATAATTGTGAAGTGGAAGGAAAATGCATTCAGCCCCCCTGAGTCAATACTTTGTAGAACCACCTTTCGCTGCAATTACAGCTGTTTTTTTCTTGGGATTCCCTGAATATATTGTTATTTGTCACATCTGACATAATTTTTTTTTTTTGTTTTATTGTTTTTTTTTATTTAAAGCCATTTTTCATTTAGATTTTATGTTTGTATTTTTTCCAAGGCTGATCTTTGTTTAATGTTATTTTTAGTTTTACTCCCGATTATTTTTGTGTGTGTTTTGTGTGTCAAGTTACCACAACACCATTGATATCTTTTATTATTTAATCTGAAGGAGATTGTTTGGTGTTGGTGTCCCTTGTTAATTTCACATTGTATTTTTGAAATGTACCTGAATCCTCACAAACCAACTGTCCTTTTTGAAGTAAAACACACATAGGCAAGTATAATTCAAAACAAAAATCCTTTATTAAGGGCTCAGAACCAAACAAAGAGGGAGGCAACGCTGGATTAACAGGCGAAATTAGCGAAGCCTTGGACCCCCAGGGCAGACATCAATTCTTGAACATCAAAATTGGTGGCCTGAGTAGTCCATATGTAAGGGAGGCCAGTCTGGTCCAGAAGTCGCAGAGATCCGGAAAGCAGCAGATGACATCTGTGTCCCCAGGCTGTGGTACCACAAGAGGCTGCATCTTTTGGCCGACCAGACTGGATCCAGGGTCCTCACTTTCTGGTCTTCCTTCCACGCTTCATTCCGGGCTGTGGCTGTGCTGTTGGAGATGTGGCAGGAGGAGGAGTAGGACCTGGAAGAGGAGGAGGACTGGGAGGACCTGGAGGAGAAGGAGGAGGAGGAGGAGGACCATGTGTGAGTTCGAAAGGTGTGTCTCAGATGTAATTTGGGCCCTCATACCTTTATTAAGAGCCTCCAATATGAGCGACTCACACATGAGTTGTTGTCCCTCCTCCATCCTCTGCATTTTAGAGGCAATGATGGCAGCGAAGTCATCCTCCATGGTGTGTGGTGCTCCCAGGGCCTCTGTAGCTCTCCAAAAGAGGCCTATGGCAGCCTCCTCTAGGGCACGCCTCCTCCTGCCACTTTCTCTTTCCAGGTGTTGGGGAGGGACCTGCAGATCAGGCAGCCGGCTCGGGCCCGGCCACCTCCTGGCTGAGACTTCCCTGTGTATGAAAAAGGGACATGATTTTATGTTTTGCATCATCAATCACAATCATAAATTTGTACTCCAAACTAACATCTAGTTAACATCATTGATTGGACAACCAGCAATATTTAGAGGAATGCTATACCTGGCTCAAGCTGGGCTCCTCCACATGTTGCTGCCTGGAAGGCCCAGGTTGGGCGTCAGAAGCCTCAGCTGGAGGGGAAGGAAGCGTAGAAGGAAGACTGGAGAGTGATGGGCTGGGTTCAGTCTGACCTGCCAGAAAATGCAGCCTGTCATAGTACCACATCCTGGGGACATAGATGTCATCTACTGCTCCGGATCTCTGCGAATCCTGGACTTTCTGGTGCTCCCTTACATATGTGCTCCTCAGGCCACCAATTAAGATCTTCAAATATGTGATGTCTGCCGTGGGGATCACCTGTTTCACAATTTCCAACAATTGATCCAGCGCTGCCTTCCTCTTTGTTTGGTTCCTGTAATGTGGGTGGTTGATCTCCCACAGACAGGGCAGCTCCCTGAACATGTCAATGAATATTGACATGAAGTCATTATCTTGTAATAAGATATCCATGTTCACTGCAAGACACAACACAAGACAAAGCCTAATGTCAGACCAAACTCTCCTAATCTTGTTACAATATAGGCCTCAATCTAGAAGCAGTATAGGCACAAGTATGTCTCTTACCTTCGTTCTTACGATTGGCGCGTCCAATGCTCCTTCCTCCGCTCACAGATCGTACGTAATACGCACGTTTGTTACGCTTTATACACACTGCGCATGCGTGTAACTCCGCCCGCCCCTGACGTTCTTTCTAGTCTATTCCCCGCCCCTTTTCGTTCAGCGCAGTGGGTGAAGAGCACATGGCGGAGTCACAGCAGGTGCGTGCTAATTACAGGAATGAGGAGGAAAGCCCAGATCCGGACACGTCCCGATCCAGAAGGAGAAGATTTAAGGCCACAAATATGTCCTTTGGGGAGATGTTGGAGATGGTCGACATCCTGAAGAAGGCCAACTATGACGGGAAGTATGGGCCTTACCCCAACCCCAATATCAGAAAGGCCAAGATCATTGCGAAAGTGGTCAAAAGTCTGCACAGAAATTTCGGGGTACGACGATCGAAAGGTCAGCTCAGGAAGCGGTGGTCGGACCTGAAATTAAGAGAGCCCGAGCAGTACCGAAAGATCCGGAGAGTGCTGCAAAAAAGTAAGTAGTTGTGCTGTGTTCCTATTCTTTTTGTCTTTATTACGTTCGTGCTGCTCCATATGCTTTTCTTAATTGTTGTACAGTTTAAAATGTCAATTTTAATGTTCATGGGCCCATTATTCGTTCGTATCAAACATTTTTTTTTCGGCCTCTAAAACACCATTGTTTAGGCCATATGCATTTTCCTACATTTTTTAGGGCCTACTTGGATGCAAAATATTTGGTTGTGTAGATGGCTTTGTTACTAGAATGAAATGCAAACTAGATTCTGTGTAAGGAGAGGACACTCAGCAGCTGTTTTCACATCTGGACACTGGAGCACTAGTGTGGGACACAAGAACACCCTTTTTATTAGGGGGCCCCACACAGGAGCTCCAGTGTATACTATAGGGGGGGCTCCATCTGTGAAGCTTGTACAAAACAGGTAAAGTATTGCAGGTTGACAAAGGACAATAAAAAAGCGACATCTTGGAACTCTGCTAAAATTGACAATTGTACACCACTTCCAAGCAATGTTTCCTATTTATAGTTCTGACATCAAATATCTGTGTGCTAATTATACCATTTTTGTTTTACATAGGGGAGAAAAGACTCGGAGGACACCCCTCATCCGAGGAGACCAGAGACCCCCCACCTCTGGAAGAAGGTGAAATACCCCCAACCCAAGCGGAGCAGGAGGTGGAAATTGGCACTACAACAGGTGAGTGTCTGCGACCACAGACTCAGGTAAGAGATGGATGCTGGCCGATTTTTGATACCTGTTTTTGTTTGGTTTCTCTCTTTTTAGGTGATCGGGAGGTTATGGATCGAGATCCTTTCACATCAGAAAGTGCCCAGATCCTGATCGGGGAGATAATGGGGTGTAATTTAGAATTGGAAAACATCAAGAAAAAAATCAATGATGTGATTCAAAAAAATAATAACATCATTGATGTTTTGGGGCGAATTTAAAACAGCACAAAATCTCTTTTTTTGTGTGTGGTACAATCTTTTAAATTTTTTAGCGATGTTTCCAAATGCCAAATTTGGAGGATGCACACAGTGTGCCAACATGTGCTATCTGCCATCACGGGAGATCAATGGACGCGTTTTGGGGGTGCAACCCCTTCCTCAATAATAAAGTAGCGGTGAGGAAGGGGTTGCTCCCACAAAACACGGCCCTTGATCCCCCGTGATGGCAGCTAGCACATGTTGACATTCGTAAATTGGTGTGCATCTTCCAAATTTGACTTTTCAAGGGGTGACTTCACCCCATCTGAACGCAATATCAAACACAGTTCCTAAATACTCATGTCTGATATTGCCTTCAAGTTTTACCATATGTGAACTTTGTAAGTTCAAGATTGTTGTGTTTCTTGTTGGTTTTACACAGGCCTGTTTTATCGTAAATGGACATTTCTATTTTTGATAATGCCACCCCAAAAATTGTTATACAACAAACATGTTGGTTTGTTTTAAAAAACGTTTCTAAATGCACATGTGATTGTGCAGGTATTAAAAATTTTGTTAATCAAGAATGTGTGGATTATTGTCTCAACGCTACAACACTTTTGTGGTGATGTAATTGCTGTTTTCTGAGAAAATGGTGGTTATTTCCTAAGGGCAAATCCTCTTTGCACTACAAGAGCATTTTTAGTGCAGTTTCAAGAGCACTTGTAGTAAAAAAAGTGTATACTCCTTTAGTAAATAACAGCCAACAGTGCTTTGTATAAGGTTACACAATCACGCCATTTTCAGGACTCCACACATTGCTGTCAGCTAAAACAAACACAAGCAGTAAATGTCACCAAAGATTAGTTTTTTTTTTTATTTGATAAATGCTTCACAAATTGTCTGGCATATTGATGGCCCCCCTACCCGCAAAGAACTCAAGGTATCTTAACCGGACATCACAGGCACTCAGGGAGGGCAATCCAGGACGGCCACTTTCAAGCGCCGTCAGGGTTGTATCATGTAGATTTCCGGCCTCAAGCCCAACTGAGCCAGCATAGTTGGCAGAATGTTGGCATAAAAAGTTATGGAGAACACAGCACACCAGGATTATATGATTAAGTTTATACTCCGCCATATGGAGGGGTGGTGGAACCGGCTGGCCATGATTCCAAATGTGTTCTCCACCACTCTTCTGGCTCTGGCCAGCCAGTAATTAAAAACCCTCTGTTCCGGGGTGAGGGTCCTCATCAGGAATGGCCGCATAAGATGGTCCCCCAGCGCAAATGCTTCATCCGCAACGAAGACGAATGGGAGTCCTTCCACATTGTCCTCTGGAGGTGGCAAGTCCAAGCTGCCATTCTGGAGACGCCTGTAGAACTCCGTCTGGGCGATGACTCCACCATTGGACATCCGGCCATTCTTCCCCACGTCCACATACAAGAAGTCGTAATTAGCCGACACCACCGCCAACATCACAATACTATTGAACCCCTTATAGTTGAAATAGTATGACCCCGAGTTGGGTGGTGGGACGATGTGGACGTGTTTCCCATCAATTGCCCCTCCGCAGTTAGGAAAGTCCCACCGCTGGGCAAAGTGGGAGGCCACAGTCTGCCATTCCTGTGGCGTGGAAGGAAACTGTTGAGGAAAACAAAAATAATTTACTATTTTTGCACATAAACATGGCAAGCAGATTAGGCACAAACATTCTTGGCCAACCTCCAGATAGCATTTATTAAGGGGAAATTAACACCAAAGTATAAGGTACACCTATCATATTCAACCTCCCCCCTCTCATGGGCCATTTCTAACATTATAGGGGGGGGGATCTTGGACAGGTAACCCTCTTCACTTCATTGAGAGAGGAATGCCTAAATACGGGGTATTACTTGGAACAGCCCCTCCTTAGTTACACTATTGGCAGCCCACTGGACAGGTAAGAAGTGTCAGAATACAAAGATATAAATACACATTGTACACATTTGAGCACATTTGGACATTCTGATATTACCTATCAAGATAATAATAGAATACAAAAACTTTAAACAGTACCATTGGAAAGTATACAGGCAGGCCCTTGCACTACATGCTTTGGGTAATTCATCCATACATCTGAGCACAAAAGAGATGGGTATAGTGTGTATGGGTTTTGCAAAGTCAGCAGATAGATGATTGAGGATAGATAGAGAATTGGGATCAGCTGACTCAGCAGTTGGGATGAGGGAGGGTTAATAAAAATGATTTGGGGACACTACAAAAAAAAGTCTCTGGCACTCTGCCTGAATTTAAAGCACAAATCAAATTTCTAAACATTTTAGGGGGTGTTTGGGGTAAAGCACTACTATGGAGCTGATAAAATACATTGTTAAGTGAATACATGAGGTGAATATAGGGGCAGGAGAGCATGTTGGGGAGGTTATTGAAGGCAGATATGTATGAAGGACTTAAAAAATAAATACCTAAAAAACCAGCATGCATGAGAACAAAGGGGACATTCACAGCATATTACAATCATGGTAATTAGGGAATGAGGAAAGAAATACAATATCTTAGCAAACATTAAATACAATAAAATGTGATATTAAAGGATAAAAATCTTACCTTCATATACTCCTTCTGCAGGACCTGGATGATGGCAGAACAGGTCTCTGGGATAATGATACCCAGAGCCTGGGGGGAGATGCCTGTCCAGAACTTGAGGTCCTGCAGGCTTCTCCCCGTCGCCAAGTACCGCAGGGTAGCGACGAGCCTCTGCTCCGGAGTGATGGCTTGCCTCATGCAGGTATCCTGCCTGCTGATATAGGGGGTCAGCGAAGCCAACAAACAGTGAAATACGGGGTCCGTCATCCTGAGAAAGTTCCTGAAATCATCAGGATTATTCTCACGGATCTCACGGAGCAAAGGCATATGAGAGAACTGGTCACGCTGAATTCTTGGTCCATGAACTCCTCCCCACCCTGTTCATGGACTGGACTTGTGTAAAGGTCAGGACCCCAACACCAAGCCCCCACACAGCACGAACTCTACGAGGAGTACGTATACGCAACATGGCTAGAAAACGGTCGGCTGCTCAGAACGGAGTAACAGAACGCACTGAAGAACAGCAAGGCCTGTGAAGAGCGACCTGAAAAACAGTAACGAACGAACAAGAACACAATGGCTACTTAAAGTCACGCGGAACTTGCTTGCACGCACTGAAGAGCAGATACAAACCCACAAGCACAAACTGAACGGCAGAAAACGATCTGAAAGCCACGAGTCTGAAAAAGCGCGAATTGTCTCTCACCAAACTTTTACTAACATGAGATTAGCAAAAGGAGCCCAAAGGGTGCTGCGCTTGGTTCTGAACTGGCCTTTTCTAGTCTCGTCGTACGTGCTTGACATCACCGCGTTCTTGGCGATTGGAAATTCCGACAACTTTGTGCGACCGTGTGTACGCAAAACAAGTTTGAGCCAACATCCGTCGGAAAAAATCCTAGGATTTTGTTGTCGGAATGTTCGAACAAAGTCCAACCGTGTGTACGGGGCATTAAAGTTTTCTTCTAAGATTGCCCTGTATTTGGCTCCATCCATCTTCCCACCAACTCTAAACCAGCTTACCTGTCCCTGCTGAAGAAATGCATCCCCACAACATGATGTTGCCACTACCATGTTTCACGGTGGTGATAGTGGGTTCAGGGTGATGTGCAGTATTAAATTTCTGCCACACATAGCGTTTTGCTTTTAGGCCAAAAAGTTTAATTTTGATCTCATCTGACCAGAGCACCTTCTTCCACTTGTTTGCTGTGTCTCCCACATGGCTTCTCGCAAACTGCAAACAGGACTTCTTATGGCTTTCTTTCAACAATGGCTTTCTTTCAACAATGGCTTTCTTCTTGCCACTCTTCCATAAAGACCAGATTTGTGGAGTGCACGACTAATAGTTGTCCTGTGGACAGATTCTCCAACCTGAGCTGTGGATCTCTGCAGCTCCTCCAGAGTTACCATGGGCCTCTTGGCTGCTCCTCTGATTATTGCTCTCCTTGCCCAGGCTGTCAGTTTAGGTGGACAGCCATGTCTTGGTAGGTTTGCATTTGCACCATACTCTTTCTATTTTCAGATGATGGATTAAACAGTGCTCCATAAGATGTTCAAAGCTTGGGAAATTATTTATAACCTAACCCTGCTTTAAACTTCTCCACAACTGGCATGTCTGGTTAGTTCCTTGGCCTGATGCTGTTTGTTCACTAAGGTTCTCTAACAAACCTCTGAGGGCTTCACAGAACAGCTGTATTTATATTGAGATTAAATTACACACAGGTGGACTATATTTAATAATTAGGTGACTTCTGAAGGCAATTGGTTCCACTAGATTTTAGTTAGGGGTGTCATAGTAAAGGGAGCTGAATACAAATGCACGCCACACTTTTCAGATAATTATTTGTAAAAAAAATGTGAAAACCATTTATCATTTTCCTTCCATTTCACAATTATGTGCCACATAAAATCCCCAAAAAATACCTTTAAGTTTTTGGTTATAACATGACAACGTGAAAAATGTCAAGGGGTGTGAATACTTTTTTAAGGCACTGTAAATTTATTTTTGTATATGCAAGCAGTGTAATTACTTGAATTTGGCCTGGTATCAGCCTCTTGCTGCCGAAGAAGCAGCACAATGAGGCACTCATGTCATGTCCTGAGAAACAACATGCTGATAGGAAGAAAAAGCAGGGTGCTGTGATGCTTCTCCTTCACTGCTTAGTCACAGAATGTGTCAGTAACAAAATATAACCAAAATGGTGCCACGCTTCCTAAGTTTCAATACCACAATCCTATGTGTATATCTATACACCTCCTCCCATGCTCGCCAGGATTTCTCCAGAGCTTCTCCCATCCTTTGGAATTCCCTACCCCAATCTGTCCGACTGTCCCCTAATCTATCCATCTTTAGACGATCTCTGAAAACCCTTCTCTTTAAAGAAGCATATCCTGCTTCTAACTAACACTGTTTTACTTCATCCATTAGCTCATCTCCCCACAGCTATTACCTTTTGTATCAATTGACCATCCCTTTTTAGATTGTAAACTCTAATGAGCAAGGCCCTCTGATTCCTCTTGTACCAAATTGTAATGTAACTGTAATGTCTGCCTTTATTTTGTTAAGTGATGCACAAACTGTTAGTGCTATATAAAACCTGTATAATAATAATAATAATATATACTGTATATACCAATAATAAACCAATATTGATGTCCTTAATAGTCTCTTGAGCATATGTCTTGTGTCCTCTATGATTTTTCTGTGTGAAATCACCAATGTGTGTGCCTACTTCATCCAATTTTCTGTGTGACCACCAAATGTGCTTTCACCTAGACACCTTGACCTCACATAATATGCAGGGTCATAGACAGCTTTTGTCCCTTCAATGGACCAGTTATTATCCTCCAGTTGTTAACCACTTGCGTACTGGCTACTTAAACCCCCTTCCTGCCCAGACCAATTTTCAGCTTTCAGCGCTGTACCCTTTGAATAACAATTGTGCGGTCATGTAACAGTGTGCCCAAATTACATTTTTATAATTTTTTCCCCCACAAATTGAGCTGTCTTCTGGTGGTATTTAATCACTGCTTGGTTTTTTATTTATTGTTAAAAAAACAAAAAAAGCCAGAAAATTGTGAAAAAAAAATCAGTTTTTATATTTTGCTATAAAATTTTGCAAACAGGTAATTTTTCTCCTTCATCGGTGAACGCTGATGAGGCTGCACTGATGGGCACTGATAGGCTCCACTGATGGGCACTGATGGGCACTGATAGGCTGCACTGATGGGCACAGATAAGACAGCACTGCTGGACACTCTTAGGTCGCACTAGTGGGCACTGATGAGGCAGCACTGGTGGGCACTGATAGGTGGCACTGGTGGGCACTGAGAGGTGGCACTGATAGGCGGCACTAAAGGGCACTGATAGGTGGCACTGGTGGGCATTGATAGGTGGCACTGATTGGTGGCGCTGATTGGTAGCACTGATATGCACTGGTGGGCACTGATTGATGTCACTGATATGCACTGGTGGGCACACAGATGAGGTGGTTGTGGCTCTTCCTCTTTGGGACCGATGTCCCTTTCACAGAAGCCGGTGATAGCTTTTTTTTTCTTCTCACACTGTCAGCGTGAGGAAAAAAAAAAAACAATTACCGATCATCTGTTTACAGGCAGCTCATGCACGGGAGGACGTCATATGATGGAATCCCAGCAATGTAGGTCCGCGCTGTAGCTGTCATTCGGCAATAGTGCGGACACGAGGAGGTTAATGGAACCATCCACTGTTACTGGGAATCCTCATTTGGTCTTCCAATATTCATCTCCTTTCTCCTTACTTTCCAGCCAGTGATCTCCCTTCCAGGCACTCTCCAGCTCTCCCCTCCACTCAGCACCACCCCTGAAGCCAGCTGCCAAACTACAATAGCTACAAAGGGAGCTTCTTCCAACCGATAGATAACAGAAAAAATCTATATGTGCATGGCCAGCATTAATGATCCCTGGAAACAAGTTTGAGAAATGTTACTAAGGACTTGTTTACACTAGCACACCAATGCAAGGGCTGTGTTTGCCCACATAAGAATGCACAGGTGACCTGTGCATCTCCATGCAGGCAGTCCCATTGATGTCTATTGAGATGCAGTGGCTGCACGGACACAGCCACTGCTCCCAGTTTTGACAGCTGGGCGGGCAAGGGCCTCAAATGCAGACAGTGTGCATTAAGGGCTGTGCAACTGCACATCTGTTAATTGGGAACAGCAACTTTGTCCAGTCAGTTGCTGCGTCTCAATAGACATCAATGGGATTGTCTTCACAGAGTTGCACAGAACACCTGTGAATCCCTGTGCGGGCAAATATGACATGGTGTACACCTAAGTATGCAGTGTGAAAGAGGCCTAAATCCTTTATGGGAATGTAAGTAGAACTCATTTAATGAAAATCTGAGAAATATATGAAGTCTGTCATTGCTGGCCTCCTTCTAAAATGTTAGTTGCTTTACTGTGAGTCACTGACCTAGAACAAACATGTAACCAGTGAAGTCAGAACAAAGTCAGATCTCCTGACCTGTCTACTTGTTCCAGCTTTGAAATAAAGTATGAAAGCCAATAAATCAGCATGACAACAATGCAACTATGTTCTGGAAGAAATATTATACATGGCTGCCTCTATATCTATGCCCTCATAGAATGCTTTAAAGCTCTGATCAGCTGTAAAAATATCATTAGGGTGCTCCCCTATATATTTATGAAATAACATTCTTTTAGAAGTAGAAGACCTTATTCCTCTCTCCCACACAGGCTTCTTTCCTGATGTTTCCCAGAATGATGATCTGTCTTATAAAGCCTCTCTTCTCTTGGTTGTTTGCCGACTCCCTTACCAAACCCATTACATACAATAAAGGACCAATGGCCACCATTGGTCCTTCATTGTATGTGATGTCACCAAGGGTCCTCTCACATTCCGGGGCTGGGGCAGAAGCATGGAAATTTGCTGATTGTGGCTGGAGCATGGCGTAAACTAAGCATTCCCTTGTATTACCTCAAGACTAAAAAGCAGTAACTCATGAATATACAGAGGCAATGACCAGTTTTAGTTTTTAACCCTGAAAACAATATTTTAGGTCAAAAGCCAAGCTCTGAATGTGCTGCAGTGAGGAAGAGCTGTCTTCCCTTGATTCCTAGTGAACTGAACCATGTTCCTCTCAACCCAAAATAAGAATTACATTTTGATAAGAAATGATATTTAGCTCAAACAAATATATTGGAAAATGAGTGTATCCATTTAGCATGTATTATGATTTCCATCGTGTTCCTCATAATTCATCTTGTTCTATACTGTATATACTGCATATGTTAGGTAGGATATCAACACTGCATCTGTACTTAAAGCATTCTTTTATACTTTGTTCTGCCCCCATGAATGTCATTTTAAATATCTATGTATGTTAACCTATCTATAAGTCTATAACATATTTCGCCTGCCTATATTTCTATAATTATTTCAAATAATACCGGAGGGGACTCAGAGACTGAAACCACATTTATTTGCCTGCCAGATAAGATGATGGGATAGCCTAAAAATATCAATCTCTTTCACAAGACAAATATACAAAACCAGCCCAGCATGACAAATTTATCACCCAAAAAGAAGGATAGCGGATTCGGAAGCTTTCAGCTCATATCTCTTGTAAACATTTTATCATCCCCACCTCCGACCATCATCAGCTACAGCTTGGAGAAGCTGAAGACAAATTGATAGCCAGCTTTCAAGAACTGGGTTAGCACAATTGTGTTCTTTTCATTTATCCTCCTAGAAAAACACATGCACAGTGTGCAAATGTAATGTCAAACAGATACCAACGTGTTTGCCATGGATGGGTATATATTATCATATGTAATATATAAAATATAAAATATATATAATATATGTTATGGACACACACATAAACACAATTTGACCACTGTCATAAACATGTTGTGAACAGTGTGGTGATGTGTGAAAACAGATCAATGTTTTTATTATTATTATTTTTATTATTCAGGATTTATATAGCGCCAACAGTTTGCGCAGAGCTTTACAACATGAAGGCAGACAGTATAGTTACAACACAATTCAATACAACATGAGGGCAGACAGTATAGTTACAACACAATTCAATTCACTTTTTTTTTTTAAACATTTTATTTTATTGAAAAGTAAAAAAATATTTGCTTACAAAGCAACAGCAAAGAACAATTGCTTGTCAGATATGTTACAATAGTAGGTAGACATTTTAAGCACAAGATGGAATTACATTAATTTTTGTGCAATTATCATCAGTATGCCATTACTTATGAAATATAGTCTAAGGAACCAAATTGAAAGTTAACTGAGTTTCCTCAATCTGTATGTTAGTTATGGTGTAAACATTTGAACCCATATCATATCCCAAGAAGGGGTAATTACCTCCTCTTAGTAACTAAACAACATACATTGCAGTAAACTACAGAGTACAATTGGTTTATCATCTTATGTAAACATCACCTTCTTCTTAATATTAACTGTTATAAAAATAGAGAGGGGAGGAGAAAAGAAAAGAAAGAAAAAAAAAAAAAAAAAAATATAAGAGGGGGGGGGGGGGGAAGTGTGGATGGGAGGTAAAGAGGAGTCAGACCAGACTTTGTGCCAGGATTGTAGTGAAATCTTGCGAGTACTTAAAGGTGAACCAAGGTTGCCAGGTTCTATGAAATCGTTCAATGTGGCCCCTGTCCTGCGCTAGCATGTCCTCCATCTCGCAAATATCGCCAACTTTATTCAGCCATTCTGCTGTGGAAGGAACTTTCACTGAATTCCAATATAGCGGGATCAAAGATTTAGCCGCGTTTAGAAGGTGCTTAGTCAGAGAGTGCTTGTACCGCTTGAATGAAAAGTTCGTTACGTGTAAAAGGCAGCAAGCAGCCGTGAGATTTATTCTTGTTTCGGTGATTTTTTTAATCAAATTTTTTATTGTAGACCAGAAATTTGCGATAGGAGGACAGTGCCACCATATATGTGCCAATGTGCCCAACTCACCCTGACACCTCCAACATAATTCTGACCTCTGAGAGTTCCATTTATGCAATTTGTCTGGTGTGTTGTACCAATGCATTAGTAGTTTATAGCTCGTCTCTTGTGATTTAGTGTTTATAGAACCTTTGTGAGCGAAAATACATGCATACCTCCATTGTTCATCCGAGATGTCCTCTCCAAGCTCCTCTGACCACCTCCTCCTGTGACCGCCATCATCAAAGCTCTTGGGGTGTTGCAACCAAGCATATGCAAATGAAATGGCTCTGTTTAGAGGAGTCTTACTATGGCAGACCGACTCCAGATCCGTGAGAGGTCTAATGAATTCCCCTTTTTGACTATGGTTGGTTAGATAGCTTCTTAATTGAAAATAAGACCATTGCCTTAGATGTGGTAGGTTATTTTCCACCTTCAATACCGTCCAATCTTTAAATCTGTCATCCGTAAAACAGTCACCCGTCAGTAATGGAGATGCGTCCTGAGTTATGGGTTTGAACAATTTGTTTCCGAGTCCAGGTACAAAATCTGGGTTATCTGTTAGTGGAGTCAGTGGGCTTACGTCAGAAGTAATACAATGGCGATTGGTGAGTGAGTGTATAATCTCTAGCGTGACGCCAGTTATAGGGTGTTTGCGGACATTCAGCGGGTATCTAACCCAGGGGATCCATGGGTAGTATTGTAACGTAAGGGCGTTCAACTCTCCCTCCAGGGGTACCCAGTCCTTCATGTGGCCATGGCAATGCCAATCTATCACTCTGGCTAAATGTGAAGCGTAATAGTAATGTTTAAAGTTAGGGAGGTTAATCCCCCCTAAATCTTTGGGTCTTGTCAACCAGGGTAACCTAATCCTAGGTTTTTTTTGGTTCCACAGGAATCTCAGAATTATAGAGTTTAATGCACGAAAAAAGGTATGAGGGATTCTAACTGGTATGGTGCGCATTAGGTATAGAAACCTGGGTAGAATAATCATTTTTATAATAGCAGCCCGCCCAAACCAAGATAGAAAATCTAAGTGCCAGTCTTTAAGATTTTTTTCACAGCTCTTCAGGAGTGGTGGAAAATTCTTTTCAAACGTGTTCTGGAGTCGAGGAGTAAGCCAGACTCCTAAATATTTAAGTGTATTGGGGACCCACCTAAACTGTGAATTGGCGGTGGTTAGGCGGAGCAGATTATCTGGTAGCGTAATGTTGAGGGCTTCAGATTTAGAGTAATTTATTTTTAAATTTGAAATATAACTGTATGTACTAAATTCTTTAAGTAAGTTAGGTATGGAGACAGTGGGGTTCGTGAGAAAAAATAAAAGGTCATCCGCATAAGCCGCCACCTTGAACTCCCTGTCCCCAATCCGGAATCCAGCTATTGCGGTATTTTGTTTAATCGTTCTTATGAATGGTTCCAGGGTTAGTATGAATAGCAGGGGTGACAGCGGGCACCCCTGTCTAGTCCCATTCGTAATGTGTACAGGTTTAGAGAGGGTACCATTAATCTTTAATTGTGCTTTAGGGTTTTGGTATAAAGCTGATATCCAGGAGAGCATGTGCGTACCCAGTCCCACATGTTGGCACACTGCCTTCATGAAGTCCCACGCTACTCTATCGAAGGCCTTCTCCGCATCCGTGGACAGGAGAAGGCCCTCGATATCCCTCGCTTTTGCTGCATGTATAAGAAGGAGCGCTTTAGTGACATTATCTTTTGCGTCTCTTCCAGGGACGAAACCCACCTGATCCAAATCAATCAGCTCTGGCAATAGTGGGCTCAGTCTCGTAGCGAGTATTTTGGCGAATAGCTTAACATCCAGGTTTAGCAGGGAAATGGGTCTATAACTTGGGCATTCTAATGGGTCTTTTCCTGGTTTCGGTATCACTGTAATGTGGGCCGAGAGAAAATCTGGGGTCACCTCTCTAGGCGAGGACAGAGAGTTCAAAGCAGCCGCCAGGGGATTCTTAAGGATGCTCAAGAAGGTTTTATAATAAATGGCTGAATAACCGTCCGGTCCTGGGCTCTTGCTATTTTTTAAATGTTTAATGGCCTGTGTAATTTCTAGTGGTGTGATTGGGTCCTCTAGTAGGACGGCGTCTGACTCCTGAAGAGCTGGGAGACCGCTCCTGAGTATGTAGTCTTTTATGATTTGGATTCTATCGTCAGTCATGTTTTGTTCCCTGTGTTGTGGTGGAAGATTATAAAGTTTTGTGTAATATTTCTGAAAATGATCGGCAATTGCTTCTGTTGTTATGTCAATTTTACCTTGTGTCCCTCTGATGCCGGGAATGTTATTAGAGGTTGTGTGTTCCCTTATCGCTCTTGCTAAAAGTTTTCCTGTTTTATTTCCTGCCTCGTAGTATAGTTTCTTTCTAAAGAATAGAGTTCTTTTAGCTCTAGAATCCAATATTTGTTGAAGAGTCTTTCTAGCTTCTAGTAGTTGTGTGGCTGTGGTTGTAGATAGAGACTGTTTATGCAAGGTCTCTAGGGTGTTGATTTGTGTGATCAATTTTTTAATAGTAAGTTCTTTTTCTCTTTTACGTTTGGATCCCATTCTTATCAACTCACCCCTAATCGTACATTTGTGGGCCTCCCAAATCATAAGAGGGTCTGCGTCTGGGGTATTGTTTAAGTTGAAAAACTCAGTCAGTGTGGAAGTTAGAGTGGGGAGAAACGACGGGTCCGTCAGGAGTGATGCATTTAATCTCCATGTCGGTTGTTTCTGTGGAGGATTTAATAAATCCAGCGACAGAGAAATAGGTGCATGGTCAGAAATCGTTTGGTTTCCTATGTGTGCACCCTCCACTAACTGAAGATCTCTCTGTGAAATAAATAGGTAGTCTAGTCTCGCATATCTAGCATGTGGGATAGAAAAAAAGGTAAAATCTCTATCCTCAGGATGGAGAAAGCGCCATGTATCAACCAACTGTAAGGATTGGAGCATTGCCTTTAGTTTTTTGAGAATTCTGTAGGTGATACATGTTTTCCCGTTGGACGTGTCTGCTAGAGGGTTAAGTGGGACATTAAAATCCCCTCCGAGGATCAGGCAGCCGGAGGCAAATCCCTGCAGCTCCTTTACCATTCGTTGGCAAAACGTGACATGGGCCTTATTCGGGAAATACACGTTCGCCAGAGTTACTGGGGTGCCTCCTAGAGATCCCTTTAAAAAAATAAACCTACCTTCGGGGTCAGAGAGTTGTTCAGTTAGTTCAAAAGGTGTGTTTTTGCTTAATAAAATTGATACTCCCTTGGATCTGGAATCGTTATTTGTAGCATGGAATGCCCTTGTAAAGTGGGAATTCGTAAGTTTAGGGACACGATGCGTCCTAAAATGAGTTTCCTGCAAGTAAACAATTTGCGGCTTACCTTTTTGGAGTTCCCTTAGAAGGGAAGTACGTTTCTCAGGGACATTCAGTCCTCTTACGTTGTGTGAGATGATCAGAGGATTTTTCCCTAGCGATGAGTAGGCCATGGCGGCAGGTCTGGAGGAGGTGGCTTCGAGGACAATCTGCAAGGAGACAGCTACAAAAACCTGGTTTAAACACTTTGTTATTATCACAGACTCTCAATCTCAGTCCCAGTTGGTATGGGTCTGAGTAAGATAGAACAAAAGGTTGAGCACCAGAACAAACAAAAAAAAAAAAAAAAAAAAAAAAAAAAAAAAAAAAAAAAAAAAAAAAAAAAAAAAAAAAAAGGAGAGAGAAAGATAAACGATAAGTAAATAAGGAAAGGGAAGAGAAGATTGAAGGAGCAAATAAAGTACTGGGGGGTCCCTCACCAGGGCGCGCTTTGTCGCCCCAGAGGGGGAGCCCACTGGATATGATAGTGACCCCCGAGACCTGCAGACAGGTCACTGGATCACTTTGTGGGGGAAGAGGGAGTCGTCAACGACCAAGCGGGGGCACACCAACTAAATTAGTAAATGTGTAAAATTAGATTTGAGAGAGAACTCTATTGAGTCACACACAGCCTTAAGAAAATTAGCTGAAAAAAAAAAGCAATAAAACTGAACCATCGTACACCCAACCCAGGTATCAGTCAAAAATTCGGGGTGAGGTGGTGGGATATCTTATAAGGCTAGGGCTGAGACCTAACATAAAATTCAAAACTAAAGCTAAAGTTCGTTAAGGACTTGTAGAAAGAGACCAAATGGTGCACTAATGGTATCATCGTCCTCTTTGTAAGAACCATGTTTCCGCCCTGTGAGAACAGCTGAACTTCAATTGTGACTTAAGATGAACATGTGGAATAAGAGCAGCTGTGAAACTGTGGGGCCTCACATTCGTGCCAAGGGTCTTGAGATTCAAGGGTAGGTGAACAAATTGGGTCTGCTCAAAGCAGATGTAAACGAGAGTTATCAAGAAGTATCTGTAAAGCACCCGTGAACAACATAACTGTGCAAACTTTAGTAAACACTGACAACAGATTGGGATATAGGCGTCACTTCATTCATCCTCCTGGAATCTGGCTTCCTCTGCTGATCTTCTCGGGGTTCCCATTTTGGAGTTTCCAGGTCTGCTGTATTTGGATTTCTTGGACAGTCTCTTGTCAGGTGTAGAGAGAGGTGAGCTCGGTGGGCTTCTTTCAATAGGTGTCCGGAGAAAATCAGCGTACCACTCTGGTAGGTCGATCTGATCCAAATCTAGAGCGCGGCAGAACTCTGGGAGGTCAGCGGGGGTGCGTAGGGTGTGTTGGTGGCCATTGTAGGAGACCAGTAGGGCAAAAGGGAATCGCCAAGAGTATCTGAGATCTTTTTCCCTTATTTTCTCCAGCAGAGGGCGCAAAGCGCGTCTGTTTTGTAAAGTGATCTGGGACAAGTCTTGAAATAGCATGATCGTTGCTCCATTGAAGACAATTCTCTCATTTCTCCTTGCTTTCCTCATTATTTCGTCTTTTAACACAAAACTTTGTAGGCAGCATATTATATCCCTTGGAGGGGCTGTGTCTGGACCTTTCGGTCTGAGGGCTCTATGAGCTCTGACAAAGTCAATCTCTGTGTCCTCAGGTCTCTCTAATAAACTGTTAAACACCCTTTGCAGTGCTGGGGCTATTTGGGCCTGTTCCACTGATTCAGGTATCCCTCTCACCCTGACATTGCACCTTCTGCCTCGGTTGTCGAGGTCTTCGATATGTCTGTTCATGTTTATTAGGTGCTGGGATTGTGTCAGTGAGGCCTTTTCAAGTCTGCCTATAGCCTTATCCCTGTGTCTTCCCGCGGCCTCTGCCGCCGCCATCTTCTCATTAATAACCAGCATGCTGGTCTTAAGGTCCGTGATGGCAGCAGAGAAAGTGGCTTTGATGTCAGCCGCTATCAGGGACATATCAGCGAACGTTAAGGAGTGATCCGGTCTGTGCTTACCCCTGCTTGAATCCTCCGGAGCCGACTGGGAGTCCTCGCTGTACTCCTCCTCGTTGTGCGCCGGCGCCATCTTGGATCTCGTTTTGCTGTCGGTGAGCTGTTTAGCTTTAAAGATGTCCGGAATCGTAGAAGCCGAGTGAGGCACCGATCCACGTCTCGGGCGGGATTTAGGTGTGTAGTGTAGCTTCTTACCCGGCATCTGGTGGCTCTGGGTCGGGTATTTAGGTTGCGGATGGCTGTGTGTGCTGCGGAGCTCAGTTAGTGTGCGACCATCCTCGCCGCGCGCCAAGCCACGCCCCCCTCAATTCAATTCACTTTTATCACTGTTCTCTCTACTAAAAATAATGTTGTGTTAAAATGAACAAAGGAATTCATATACTGAATACTATAACTACATATTATATTTTTCATAGTGTTGCATATGTCTCATATGCATAATGTTTATGGAATAAAAAACCATAGTGACCAAGGATGAATGAACATTGCTAGACATTTGCTAACTTTGCATTGAACATGACTGAAGTCTAGGGAGAGCAATCTTGTATTCAATTCTGACAATTTTAAGGGTAAGAAGCAGTGGCGGCTGTTGCTCAAAATTTTTTGGGGGGCGCAAACAAACTGAAAAAAAAAACATCAGTTGCAGCCTCACTGTGCCCATCAAATGCAGCCCCTGTGCCCATCAAATGCAGCCCCTGTGCCCATCAATTGCAGCCCCTGTGCCCATCAATTGCAGCCACTGTACCATCAATTGCAGCCACTGTGCCATCAAACGCAGCCACTGTGCCCATCAATTGCAGCCACTGTGCCCATCAAATGCAGCCACTGTGCCCATCAAACGCTACCACTTTACCCATTGAATGTCGCCACTGTGCCATCAAATGCCACCACTGTGTCCATCAAAAGCTGCCACTGTACCCATCAAAGGCCGCCACTGTGTCATCAAATGCCACCACTGTGCCCATCAAACACAGCCACTGTGCCAATCAAATGCTGCCGCTGTGCCATCAAATGCTGCCACTGTGCCCATCAAATGCTGCCACTGTGACATCAAATGCCGCCACTGTGCCCATCAAACGCAGCCACTGTGCCCATCAAATGCTGCCACTGTGCCATTGAATGCCGCCACTGTGACCCCCCGCCCACTCACCGTCTGCCTGGCACTTACCCTGTCTCAGTGGGGCAGAGGGTGACGACAGCGAGCGGTGTCCTCCATGCGTGTCCTCCCGTGCTCTCCTCCTGTCCTCTCCTCCTGATAGGCGTCCAATCACAGCGCCTGTTGTTTTAGCCAATCAGGTGACAGGTAACAGACCCGAGCACCTGATTGGTGGAGAGGCGGTTCAGAGTTAGGAAAGCGAATATTAATTCGCTTTTCTAAGACACCTGGGTCAATGGCATGGCGCTCCCAGTTCACCTATTTTGAAGCCTATTAGAGCATTCATTAAGCATGAATCTAGCCATTGGTCATAGAGGGGGTGGCTGGAGAGAGGGGGTGGACCTGTGCACCCTTATGGACACACCGCAACTAGTAAGAAGCAAGCTCATATGCATAATCTTAATGGAATACAAACTAGAGGATTCTTTCCTAAATGTACATAATATAACTGGGTACTAACATTTATAGGTAAAGTTGATCCAGGGAATATCAGATTGCCTCTCGGGGGGATCAGGAAGGAATTTTTTTACCCTGCTGGAGCAAATTGGAGCATGCTTTGCTGGGGTTTTTTGTCTTCCTCTGGATCAACTGTGAGTATAGGATTGTGTATATGGGATTGTATGCTTTTTTTTTCCCCTTGTTTGAACTAGAATGACTTGTGTCTTTTTCAACCTGACTAACTATGAAACTGTGAAACTAGAGCCAATGTTGAATAGGGGGAGATTTACTAAAACTGGTGCACACAGAATCTGGTGCAGCTATGCGTAGTAACCAATCTGCTTCTAACATCAACATGTTCAATTAAGCTTTGACAATAAAACATAGAAGCTGATTGGTTACTACACAGAGCAAAATTGTAAATGCAACACTTTTGTGTTTATCATGAGCTGAACGCAAAGATCTATGACTTTTTCTACGTACTCAAAAGGCCTATTTCTCTCAAATATTGTTCACAAATCTGTCTAAACCCTGGTTCACATTGGTGCGAATTGGCATGCAATTTGACATGTCAAATCGGCAATGGCACCGTCCTAATCGGTGTGATGCTGCATTTGCGGCGGCACACCGATTTATAAAAGTAGTTTCTGTACAACTTTTGACGATTTCCATTGACGACTGTGCAGAAACCCACACAGATGTCTCTGAAATCGTCCCCACTCTAAACTGTGCAGTTTTATCCCACAGTACAATGCCACAGATGTCGCAAGTTTCGAGGGAGCATGCAATTGGCACGCTGACTGCAGGAATGTCAACCAGAGCTGTTGCCCTTGAATTGAATGTTCATTACTCTACCATAAGCCGTCTTCAAAAGCGTTTCAGAGAATTTGGCAGTACATCCAACCAGCCTCACAACTGCAGACCATGTGTAACCACACCAGCCCATGACCTCCACATCCAGCATCTTCACCTCCAAGATTGTCTGAGACCAGCCACCTGGATAGCTGCTGCAACAATCAGCTTGCATAACCAAAGAATTTCTGCACAAACTGTCAGAAACTGTCACAGGGAAGCTCATCTGCATGCTCGTTGTCCTCATCGGGGTCTCCACCTGACTGCAGTTCGTCGTCGTAACCAACTTGAGTGGGCAAATGCTCGCATTCTATGTCGTCTGGCATTTGGAGAGATGTTCTCTTCATGGATGATTCCCATTTTTAACTGTACAGGGCAGATGGTAGACAGTGTGTATGGCGTTGTGTGGGTGAGTGGTTTGCTGATGTCAATGTTGTGGATTGAGGTGGTGGGGTTATGGTATGGGCAGGTGTATGCTATGGACAATGAACACAGGTGCATTTTATTGATGGCATTTTGAATGCACAGAGATTCCGTGACAAGATCCTGAGGCCATTCATCCACGACCATCACCTCATGTTGCGGCATGATAATGCACAGCTCCACGTTGCAAGGATCTGTACACAATTCCTGGAAGCTGAAAACATCCCAGTTCTTGCATGGCCAGCATACTCACCGGACATGTCACCCATTGAGCATGTTTGGGACGCTCTGGATTGGCGTATACGACAGCGTGTTCCAGTTCCTGCCAATATCCAGCAACTTCGCACAACCATTGAAGAGGAATGGACCAATATTCCACAGGCCACAATCAACAATCTGATCAACTCTATGCGAAGGAGATGTTCTGCACTGCGTGAGGCAAATGGTGGTCACACCAAATACTGATTGGTTTTCGGACCCCACCCGACCCCCCCAATACAGTAAAACTGCACATTTTAGAGTGGCCTTTTATTGTGGCCAGCCTAAGGCACACCTGTGCAATAATCATGCTGTCTAATCAGCATCCTGATATGCCACACCTGTGAGGTGAATGGATTATCTCGGCCAAGGAGAAGTGCTCACTAACACAGATTTAGACAGATTTGTGAACAATATTTGAGAGAAATAGACATTTTGTGTACATAGAAAAAGTCATAAATCTTTTCGTTCAACTCATGATAAATAGGGGCAAGCACAAAAGTGTTGCGTTTATAATTTCGCTCAGTGGTATATATAGCTGGACCAGATTCTGGGTGCACCAGTTTAAGTAAATCTCCCCCCATACCGATTAGAAATAAATGAGTTTGCCTGGGATGTGTTTGCAAACTGTTTTGCACACTTTGCTTGGAAGTTTAAATTTTGGGACCTTTGCAACGAACCAGACTGAAATCTAGGGAATATGAGGGTGAATCTTGTTATTTTATTCTGACAATCCGCAGGGCTAATAAGCAAGTTATTTTCAAATGAAAGCCATTGGAAGCAAGATTCTGCTATTGGTGACATGTACCAATGCAAAAAAACAAAAACAAAAAACAATTATACAGAGAGGAGGGGCCTTTTCATACAGCATCAAGGGTTTAATTAAATACACAAATCCTTTAAATTGCCGTATGGGGGCATGTCTAAATTATATGTGATGTACAGAACAACCTCAATGACAGCACATCTGGCAGCACATATTTGGCTGTGGAATTGATCTTTTTCTTTTTCTTGACTTACATACAGCGGCAACACCCCAACCTAATTCACTTCCGCACTGAAAAAGTTTTAGCAGTGACATATGCTTTTTCGCTTTGGCTGATAGAGAAAAAATGGCCAGTAGTTCACTGAGCTATCACTGTTGTCACCGACTTAGTCACTGATTAGACAGCAGTGTTCGTTGTCCAGCAGCAAGACAATTTTAACAAACAATACTAGGCCAAAATGTACTAGAAACACAGAGTACAGGCAGGTGTTTTCCTACAAGGCTTAAGAGATGATACATCAATGTAAACTTGGCCATCATCAGGACAATTTTTATGAGCAAGGCTAGGCCCAAATTTACCAGAAGCAAAGAGCACTGGCAGGAGTTTTTACTAGAAGAATTAAGCTATAGCAGAGGATATGGAGTGTAAAATTTGGCAGCAGCAGGACATTTTTAATCATGGATAGTAGGTCTATGCAGTGTATGCTTAACCTTTATTTATTTTTCTACAGGATAAGGGAAGTGTGGTAAAAGTGAGAGAAATAATTTGGGGTGGTTTAGGTGCACACTGCTCTTGCACTTGCTTTTGCAATATTTTTTTGGTTAGTTACAAATGAATGCTGCCCTTTGAGCACCCCAATCCTAAAAAAGGCCTAGCAACATAAAATAAAAAAACAATAAACTCCCCAAATTAATTTAAAAAATCCAAAACACTACTACTCTAAAACTAAAATAAAATGAAAACCAAAAAAAGAAACAATTAGTAACAAAAAGCAAGCAAAGGAACTAATAGTTCAAAATGCTAGCCATCAAAATTAAAGTACAACTTTCTAACCAACCCTAATCTCTTCGTATGCAATTTGTGAGTTTTCCCTATCCTTTCCTATAACAGCTTCAATACACTGTTGTTGTACAACTCTCTGGAAGCTTGAGTTACAGTCTGATAGGTTTCCGATCTGTAATGGAACCACACAGGGGTGTCCGCTGGCCCCCTCATTTTTTCACTCACCTTGTAACCATTGCTTCTTCAGATATGTCTGAACCCTGATATTAAGGGATTTTGTGTAGGGACTAGAGAATATAAGCTATCCGCTTATGCGGATGACATCCTGTTTTATGTTGCTGATCCCCTGATCTCTCTCCCCAACATCATGGCAGAGTTACAGGCGTTTAGCATGCTTTCAAACTTTAAGATTAATTACAGCAAGTCTGAGATTCCGCCCATGAATATTACTTCGGAGTTGAGTACATGGCTGCAATCCTCACTGTCTTTCACTTGGTGCCACACCTCCCTAAAATATTTGGAGGTTCACCTTACCCCCCACTGCTCACATTTATATACTTGTAACTACACCCCCTACTCTCCACTGTAAGAGCAGATTTACAAAACTGGAATCGGGACACTTTCTCATGGATGGGCGGAGTCAGCTTTTTAAAGATGAATGTGCTACCTCGGATATTCTTTTTCTTACAAATGGTGTCAATAACTACTGCACGGTTTTCTATTATAAAGGAGAGATTTCCTGGAAGACACATTGTATCATCTTTATGAACATTTTGCACTGCACATCATATGGGACTTTGTTCTCGATATAGAGTCAGCTGAGGATTTGTTATAAAAAATTATTATATATACTTTTTAGCTTTTTTGCACATTATTGCACAGTGGTTTGAACACCACAGTATTTATTTAGTATAATTTGGCACTTGTCACTTTGTATTTCCCAAACAGAGGACTGGATTTATATAAGTTGTATCAGCACATGGCTCACAGTGTTTATAGTGTATGATTTTTTCTGTTTGTTCACTATATGGGATTATAACTGTGTTAATGTATGTATATACAGTTTACAATTCTCTTTTGCACTAACCAAGCACTTATCACTTTATATTTATAATACACACTATTACATATTTGTTTCACTTTATTTTAATTTATTTAATTGATTATTACACTTGTCTATTCACATTAGTGAAGGGATTGAACCACCGCACTGGTGCACCCGTCACTTTAGAAATTAGAGTTATTTTACACTAATACTCCCTCTTCATGACACAGCGCCATCCCCTATATCCTGATCTTAAATGGTGTCCTTTTTTCTGCTCAGGTCTTTCTTCTTGACCCTTAACAGTTTGTTTCTAAAATATGTCTGGCATGGCCTTCCGCACCTTGCAGAGACCTAAGCGGATGGGCGGCCTGAGTGTACCTTTTATTTGTAAATATTACGAAGCAATCACACTGCAGCGGATATTGGACTGGTATCTTAATCTAACTACCAAATTATGGGTCTCCTTAGAAAAATGATTGGCTAGATGCAACTTGGCCCATGCACCCTGGCTATCCCGAGAGCCCTGAGGGCTATCTGGGTCCATTTCTCTCACAGGTGTTCATGCCCTACAGTTGTGGGATACTTTAAATAACTCAGGATGGCTAGCCTCTTCAATCTTCCCTCTTAACCCCTTTGGAGGCTTCCCCTGGTTTACTCCTGGGAAAACCTGTCTTTCTTTCGCTTATGGGCGACAGATGGAGAGGTGCGTTGTGGTAGGTTTGTCCAAGATCAGGGGTTGATAACTCTGGAGACCCTGGGACCAATATGGTTGCTTCCCCCTAGATGATTGGCAGTATAAGCAACTTTAACATTTTATTCGCAGTCTACCACAAGCAATCTGCTCCCCTTCCTCTGCAACTCCCTTTGAAAAACTCTGCATGTCCATTGTCCACTGCTACGATCCCTCACTCCATCTCTGTCCTGTATGGACTGTTACAAACATTGGAACCCAGAGGAAAGCCAGTTTATGTGAGGGAGTAGGAGAGAGACATGTAAACACACATTTATTGGGCCACAACTTGACCATTTATATCGCCTTACCTATTCCAGTTCTGTAGACATAAAGATGCAGGAAAACAGTTTTAAAATATTAACTCGGTGCTACAAATTTCCATCCAAACTTAACATTTTTTTCCCTGCCTCTTCTGATGCCTGCTGGAGGGAATGTGAACAGCGGGGGACTTTTCTCCATATCTGGTGGGAGTGCCTGAGGCTGCAGCCCTTCTGACAAGATATTAGGGCCCAGATTAAAATCATCTTAGTCACTGACCTGCCCGACTCTCCCATGGAGCATCTGCTTCATGTCCCCAACATTTCTCTCAGCCACTATCACAAATCAGTGCTGCCACATCTTTTGAATGAAGCTAAACGTCGAATCCCTATTTACTGGAAAAAACTTATATCCCTGATGGTGCGGACTGGATCCGTCTAGTGAATGACATAATGGCTGCAGAGGAATGGATGCCAAAATGTAAAGGTAGATACGATAAATTTGATACCATATGGGCTACATGGATTCATTATACTGGTAGGGCTCTACTAGATTCACAACCAGCAGATACTTGATCTTTATAATAGTTTTACGTATTGGAGATAACCTAAATCTGATCCATAGTATACTCTGCTACACAGACGATCTGAAGTTATAACAGAGTGCAATTTTTCTTTAATTATTTGTTTCTTTGTGATCCTCGCTCCTTTCCCCTCCCTTCTCATCATTCCCTTCCTCTTCTGTTTTTAAGATTGTTTTTCCTATACTTACCTGAACCCAATGTGTGGTACCCGATCTTCCTTGGATACAACGGCACATGGAAGGGCCCTGGATAATGTAATGATGTTATAGTTCATCTGTTCAATATTAGTTAAATGAAGGTTTTTGCTCATGCACCTTTTATGTGAAATGGTCATTTGGACCTTATGCTTTGTGATATGATTGAAACAGTACCTACTTGGACTGATTTGTCCCCTTTTATACCTGTTTGTTTTGTAAATTTTGTATATGTAAAGATTATACATAAAAAAAAAAAAAAATACACTGTCGCTATGTCTTTGTTACCGCATTTTATGGTGAGTGGTGTAGCTTGTCCAAAAGCCATATTATTGGACCTCCTAAGCTTGCTGGCCATGGTTCAAAGGCCATGCAGTGCATTATGGTTTAAAAAACTAATCTGGGAGAACTTGTTAGTTTAACTTCTATAATTGGGAAGATACTGGAGAGTTTAATAAAAGATCACAAAGATTATTTTTTGCTAGAAAAAAAAAAACATTTTAAGCAATAGCCAGCATGGATTCATGAAAGACAGAAGTTGTCAAACAAATCTGATTTCTATTTATGAGGAGGTAAGCAAAACCTTAGACAAAGTAGTGGCTGTCGACATAGTATAATTGGATTTTGCAAAAGCGTTTGGCACAGTTCCCCAAATGTGTAAGGTAAAGTCTATAGGCTTGGAAAAATCAGTTTGTAAATGGATAGAAAACTGGCTAAAAGACCTATTTAGAGAGTAGTGATTAATGATTCATATACTGAATGGTCCGAGGTTATTAGTGGTATACCCCAAGGTTCAGTGTTGGGACCCTTACTTTTTAATACATTAATAAATTATATAGGGTCTGGGATTAAAAGTACCATTTTTAGTCTTTGCAGATGACACCAAGCTATGCAGTGGAATAACATCCTTACAGGATGTCTTCAACTTATAAGCTGACCTCAATGCACTGTTTAATTGGGCAACTATGTGGCAAATGATGTTTAATGTTGATAAATATAAAGTTATGCACTTGGGGGCTAAGAACATGTATGCATGCATCATACATACTAGGGGGAGTACAACTAGGGGGATCAATGTTAGAGAAAGATCTGGGTGTTCTGGTAGATCATAAGCTTAATAATAGCATGCAGTGGTTTCCAAAGCAAGCAAAATCCTTTCTTGTATTAAAAGGTATGGACTGCAGAGAGACGGGTATCATTTTGCCCCTGTACAAATCATTAAGTAGACATCATCTGAAGTATGCAATTCAGTTCTGGACACCAGTTCACAAAAGAGAAAGGGCTGAGAAGGGAAACCAAACTGATAAGAGACATGGGGGAGCTCAGCTATGAGGAAAGATTAGAGGAATTGAATTTATTTTCTCTTGAGAAGAGGAGATCAACCACTTGCCGCCCACCATATAGCAAAATGATGAAGGCAACGTGGTTTCAATACCCTGACCGGACGTCATATAACGTCTTCAGTATATCAAGCCGCATCTGTCAGACGCGAGTAGAGGAGAGCCGATCGGCTGCTCCTCTAACAGGGGGGAGTCTGTGCTGATTGATTATCAGTGCAGCCTCCCTGAGGATGCTCAGATTTCCCACACTGGACCAACAGGGACACCACTAGGACCATCAGGAATGTCACCACCAGGTATGCCACCCTAGACCACCAGGGATGCCAATCAGTGCCCGCAATGGATGCCAATCAGTGCCCACAATGGGCATCACTGATTGGCAGGCATTATTGTTTGGCACTGATTGGCATCCATCTGTACTATCAATTAGTGTACATCAGTGCTACCTATCAATGCCCATCTGTGCCACCTATCAGTGCCCATCCATGCCACCTATCAGTGCCCATCCATGCCACCTATCAGTGCCCATCCATGCCACCTATCAGTGCCCATCCGTGCCGCCTATCAGTGCCCATCCATGCCGCCTTTCAATGCCCATCAGTGCCACCTATGTGTACCCATCAGTACTGCCTATCAGTGCCACCTATCAGTGCCCATCAGTGCCGCCTATCAGTGCCCAAGCAGTGCTGCATATTAGTGCCCATCATCAGTGCCCATCAGTGCCACCTCATCAGTTCCACCTCATTGATGCCACCACATTGGTGCCCATCGGTGCCGCCTTATCAGTGCCCATCAGTGCAGCCCCATCAGTGCCCATCAGTGAAGAAGAAAACTTACTTATTTACAAAGTTTTGTAACGTAAACAAAAAAAAACTTTTTTTTCAAAATTTTCGGTCTTTTTTTATTTGTTTAGGAGAAAATAAAAATCCCAGAGGTGATCAAATACCACCAAAAGAAAGCTCTATTTATGGGAACAAAATGATAAAAACTTAGTTTGGGTACAGTGTTGTATGGCCGCGCAATTGTCATTCAAAGTGTGACACTGCTGAAAGGTGAAAATTGGTCTGGGCAGGAAGGTGTATAAGTGTCCAGTATTGAAGTGGTTAAGGGGCGATATGGTCAACATTAGGGATGAGCTTCGAGTTCGAGTCGAACTCATGTTCGACTCGAACATTGGCTGTTCGCAAGTTCACCGAACAGCGAACAATTTGGGGTGTTCGCGGCAAATTCGAATGCCGCGGAACACCCTTTAAAAGTCTATGGGAGAAATCAAAAGTGCTAATTTTAAAGGCTAATATGCAAGTTATTGTCATAAAAAGTGTTTGGGGACCTGGGTCCTGCCCCAGGGGACATGGATCAATGCAAAAAAAAGTTTTAAAAACGGCCGTTTTTTCAGGAGCAGTGATTTTAATAATACTTAAAGTCAATCAATAAAAGTGTAATATCCCTTTAAATTTCGTACCTGGGGGGTGTCTATAGTGTGCCTGTAAAGGGGCGCATGTTTCCTGTGTTTAGAACAGTCTGACAGCAAAATGACATTTTGAAGGAAAAAACTCATTTAAAACTACCCGCGGCTATTGCATTGCCGACAATACACATAGAAGTTCATTGATAAAAACGGCATGGGAATTCCCCAAAGGGGAACCCCGAACCAAAATTAAAAAAAAAAAATGACGTGGGGGTCCCCCTAAATTCCATACCAGGCCCTTCAGGTCTGGTATGGATATTAAGGGGAACCCCGGCCAAAATTTAAAAAAAAAAATGACGTGGGGTTCCCCCTAAATTCCATACCAGACCCTTCAGGTCTGGTATGGATTTTAAGGGGAACCCCGCGCCAAAAAAAAAAAAAAAACGGCGTGGGGTCCCCCCAAAAATCCATACCAGACCCTTATCCGAGCACGCAACCTGGCAGGCCGCAGGAAAAGAGGGGGGGACAAGAGTGCGGCCCCCCCTCCCTCCTGAACCGTACCAGGCCACATGCCCTCAACATTGGGAGGGTGCTTTGGGGTAGCCCCCCAAAACACCTTGTCCCCATGTTGATGAGGACAAGGGCCTCATCCCCACAACCCTGGCCGGTGGTTGTGGGGGTCTGCGGGTGGGGGGCTTATCGGAATCTGGAAGCCCCCTTTAACAAGGTGACCCCCAGATCCCGGCCCCCCCCCTGTGTGAAATGGTAAGGGGGTACATAAGTACCCCTACCATTTCACGAAAAAAGTGTCAAAAATGTTAAAAATGACAAGAGACAGTTTTTGACAATTCCTTTATTTAAATGCTTCTTCTTTCTTCTATCTTCCTTCATCTTCTGGTTCTTCTGGCTCTTCTGGTTCTTCTGGTTCTTCCTCCGGCGTTCTCATCCAGCATCTCCTCCGCGGCGTCTTCTGTCTTCTTCTCCTCGGGCCGCTCCGCACCCATGGCATGGGGGGGAGGCTCCCGCTCTTCTCTTCTTCTCTTCTTCTTTTCTTCTTTTCTTCTTTTCTTCTCTTCTTCTCTTCTTCTTCATTTTCTTCTCCGGGCCGCTCCGCAATCCATGCTGGCATGGAGGGAGGCTCCCGCTGTGTGACGGCGCTCCTCGTCTGACAGTTCTTAAATAACGGGGGGGCGGGGCCACCCGGTGACCCCGCCCCCCTCTGACGCACGGTGACTTGACGGGACTTCCCTGTGGCATTCCCCGTGACGTCACAGGGAAGTCCCGTCAAGTCACCGTGCGTCAGAGGGGGGCGGGGTCACCGGGTGGCCCCGCCCCCCCCCGTTATTTAAGAACTGTCAGACGAGGAGCGCCGTCACACAGCGGGAGCCTCCCTCCATGCCAGCATGGATTGCGGAGCGGCCCGGAGAAGAAAATGAAGAAGAAGAGAAGAAGAGAAGAAAAGAAGAAAAGAAGAAAAGAAGAAGAGAAGAAGAGAAGAGCGGGAGCCTCCCCCCCATGCCATGGGTGTGGAGCGGCCCGAGGAGAAGAAGACAGAAGACGCCGCGGAGGAGATGCTGGACGAGAACGCCGGAGGAAGAACCAGAAGAACCAGAAGAGCCAGAAGAACCAGAAGATGAAGGAAGATAGAAGAAAGAAGAAGCATTTAAATAAAGGAATTGTCAAAAACTGTCTCTTGTCATTTTTAACATTTTTGACACTTTTTTCGTGAAATGGTAGGGGTACTTATGTACCCCCTTACCATTTCACACAGGGGGGGGGCCGGGATCTGGGGGTCACCTTGTTAAAGGGGGCTTCCAGATTCCGATAAGCCCCCCGCCCGCAGACCCCCACAACCACCGGCCAGGGTTGTGGGGATGAGGCCCTTGTCCTCATCAACATGGGGACAAGGTGTTTTGGGGGGCTACCCCAAAGCACCCTCCCAATGTTGAGGGCATGTGGCCTGGTACGGTTCAGGAGGGAGGGGGGGCCGCACTCTCGTCCCCCCCTCTTTTCCTGCGGCCTGCCAGGTTGCGTGCTCGGATAAGGGTCTGGTATGGATTTTTGGGGGGACCCCACGCCGTTTTTTTTTTTTTTTTGGCGCGGGGTTCCCCTTAAAATCCATACCAGACCTGAAGGGTCTGGTATGGAATTTAGGGGGAACCCCACGTCATTTTTTTTTTTAAATTTTGGCCGGGGTTCCCCTTAATATCCATACCAGACCTGAAGGGCCTGGTATGGAATTTAGGGGGACCCCCACGTCATTTTTTTTTTTTAATTTTGGTTCGGGGTTCCCCTTTGGGGAATTCCCATGCCGTCTTTATCAATGAACTTCTATGTGTATTGTCGGCAATGCAATAGCCGCGGGTAGTTTTAAATGAGTTTTTTCCTTCAAAATGTCATTTTGCTGTCAGACTGTTCTAAACACAGGAAACATGCGCCCCTTTACAGGCACATTATAGACACCCCCCAGGTACGAAATTTAAAGGGATATTACACTTTTATTGTTTGACTTTAAGCATTATTAAAATCACTGCTCCTGAAAAAACGGCCGTTTTTAAAACTTTTTTTTGCATTGATCCATGTCCCCTGGGGCAGGACCCAGGTCCCCAAACACTTTTTATGACAATAACTTGCATATAAGCCTTGAAAATTAGCACTTTTGATTATTCATGTTCGTGTCCCATAGACTTTAACGGTGTTCGCATGTTCGAACGAACTTTTTTCCTGTTCGCATGTTCTGGTGCGAACCGAACAGGGGGGTGTTCGGCTCATCCCTAGTCAACATGTATAAATACATAAGTGCTCCATATAGTGAACCCCTATACATACCTTTTTCCTGAAGACTTCCTCTGGCAACAGTGGGGAAGAGGCGTTCTTCCAGGGTTGAGCAGCACTCGTGTAATGATGTTTGAGTGAAACTCAATCGTGGAGTACTGTGAGCCAAGTCTGCCCCTAGGGACCATGTAAGTGACAGGTAGAGTTCATAGGAAATGGGGATAATACTGCAAATGCCTCTCTATCTGAAAAAACTGGCGATGGGCTGTGGAGGAACTCTAGGACAGCATCAGAGGGTATGTAGAGATTAGCTATGTTTTTTGTTTTTTTTATAAGAGGGGGAAAAGAACATAAAAATGAAATTGAGTTCTACTTTTAATACCCACCTTGAAAATTCAACTGGCTTCTTGTGAGCTGTCATGAAACAGGAAAGTTTATAGAATGCTTGATAAACCATAGAGGTACAGTGAGGAGAACAAGAATTTTATACACTTCCGATTTTGCAGGTTTTCCTACTTACAAAGCATGTAGAGATCAGTAATTTTTATCATAGGTACTGTGAGAGACGGAATCTAAAACAAAAATCCAGAAAATCACATTGTATGATTTTTAAATAATTAATTTGCCATTTTATTGCATGACATAAGTATTTAATCACCTACCAACCAGTAAGAATTCCGGCTCTCACAGACCTGTTATTTTTTCTTTAAGAAGCCCTCTTGTTCTTCACTCATTACCTGTATTAACTGCACCTGTTTGAACTCGGTACCTTTATAAAAGACACCTATCCACACACACTCAGTCAAACAGACTCCAACCTCTTCACAATGGCCAAGACCAGAGAGCTGTGTAAGGACATCAGGGATAAAATTGTAGACCTGCACAAGGCTGGGATGGGTTACAGGACAATAGGCAAGCAGCTTGGTGAGAAAACAACAAGTGTTGGTGCAATTATTAGAAAATGGAAGAAGTTCAAGATGACGGTCAATCTCCCTCGGTCTGGGGCTCTATGCAAGATCTCACCTCATGGGGCATCAATGATCATGAGGAAGGTGAAGGATCAGCCCAGAACTACACGGCAGGACCTGGTCAATGACCTGAAGAGAGCTGGGACCACAGTCTCAAAGAAAACTATTAGTAACACACTACGCCGCCATGGATTAAAATCCTGCAGCGCACACAAGGTCCCCCTGCTCAAGCCAGCGCATGTCCAGGCCCATCTGGGTTTGCCATTGACCATCTGGATGATCCAGAGGAGGAATGGGAGAAGGTCATGTGGTCTGATGAGGCAAAAATAGAGCTTTTTGCTCTAGGATGAGAAGAAGGATGAGCACAACCCCAAGAACACCATCCCAACCGTAAAGCTTGGAGGTGGAAACATTACTCTTTGGGGCTGCTTTTCTGCAAAGGGGACAGGACGACTGCACCGTATTGAGGGGAGGATAAATGGGGCCATGTATCGCAAGATCTTGGCCAAAAACCTCCTTCCCTCAGTAAGAGCATTGAAGATGGGTGTGGCTGGGTCTTCCAGGATGACAACAACCCAAAACACACAGCCAGGGCAACTATAGAGTGGCTCCGTAAGAAGCATCTCAAGGTCCTGGCGTGGCCTGGCCAGTCTCCAGACCTGAACCCAGTAGAAAATCTTTAGAGCGAGCTGAAAGTCCGTATTGCCCAGCGACAGCCCCGAAACCTGAAGGATCTGGAGAAGGTCTGTATGGAGGAGTGGGCCAAAATCCCTGCTGCAATGTGTACAAACCTGGTCAAGAACTACAGGAAACATATGATCTCTGTAATTGCAAACAAAGGTTTCTGTACCAAATATTAAGTTCTGCTTTTCTGATGTATCAAATACTTATGTCATGCAATAAAATGATAAAATCATACAATATGCTTTTCCGAATTTTTGTTTTAGATTCACAGTTGGAGTGTACCTATGATAAAAATTACAGACCTCTACATGCTTTGTAATTAGGAAAACCTGCAAAATCGGCAGTGTATCAAATACTTGTTCTCCCCACTGTATTTATCAAGCGGAGCAGTAAAGAGCAGTGTGATGACTTTATGAGAACTTTGTTGCAAGGAAGTCCCCCAAAATTCGCAGTTGAAACTGAGAGCTTTTTTGTTGGTGATGCAGTGTGCAATAGGATGTAGTTAATCCAATGTGATTCAGACCCTACAATACAATACTATAAACATTGTCCATAAAGTGGAACATCAACCAGAATGTTATGAAACAAGATTACCAGCATACAGCCCATGGGACAAAAACAGTGAGGAGCAAAGCAAACTAGATGCAATGAGTTTCTCCAGAAATTACACCTACTTTTTGTACACAGCATCCATTTCTTCTAAACTGAGAAAAGGCATGGCTTTTATATCAATTCATCCTTCAGAAGACATCTGGAAAGCTTTAATGGATATTTACTAAACTCACGTCAACTGTCTATTACAGTCTTCTTCAATGCTTTAGGCATTTTCTAGTGTTATTCTGGAAATAGGAATCATTCTAGTTAAATAGCTGTGTGAACAAAAGGTAAAAAAGACAATTTGTATTAGGGTCTTATCTCATCTCTTTACACCCATATATTGTGTGCACACCCAAGGTAAGCTTAGAGCAGTGTTGTTTAGCTAAAGGGTCGCTGGTTCGAATCCCAACCATGACACTACCTGCTTGGAGTTTGCATGTTCTCCCTGTGCCTGCGTGGGTTTCCTCCGGGTACTCCGGTTTCCTCCCACACTCCAAAGACATGCTGGTAGGTTAATTGGCTTCTGTCTAAATTGGCCCTAGTATATGAATGTGAGTTAGGAACCTTAGACTGTAAGCTCCTTGAGGGTAGGGACCGATGTGAATGTACAATGTATATGTAAAGCGCTGCATAAAATTGATGGCGCTATATAAGTACCTTAAATATTAGTAAATAATAATTATTATTATTAATACATTTTATTCTTTATAATTATATAATCATTTAAAAATTATATTATTAATAATAATAATAATAATAATAGTACAAAGAGAATACATTAAATATATTCTGTCTACTCAAAACTATAAATTAGACCTAATTAAGGACATTGTATTGATTTATTAACTAAAACACACTTTATACACATAGATTAGATTGCTTAGAGACTCTTTTAACATTATGCCAGTTTTGAAATTTAACATGGCCAAACATCAGTTTGATTGTAAGCTCTATGAGCAGGGCCCTCTTATTCCTTCTTTATTGAACTGTATTTTAATTGTACCGTCCCCCTTTTTATTGTAAAGTGCTGTGTAAACTGTTGCTGCTATATAAATCCTGTATAATAATAATCAGACATTGGAAAACATGGCTCTGGTTTAAATAACTCACCTGAGGATAACACTGCCACAGATTTAGCAATTAAACCAGGGGTAGACCACCTGGGATTCTAACCTATAAAACTGACAGTCTTTGCAGTATCTTCTGATTTTTTTGTCCTCCACATTTTTTTTCATCATTTTCATTATTTCCTGTAGTTAAGCCAGAAAACATTCATATGAGTAATTTGATTTGTATATGTCTTTGGAGCAGATTTTTGGGTTTGTGTTCCAGCAATCAGATTTGGTTTACATTTCAGGTGAAGGGATCATGCACACATGCACTGAAGGCCAGTTTCATGCATAGTGTAATTAAAGCTGTCGTGCAATAGATTGGCAGAAAAGGACAACTCTTTTGTTGGCTGATTTGAATCCCAGCTGTTTAAAATGTAACATTCCTGAAGTGTGAAAGCCTTTCCCCTAAGCAACAACAGCTGGGACAGCTCCTGCTCTCTCTTCATTTACTTTCCCGAAGTTCATACATTCTTAGAAAAAAAAAAAGACAGGCATCAAATCATGGCAACGTTCCACAAGACTTCTTTCTCCACCGGTGTACAGGAAAATGCCCATACCACAATCAGGCTGTCAAAAATACATGGGTGTTACATGCAATCTTTCTACAGATAAAAATAGATTATATTTGTCATGCATTAGTCACGAAAAGGATTTTATTGAATACTTACTCATTTTTATCACAAAGAAACTGAATGTTATAATAATAATATATGAGCTGTCTGAATGCAAACAAACATGGTTTGGAGATCTCTAGGGCTTCCAGTCATGCTAACACGCACTTGCTTTTTATTGTAAATGTTTCTGGTGTAGAATAATGTTATAGGAGACATTCACTGAGCATGTAGCATGCACCCTATATGAATTATCTCCTAACATCAAGATATACAGTATATTGTTTACAACTTTTAAAGATTTTTATTATTTGGGTTAACAACCTTGGTGGCACAGTAGTTAATAAAGAGTGATTACACAGCAGATTACAGTTACCGGTAATCAGTAATTGTGTATTGTGTGATCGTTATGATTGGTCACTGCAATCACATGACAACAATGTATACAACCTGTCATGAATGGTTAACTCATTCATGACACATAAAACTATTGCTTATACAGTGATCTTCACTGTATAAGCAATAACAGTGTCAAAATAAAAAAAATAAAAATTCCTGATCACCTACTCCCCTAGAGTAATACAGTATTACTGTACTGACACTGAGCTGCTCTGATGACAGGTGTAAAAAAGAAAAAAACATTTTAAAATAATTTTTTTTAATGCGTTTTTTTTTTATAACATAGTATTCTAAAAAATGTGAGAAAAAATTCTTTTCCATTTTCCAGAAAAAATGTGACAAAAACTCGCCATACCTCTTACTAAGTATCTTGGACTGTCTGCTTTTCAAAATTGGGTAATTTGGGGGATATTTATACTGTCCTGGCATTTTTAGGACCCAGGAAACGAGATAGGCCATCAGTGATCAATTTTCAAATATACAGTATATACCATAGTTTGTAGACTCTATAATTTTCATACAACCCAATTAATATACACTCGTACAGTGTTGCATGATCATGCAATTGCCAGTTAAAGTAGCACAGTGCTGAATAGCAAAAATGGCCTGGTTTTGAAGGTTGTAAAACCTTCTGGAGCTCAAGAGGTTAAGCAAAGACTGTTAGGTAGACATAACAAACTCCTTTTCAATTCAGTTATCTAATCATTATTCTGACAATGTGTTCTCCAAAAAGTTTTTTAATCTAGCTGAATCATACACCTGCAATTCCTTGCACAGTACATTTCAGATTTGAGAACATAGGAGAAGCACTGTAAGCTTAGGCACTATTGCAAGGGTGGGAGTAGAAAATGCCTCAGCATCATTGGTTATTGTAGTGCTGTATCATTGGTGTCAGTAGAAATGCCACATAAAGGGTGTCAATAGGATAATTAAAAGCAAGCAAATAATCACATCCAACCATCATGTGGGGACCATTGCTGTACTGAAGTATACAGAACTGTCGCTGACAGTAGAAATTATTAGAGTGATTACCCTAGCTGAACTGCTGCTTCCTCATTGTCCAGTCATAGGCTGAGCTAGGCTGGTAACCAAGTTGTATTGTTTTAATGAAGTTGAGGAACGTGAGGGTACCAACCACTCTGCACTGTCTGGCTGAATTTAACAACAAATATTTTTTAGGTAAGGCTGTTTACACACATGCAGTGCCTTGAAAAAGTATTCACACCCCTTGAAATTTTCCACATTTTGTCATGTTACAACCAAAATCGTAAATGTATTTTATTGGGATTTTATGTGATAGACCAACACAAAGTAGCACATAATTGTGAAGTGGAAGGAAAATGATAAATGGTTTTCAATTTTTTTTTACAAATAAATATTTGAAACATGTGGCGTGCATTTGTATTCAGCCCCCTGAGTCAATACGTTGTAGAACCACCTTTCGCAGCAATTACAGCTGCAAGTCTTTTTGGGTATGTCTCTACCAGCTTTGCACATCTATAGAGAGAAAATGTTTCCCATTCTTCTTTGCAAAATAGCTCAAGCTCTGTCAGATTGGATGGAGAGTGTCTGTGAAAGCATTTTTCAAGTCTTGCCACAGATTCTCAATTGGATTTAGGTTTGGACTTTGACTGGGCCATTCTAACACATGAATATGCTTTGATCTAAACCAAACCATTGTAGCTCTGGCTGTAAGTTTAGGGTTGTTGTCCTGCTGGAATGTGAACCTCTGCCCCAGCTTCAAGTCTTTTGCAGACTCTAACAGGTTCTCTTCTAAGATTGCCCTGTATTTGGTTCCCTCCATCTTCCCATCAACTCTGACCAGTTTCCACTACCCTGCTGAAGAAAAGCATCCCCACAAAATTATGCTGCCACCACCGTGTTTCACGGTGGGGATGGTGTGTTCGGGGTGATGTGCAGTGTTAGTTTTCCTCCACACATAGAGTTTTGCTTTTAGGCCAAAAAGTTCAGTTTTGGTCTCATCTGACCAAAGCACCTTCTTCCACATGTTTGCTGTGTCCCTCACATGGCTTCTTGCAAACTGCAAACGGGACTTCTTATGGCTTTCTTTCAACAATGGCTTTCTTCTTGCCATTATTCAATAAAGGCCAGATTTATGGAGTGCACAACTAATAGTTGTCCTCTGGACAGATTCTCCCATCTGTGCTGTGGAGCCCTGCAGGTCCTCCAGAGTTACCATGGGTCTCTTGGCTGCTTCTCTGATTAATGCTCTCCTTGCCCGGCCTGTCGTTTTAGGTGGACTGCCGTGTCTTGGTAGGTTTGCAGTTGTGCCATACTCTTTCTATTTTTGGATGATGGATTGAACAGTGCTCCATGAGGTGTTCAAAGCTTGGGATATTTTTTTATAACCTAATCCTGCTTTAAACTTCTCCACAACTTTATCCCTGACCTGTCTGGTGTGTTCCTTGACCTTCATGATGCTGTTTACTCACTAGGGTTCTCTAACAAACCTCTGAGGGCTTCATAGAACAGCTGTATTTATACTGAGATTAAACTACACACAATTGGACTCATACTAATTAGGTGACTTCTGAAGGCAATTGGTTGCACTAGATTTTAGTTAGGGGTATCAGAGTAAAGGGGGCTGAATACAAATGCACGCCACACTTTTCAGATATTTATTTGTAAAAAAAATTGGAAAACCATTCATCATTCACCTCACACTTTGTGTTGGTCTATCACATAAAATCCCAAATAAAATACATTTACGTTTTTGGTTGTAACATGACAAAATGTGGAAAATTTCAAGGGGTATAATTACTTTTTCAAGGCACTGTATATTGTATATTTCAACTGTTAATTAAGATGTTTCTTTATTGTTACATTTTCATTATAGGTTCTAATTTCCCATCATTATGGAGAAAAGCGCTCTACCTCAAACAGATAATTAAGTTTAGAGTGAGCACTAGAATCATGAACTATCCACCGGCTTTTTACATCTCTTGGAGATTCCAGTGATTAGATTTCCATACAGCACTCATATGGTCTCCCATAACTGGAAGTGTGGGGTATTTATTAGGGATGAGCTTTCTGCTCGGGACGAACATGAGTTTGACTAGAACATTGGCTGTTCGCCCGTTCGTCGAAAACCGTACAATATGGGCCGTTCACGCCAAATTCGAGCTGCGAGTAACGGCCCATAAGGCACTGATGATTGGCCAGTGCATGCAACATGACCTGCATGCTTTGGCCAATCACAGCACCCTCAGCTAAGAGAGCCATAATTGGCCAAAGGCAGGGTGCCTTTGGCCAATCATGGCTCAGGGGGACTAAGTCCATGCCCCACACTATATAAGGCTGCCTCTGCCTGCACGTCGGCCTTGTGTTGTGTGTTGTTGGTGTGGACGGAGAGAGAGTCTCATTTAGATTGAGCAGGCAGATTATTCAGTTAGCTGCAGTGTATTTAATATATATATATATATATATATATATATATATATATATATATATATATACAGACAGTCTCGTATACATATATCCACTGTAACCAGTTTAGCTAGCTCTGACTGCAGTCTGTTCCTGGTGTACTGTTTCTAATATACTTCAGGCAGGCAGGTGATTCAGTTAGCTGCAGTGTATTTATTATATATATATACAGATAGTCTCATATACATATATATATATATATATATATATATATATATATATATATATATATAAATATATATATATATATATATATATCCACTGTATCCAGTTTAGCTATATCTGACTGCAGGCCGTTCCTGGTGTACTGTTTCTAATATACCTCAGGCGGTGTACACAGTATACAGTGCTGTGCACTCATAGTGCAGTTGCTCATACTTTTCTGGTGGTCAATATAGTACACCCATAGTTGTTCTTACACTTCTGTTGGTGTACACAGTACCATGCACCCATAGTGCAGTTGCTACTACTTTCCTGGTGGTGTACACAATACATACAGTGCACCCATAGTTGTTATTACACGTCTGTTGGTGTACACAGTACCATGCACCCCTAGTGCAGTTGCTTCTACTTTCCTGGTGGTATACACAATACATACAGTGCACCCATAGTTGTTCTTACACTTCTGTTGGTGTACACAGTACTGTGCACCCGTAGTGCAGTTGCTACTACTTTCCTGGTGGTGTACACAATACATACAGTGTACCCATAGTTCTTATTATACTTCTGTTGGTGTACACAGTACCATGCACCCCTAGTGCAGTTGCTACTACTTTCCTGGTGGTGTACACAATACATACAGTGCACCCATAGTTGTTCTTACACTCCTGTTGGTGTACACAGTACCGTGCACCCCTAGTGCAGTTGCTACTACTTTCATGGTGGTGTACACAATACATACAGTGCACCCATAGTTGTTATTACACTCCTGTTGGTGTACACAGTACCGTGCACTCATAGTGCAGTTGCTATTACAGTGCACCCATAGTTGTTCTTACACTTCTGTTGGTGTACGCAGTACCGTGCACCCCTAGTGCAGTTGCTACTACTTTCCTGGTGGTGTACACAATTCATACAGTGTACCCATAGTTGTTATTATACTTCTGTTGGTGTACACAGTACCGTGCACCCCTAGTGCAGTTGCTACTACTTTCCTGGTGGTGTACACAATACACAATACAGTGCACCCATAGTTGTTATTACACTTCTGTTGGTGTACACAGTACCATGCACCCCTAGTGCAGTTGCTACTACTTTCCTGGTGGTGTACACAATACACAATACAGTGTAGTTTTTTTTTGCTAAACAAAATTTACAGCATATCCAGAAGGCCACCAAGGAGAGGCAGACGCTCACAGGCCACTAAAAGAGGGCAAGCAGGTTCTGTGTCTACAGTCGACAGTGCTGGTCGTGGACATGGTGCATCCTCAGCACGTGGCTGTGGGGAGGAGGATTGTGTCAACATGGAGGTGGAGGATAACACTCAGCATCAGCAGCAGTCTTCAAGGGATCGTTTGCTGTCCCCAGAAACCCATAGACTTGTATGTGGCTGGGAGGAGGTGGTTGAGGATCATGTGATCCTTAGTGACCCAGAGGACTCAGGATTGAATGCCTCTGCAAACCTACGCTACATGGCCTCCCTGATCCTACAAAGCCTGCGAAAGGACCGTAGGATTTGTGGTATCAAGGAGAGGGATCATTACTGGCTGGCAACCCTTCTTGATCCACGTTACAAGAGTAAGGTTGCAGAACTTATCCAGTTTTCGCAGAGGGAGCAGAGGATGAAACATCTTCAGGAGGCCTTGCAGAAAGGTTTGTGCAATGCGTTTCCAGAGCCTGGGTTGTTACAATTTCCTGGTGCTGGACAACGTGTTGCTGAGGCTTTGTTCAGTCACAGAAAGTGGTGGAGAAGGTGGCCGGCTGAGCGATGCCTTCAGGCAATTCTTCAGTCCTCAGCGCCCAGGTCTGATCGGTTCCAGCAATCATCGCCAGTGTCTTAATTCCATGGTGCTGGAATATCTAGGGGCAAATTCAGACTTGGAGACATTTTCAATAGAACATCCACTTGGATACTGGGTCTTGAGGATGGACCACTGGCCAGAGCTTGCTCAATATGCAGTTGAGCTACTGGCCTGTCCTACATTCAGCATTCTTTCTGAATGCACATTCAGTGCTGCTGGAGGCTTTGTAACATATCACAGAGTGCGCCTGTCCACAGACTCTGTTGATCTCACATTCATAAAAATTATTCCGCCTTGGATCACCAGCTACCAAGAACCTGATGCTGATGTAACCGATTGATTTTTCTATGGATGTGGGATCCCTTGAAGACTTCATATGCTGAGTGATTATCCTATTATGCTGAGTGACTATCCTATTCCTTCTCAATTTTCATGATGATAGCTTCTAAGAATATTTTCGGTTCAAGGCACAACCACCACTATCAAAGGCCCAATTTTTCTGCCCCTGTTTAACAGGGGTGCGTAACTACAATTTTTGATCAAATATTTAACAGCAGGGCTCGTTCCTGCACTCAACAAGAATATCTGTGAGGCTTTACAGTGTTGTGCCACCACCACCATCGCCTAAGGCCCAATTTTTCTGCCCGTTTTAACAGGGGCGCGTAATTACAATTTTTGATCTAATATTTCACAGCAGGTTCCAGCGCCCACCAAGAGTAACTGTGAGGGCTTACAGTGTTCTTCAACAACCAACACCAATTTTCCGCAGAGTGTATAGGGCAGGTCATATAGTATATACAGGCAGTCCCCTATTTTCCAACATCCGACTTACAAACGACTCTTACTTACAAATGGAGGGAGACAACAGGAAGTGAGAGGAAATTTTTGATTTGCATTGACTCATGTCCCCTGGGGCAGGACCCGGGTCCCCAAACACTTTTTATGACAATAACTTGCATATTAGCCTTTAAAATTAGCACTTTTAATTTTTCACGTTCGAATTTTTGGTCTGTTCGCATGTTTTGCCGCGAACCGAACCTGGGGGTGTTCGGCTCATCCCTAGTTTTTATCAAGCATTGTGATGAAGCAACAAAGCAATAGGAGAACATAGCAAAGTGACAGATTCTCTTTAAGAGCCGGTTCACACTGCTGCAGTGCAAATTTTGCACGAATTTGTTCTGATTGCGTTGCAAATTTTCGTTGCGAATTCTTTATGTGTTCTGGCGAATCTACTGTGATTCTACGGCAAATATTGCATTGAATTTGCATTGCACACGGATCAAACTCGCACAGGACCCTTTTTGTACGCAGCTTAGATTCACACTGGAAAACGATGTTATTTAAATGACTTGCGAATTTGAGCGATCGCAATTGCTCAAATTCGCAGTTGAATTTGCAGCAGTGTTAACCGGCCCTAAGAGCTGAGGATAGGTTGAAGATTGGAGTATAGCTGCACACATTTTAATTCACGTGTTTTAGCACAGAAAGTGTTGTTATAAAAATCAGTTTACTAGCAGGGAGGACATTTACCCCTTCACAGACTATTTAGTATGTGTTGTTTTAATGCATTAGTAGTCATTTATTAACATTTGTCTTACTGAGGTCTTCAGTGAATTTTTCTTAACTTGGTATACAATAGGAAGCCAGGTGATAACAATAAAAAGGGCTATGTGAAAATAGTTGGAATGTCATGGATGTGTGCATTTCGAACAAACAGAAGAAAACATTGATCATTATCACGGTTCAAAATCTGGAACAAACTGTTCTGGTTTAGAATTTGGGAATAGTTCATTAAACAACATTACAAAACCATTACATCATAATATGTAATGCTTTTATATACCTACAATCACAACAAAACAAAAGAGGGATCTGAACTAAGAAAAGGCAAAAAAATATGTTATAGTGAACATACTTAATGCTGCATAAGCGTATTAGGGATAGCAGAAAATGTGTTAAGATGGACAATGTAAGACTTCTGTATGAAAACAATTACTAAGGCTACTGGGGTTTAGCAGGCAATATAAAATGTCTGATCTTACTTTCAGTGTGACAGTTTGCTTCCCCTCTACACTGCTGGAGCCCCCTGAAATCTCCCCATTTCCAGGTAGATGGACTTTCATACTAAAGTGTACCACCTGGACTTTGTCATAGTCTTTCTTATCCAGCCAAAGTGAGAATAATACCCTTCACTAGACACGGCCTTTGATCATTTCCCTGACTGCTTAGATGGCAAAATAACACACAAACACAATTGACCAAAAAGCTAAATGTGCATGTGTAATAAGGAAATACCACTGCCATGTTTATTTATATGTAGCGCTTACTCTCATCTGAGCCACTGGAAATTTGCCTAGGTTCTTCCCCAATGGATTGCCCTGCAGCCAGGCACACAATATCAGTGGCACTTTTCCTCAATAACCAGTCTAGGGGTGTTTTTTTATTTATTTTTTTTTATTTTTTTTAGGAGAACTTGGATGTGATTGAGGAAATTGAGTAGGATACTTCAAAAACAAAACCTATGTACAGATTGAGGACAGTGAACTTAAAATTAAAGTGATTGTAAGGGTTTGTTTTTTTTTTTTTTTTTTTTAAATAACAAACCTATCATACTTACCTCCACTGTGCAGCTCGTTTTGCACAGAGTGGCCTTGAACTTGCTCTTCAGAGGTCCCTCGGCGGCTCTCACGGCTCCTTCCCACATCAGATAACCCCCTGAGAGAAGCGCTCTCCCAGGGTTTACCTTGCTCCCGAGTCTAGCATTCGGCGTCCATAGAACCCCGGGCAGTGAGACAGCGTGTCCACGTGGGTCAAGTTCCAGGGCTCAGGTAAGTAAGATGGGGGGCTAGGGGGCTGATGCATTAAGGTGAAAAAACATGTAGGTTTACAACCCCTTTACGCTGAAGCAAATGTCCTTGCATATAGCAGTTAAAAGCAGGCTCCTATCTTTAGAGCAATAAGAGCAGGGTCCCTTCACAAGGAATTTGATAAACTAAGCTCTTCGTAACAAACACACAGCTGACCCTCTAGCACAAGAGAGGGGTGGCAGCAGCCCAAAAGGTCTCTAAGATCTTTCTTAGCAGTCTGTACTCACAGAATATCCAGGGACAGTTGATTGCCTCCTTCCAACTTCAGTGATACCAGACTAGATCTTCAGATGACAGTCAGCTCTGTAGCTTCAGCATCCAGGCAAGCACATGGCAGCATTGCCCTGGAGCAGTGGTGGCTGGTGAAATTTTAGGATGGGGGGGTGCCAGACCCCACCCATCCTTTTTGACCCTTCCCACTTGGTGAAAATGGGCGTGGTTTCAGTGAAATAGTGGGCGTGGCTCTCAGGTGGTGTGGTTAGCGTCTGAGATGGACGAGGGATGGAGGGAGAGGGAGAGAGGGATGGACGGACAGCGTGCCCAGATCCTACACAACAATAGAAATATGTGTATTCTAGAAAGTTTAACAATCCGCAGATAAAGATATTCCAAACACCTGGTGTTAGCACTTCAATCATCTCGTCACCATGGTTGTTATGGTGTCAGGATGATTGAAGTGCATTATTTCTATTATTACATTGTAATATAAAATGAAATAATTCAAATCAACATAATGCAGAATCAGTGGGAGCCCTGAGCGTGTCACTAGCCATGTCGCCTGCCACCAGATGCCATCAGGTGTCCCCAGCGGAGTCCGTCCTTACATGCAGCCTGTGTCACATAAATTGCAGCCTGTGTCCCACCAAATGCAGCATGTGTCCCACCAAATGCAGCCTGTGTCTCACCAAATGCAGCCTGTGTCCACCAAATGCAGCCTGTGTCCACCAAATACACACTGTGTCCACCAAATGCAGCCAGCCTGTGTCCACCACATGCAGCCTGTGTCCCACCACATGCAGCCTTGCCTGTGTCCACCAAATGTAGCCTGTGTCCACCAAATGCAGCCTGTGTCCACCAAATGCAGCCAGCCTGTGTCCACCAAATGCAGCCTGTGTCCCATAAAATGCAGCCTTGCCTGTGTCCACCAAATGCAGCCTTGCCTGTGTCCCATGAAATGCAGCCTTGCCTGTGTCCACCAAATGCAGCCTTGCCTGTGTCCACCAAATGCAGCCTTGCCTGTGTCCACCATATACAGCCTGCCTGTGTGACATCGAACCCCCCTCCCCCCGTTCTCCGTAGGAGCAGCACAGCAGTACTTACCTTGCTTTGTTGTGGTGTCCTCTCCTACTGTGTGGGCACTGGCAGCAGCGATAGAGGAGTCCGTCTGCTCCTCTCATACTTCCTGTTTCCTCTCTCCCGGGTGCAATGGGAGAAAGAAAACAGGAAGAAACATCAAACTCAGATGTCAATCAAACTGCCCGGCCTTAGTAATAAATACTACGAGCGCTGGGTGGAAGCTACTCGGCACTTCGGAAACCACCGCAAGGTGGGATAAACGCTTGCAAATGAAGCGCCACGTCTGCAATCTTGTGATTGCATAGATGTGGAGCTTCCCATTAGTGCACTGTGTCCAGCGTCGCACTGTGTCCAGCGTCCAAACACAGTGCACTTAACCACTTGACGACCGCCTCACGCCGATTTACGTCGGCAAGGTGGCATGGACAGGCAAAATCACGTACATATACGTGATTTGCCTTCCGCGGGTGGGGGGTCCGATCGGACCCCCCCCCGGTGCCCGAGGCGGTCATCTTTTGTCCCCCGGCGATCGGAGGTGAGGGGGAGGCCATCCGTTCGTGGCCCCCCCCTCGCGATCGCCGCCGGCCAATGAGAACATTCCTTTGCTGCTGTATGCTAAACAGCAGCAAAGGAAATGATGTCATCTCTCCTCGGCTCGGTAATTTCCTTTCCGGCCCGAGGAGAGAAGACAGGTATGCGAGTGCACAACACTACACACACACAGTAGAACATGCCAGGCACACTAAACACCCCGATCCCCCCCCGATCGCCCCCCGACCCCCCCCCAATCACCCCCCCCCTGTCACAAACTGACACCAGCAGTTTTTTTTTTTTTCTGATTACTGCATTGGTGTCAGTTTGTGACAGTTACAGTGTTGGGACAGTTAGTATTACCCCCCTTTAGGTCTAGGATACCCCCCTAACCCCCCCTAATAAATTTTTAACCCCTTGATCACCCCCTGTCACCAGTGTCGCTAAGCGATCATTTTTCTGATCGCTGTATTAGTGTCGCTGGTGACGCTAGTTAGTGAGGTAAATATTTAGGTTCGCCGTCAGCGTTTTATAGCGTCAGGGACCCCCATATACTATCTAATAAATGTTTTAACCCCTTGATTGCCCCCTAGTTAACCCTTTCACCACTGATCACCGTATAACTGTTACGGGTGACGCTGGTTAGTTTGTTTATTTTTTATAGTGTCAGGGCACCCGCCGTTTATTACCGAATAAAGGTTTAGCCCCCTGATCGCCCGGCGGTGATATGCGTCGCCCCAGGCAGCGTCAGATTAGCGCCAGCACCGCTAACACCCACGCACGCAGCATACGCCTCCCTTAGTGGTATAGTATCTGATCGGATCAATATCTGATCCGATCAGATCTATACTAGCGTCCCCAGCAGTTTAGGGTTCCCAAAAACACAGTGTTAGCGGGATCAGCCCAGATACCTGCTAGCACCTGCGTTTTGCCCCTCTGCCCGGCCCAGCCCAAGTGCAGTATCAATCGATCACTGTCACTTACAAAACACTAAACGCATAACTGCAGCTTTCGCAGAGTCAGGCCTGATCCCTGCGATCGCTAACAGTTTTTTTGGTAGCATTTTGGTGAACTGGCAAGCACCAGCCCCAGGCAGCGTCAGATTAGCGCCAGTACCGCTAACACCCACGCACGCACCGTACACCTCCCTTAGTGGTATAGTATCTGATCGGATCAATATCTGATCCGATCAGATCTATACTAGCGTCCCCAGCAGTTTAGGATTCCCAAAAACGCAGTGTTAGCGGGATCAGCCCAGATACCTGCTAGCACCTGCGTTTTGCCCCTCCGCCCGGCCCAGCCCAGCCCACCCAAGTGCAGTATCGATCGATCACTGACACTTACAAAACACTAAACGCATAACTGCAGCGTTCGCAGAGTCAGGCCTGATCCCTGCGATCGCTAACAGTTTTTTTGGTAGTATTTTGGTGAACTGGCAAGCACCAGCCCCAAGCAGTGTCAGATTAGCACCAGTACCGCTAACACCCACGCACGCACCGTACACCTCCCTTAGTGGTATAGTATCTGAACGGATCAATATCTGATCCGATCAGATCTATACTGGTGTCCCCAGCAGTTTAGGGTTCCCAAAAACGCAGTGTTAGCGGGATCAGCCCAGATACCTGCTAGCACCTGCATTTTGCCCTTCCGCCCGGCCCAGCCCACCCAAGTGCAGTATCGATCGATCACTGTCACTTACAAAACACTTAACGCATAACTGCAGCGTTTGCAGAGTCAGGCCTGATCCCTGCGATCGCTAACAGTTTTTTTGGTAGCTTTTTATTGAACTGTCAAGCACCAGCAGCCTAGTACACCCCGGTCGTAGTCAAACCAGCACTGCAGTAACACTTGGTGCCGTGGCGAGTCCCATAAGTGCAGTTCAAGCTGGTGAGGTGGCAAGCACAAGTAGTGTCCCGCTGCCACCAAGAAGACAAACACAGGCCCGTCGTGCCCATAGTGCCCTTCCTGCTGCATTCGCCAATCCTAATTGGGAACCCACCACTTCTGCAGCGCCCGTACTTCCCCCATTCACATCCCCAACCAAATGCAGTCGGCTGCATGAGAGGCATTTTCTTTATGTCCTCCCGAGTACCCCTACCCAACGAACCCCCCCAAAAAAGATGTTGTGTCTGCAGCAAGCGCGAATATAGGCGTGACACCCGCTATTATTGTCCCTCCTGTCCTGACAATCCTGGTCTTTGCATTGGTGAATGTTTTGAACGCTACCATTCATTAGTTGAGTATTAGCGTAGGGTACAGCATTGCACAGACTAGGCACACTTTCACAGGGTCTCCCAAGATGCCATCGCATTTTGAGAGACCCGAACCTGGAACCGGTTACCGTTATAAAAGTTAGTTACAAAAAAAGTGTAAAAAAAAAAAAAAAATATATAAAATAAAAAAAAATAGTTGTCGTTTTATTGTTCTCTCTCTCTCTATTCTCTCTCTATTGTTCTGCTCTTTTTTACTGTATTCTATTCTGCAATGTTTTATTGTTATTATGTTTTATCATCAGCGGTCGACTTTCATGTAAAAGCAATCCTAGTGGCTAATTAGCCTCTAGACTGCTTTTACAAGCCGTGGGAGGGAATGCCCCCCCCCCCCACCGTCTTCCGTGTTTTTCTCTGGCTCTCCTGTCTCAACAGGGAACCTGAGAATGCAGCCGGTGATTCAGCCAACTGACCATAGAGCTGATCAGAGACCAGAGTGGCTCCAAACATCTCTATGGCCTAAGAAACCGGAAGCTACGAGCATTTTATGACTTAGATTTCGCCGGATGTAAATAGCGCCATTGGGAAATTGGGGAAGCATTTTATCACACCGATCTTGGTGTCATCAGATGCTTTGAGGGCAGAGGAGAGATCTAGGGTCTAATAGACCCCAATTTTTTCAAAAAAGAGTACCTGTCACTACCTATTGCTATCATAGGGGATATTTTCATTCCCCGAGATAACAATAAAAATGATTAAAAAAAAAAAAAAAATGAAAGGAACAGTTTAAAAATAAGATAAAAAAGCAAAAAAATAATAAAGAAAAAAAAAAAAAGCACCCCTGTCGCCCCCTGCTCTCGCGCTAAGGCGAACGCAAACGGCGGTCTGTCGTCAAATGTAAACAGCAATTGCACCATGCATGTGAGGTATCGCCGCGAAGGTCAGATCGAGGGCAGTAATTTTTGCAGCAGACCTCCTCTGTAAATCTAAAGTGGTAACCTGTAAAGGCTTTTAAAGGCTTTTAAAAATGCATTTATTTTGTTGCCACTGCACGTTTGTGCGCAATTTTAAAGCATGTCATGTTTGGTATCCATGTACTCGGCCTAAGATCATCTTTTTTATTTCATCAAACATTTGGGCAATATAGTGTGTTTTAGTGCATTCAAATTTAAAAAAGTGTGTTTTTTCCCCAAAAAATGCGTTTGAAAAATCGCTGCGCAAATACTGTGTGAAAAAAAAAAATGAAACACCCACCATTTTAATCTGTAGGGCATTTGCTTTAAAAAAATATATAATGTTTGGGGGTTCAAAGTAATTTTTTTGCAAAAAAAAAAATAACTTTTTCATGTAAACAATGAGTGTCAGAAAGGGCTTTGTCTTCAAGTGGTTAGAAGAGTTGGTGATGTGTGACATAAACTTCTAAATGTTGTGCATAAAATGCCAGGACAGTTCAAAACCCCCTCAAATGACCCCATTTTGGAAAGTAGACACCCCAAGCTATTTGCTGAGAGGCATGTCGAGTCCATGGAATATTTTATATTGCGACACAAGTTGCGGGAAAGAGACAAATTTTTTTTTTTTTTTTTTTTGCACAAAGTTGTCACTAAATGATATATTGCTCAAACATGCCATGGGAATATGTGAAATTGCACCCCAAAATAAATTCTGCTGCTTCTCCTGAGTACGAGGATACCACATGTGTGAGACTTTTTGGGAGCCTAGCCGCGTACAGGACCCCGAAAACCAAGCACCGCCTTCAGGCTTTCTAAGGGCGTGAATTTTTGATTTCACTCTTCACTGCCTATCACAGTTTCGGAGGCCATGGAAAGCCCAGGTGGCACAAAACCCCCCCAAATGACCCCATTTTGGAAAGTATACACCCAAAGCTATTTGCTGAGAGGTATAGTGAGTATTTTGCAGACCTCACTTTTTGTCACAAAGTTTTGAAAATTGAAAAAAGAAAAAAAAAAAGTTTTTTCTTGTCTTTCTTCATTTTCAAAAACAAATGAGAGCTGCAAAATACTCACCATGCCTCTCAGCAAATAGCTTGGGGTGTCTACTTTCCAAAATGGGGTCATTTGGGGGGGTTTTGTGCCACCTGGGCATTCCATGGCCTCCAAAACTGTGATAGGCAGTGAAGAGTGAAATCAAAAATTTTCACCCTTAGAAAGCCTGAAGGCGGTGCTTGGTTTTCGGGGCCCCGTACACAGCTAGGCTCCCAAAAAGTCCCACACATGTGGTATCCCCATACTCAGGAGAAGCAGCTAAATGTATTTTGGGGTGCAATTCCACATATGCCCATGCCCTGTGTGAGCAATATATCATTTAGTGACAATTTTGTGCAAAAAAAAAAAAAAAAAAGTGTCACTTTCCCGCAACTTGTGTCAAAATATAAAATATTCCATGGACTCAATATGCCTCTCAGCAAATAGCTTGGGGTGTCTACTTTCCAAAATGGGGTCATTTGGGGGGGTTTTGTGCCACCTGGACATTCCATGGCCTCCGAAACTGTGATAGGCAGTGAAGAGTGAAATCAAAAATTTACACCCTTAGAAATCCTGAAGGCGGTGCTTGGTTTTCGGGGCCCCGTACGCGGCTAAGCTCCCAAAAAGTCCCACACATGTGGTATCTCCGTACTCAGGAGAATCAGCTGAATGTATTTTGGGGTGCAATTCCACATAGGCCCATGGCCTGTGTGAGCAATATATCATTTAGTGACAACTTTTTGTAAATATTTTTTTTTTTTTGTCATTATTCAATCACTTGGGACAAAAAAAATAAATATTCAATGGGTTCAACATGCCTCTCAGCAATTTCCTTGGGGTGTCTACTTTCCAAAATGGGGTCATTTGGGGGGGTTTTGTACTGCCCTGCCATTTTAGCACCTCAAGAAATGACATAGGCAGTCATAAACTAAAAGCTGTGTAAATTACAGAAAATGTACCCTAGTTTGTAGATGCTATAACTTTTGCGCAAACCAATAAATATATGCTTATTGACATTTTTTTTACCAAAGACATGTGGCCGAATACATTTTGGCCTAAATGTATGACTAAAATTTAGTTTATTGGATTTTTTTTATAACAAAAAGTAGAAAATATCATTTTTTTTCAAAATTTTCGGTCTTTTTCCGTTTATAGCGCAAAAAATAAAAACTGCAGAGGTGATCAAATACCATCAAAAGAAAGCTCTATTTGTGGGAAGAAAAGGACGCAAATTTCGTTTGGGTACAGCATTGCATGACCGCGCATTAGCAGTTAAAGCGACGCAGTGCCAAATTGGAAAAAGACCTCTGGTCCTTAGGCAGCATAATGGTCCGGGGCTCAAGTGGTTAAGGACCTTTTTTTGTATTTTTTTTTTTTAAAGGGCCAGTATTAAAAAAAAAATTTTTTACATATTTTTTTGTGACTGTCTGGAGGGGGGGACTGTCTGTGCCCCCTATGTACGGGCCGCCACTGCCCTGGAGGGTAGCAGCCCTTCAGGCTGGACTGATCCTTTGCAGGAAAAGACCTTGAGCTCAGTGTACTCACAGACTATATACAGCCCCCAACATGCCTTCAGGGCCTAGCTCCCTTGGATTGGCCAGGGCTGTATTATTATTCATGCTGCCATCTGCATAGCTCCATGCCTATAATCCAGAAAGTTCTCGCAGCTTTTCTAGAAAGCAGAGAGAGTAAACAAACTAGCAGCACCTGAGAACAGTAAAAGGCAGCTGCACTGAATACAGTGGGCAACTAAAATTACAGCCACACCGATTACAGTGCGAGAAGCTAAATTTACCTATCAAAAACACACACAGCTCCAATGAACACAGTGAGCCAGCACTAAATCTAACTAAAAATAGGACATATCTAGGAGGGTGTTACATACAGTATATAATGACAATCTGCATGTAGAAACAGATTTTTTAAAATATTAACAGACATTTATAAAGTGAAATACATTGGGGTTGATTTTCTAAAGGCAAATAGACTGTGTACTTTGCAAGTGCAGTTGCTCCAGAGCTTAGTAAACAAGGTAAAGCTTTGTTGACCTCTATCATCCAATCGTATGCATGTAAAAATGCAGTTTTTTTTTTTCCTTGCATATGATTGGGTATTCTTTGTAACACTGCAGAATGTAACCTTACATGCAAAGTGCACAGTCTCTTTTTGCTTTTAGTAAATCAACCACATGTGTTCATATAAATATGTAAAAAAAAAAAAAGAGAAATGTGTTTTAACCACTTCAAGACCGCTCACAGTACATTTGTGTCATTATTTTGATGTTAAATACCATTGTTATGGCAGCAGCAGCTAGCTAACATAACCCTGGTATTTGTTTGTACTGCGGGCAATTTTGCGTCTAATAAAAGTGGTCCCAGTGGCAGATTCACCATATGATCACTTTTATAGGCGGCGAGAAAGGTGCCCTCCCCTGCTTCCCAGTTGTCTCCGGGCTTACCGGAGGTGTCAAGATTGTCCAGCACATTATATCGCAAAGAAACAGCCGGAAATACCATCTTGCAACCAGCTTCCACCCGGCACCACTAATCAAATCCATTCCCTATACACAGTATCTTCGCATCTGGAGAAACTGCTCCGATGAGAACATGTTCCTCATCGAAGCTAAAAAATTACAAACAAGATTGCTGCAACGGGGATATTCTCCCACAGGTCTAAAGAAAGCCTTTAGAAGGCCAAAAGAAAAAAACAGACACAATTTACTTTTTGACAACCCAAAGAAAGGATCAGACACCCTTCAACAACAGTTACAAACTAGGATCATTACTACTTTTAGTAAACAACACAAAGCCCTTAAAAAAATTGGCACATCCTTCTCATCGACCCGATATTGAACCAATTCATACCCAAGGACCCTCTCATTATGTTCAAACACACTAGGTCCCTAAGGGATAAACTTGTGACCAGCGAATACACTGGTGAATTCAGAGGGGACCCTTGCAAACATTTGGGTACTTTCACTTGCGGGGGATGTCCCAAGTGTCAATTCATACCAAAGGACCCTCTCATTACGTTCAAACGCACTAGATCCCTAAGGGACAAACCTGTGACCAGCGAATACATTGGTGAATTCAGAGGGGACTCTTGCAAACGTTTGGGTACTTTCACTTGCGGGGGATGTCCCAAGGCATATAAATAGCATGCACATCTGCAACCCTATTCTACCTCTGGCAGACATGCCCGAGACGTGCACCAGGGGAATTTCCCAAAAATTTAATTTTTGGTACTCGATCGGGTACACCCCAATAACAGGGGGGGTGACTGGGACAAGGTTTTATTACAAAAAAAGACAAGATGTATAGTGGCCTTACAAGCCACCTCACCACCTGGCCTTAATGATTGCATCAGTTATTGACCCTTTCTAGAGGGGTACATGGGAGGGCCTGGGATGAAATGAACGATAAAGTACACTTGTAGCATGCCCCTTCCCTCTTGCCCATCTAGTTGCTCCACCACCTTTTGGTGGGTAGGTACGTATAGCACCCACAGGTACATGTATCCATCATTGCCACCCCCTTTACATATTTTACAATCACCTAGGTGTTTAACCCCTTAGGCCCTAAACTGGGAAGCTTTGCCGGTACCCAAATAATAAAAACATAAAAAAGTTTTTTCAGTATTGACACACCTACAATATACATGCCTTCGGTGTCATACACCTGCAAGGTTCACCATTACTGTTAGTACTAATCCATTTTATACCATCTTCACATTTGTCCAGATTTGCAAAGGTGTGTGGGAGGGCAACCATCAATCCTCCCCCACGTTTAAGCTTCATGGGATGTATGTCCCAAAGAATGCATTTGGTTTTGGGACTGACTCCATGTGAGATACCATAGGTTTTTGTACTGTTTTACTTCCACCAGATGGCGCCAGACCATTGGCCTATTCCTTTCTCTGCACATTTTTTAGTCTTTATTGTATTGTTTTTTCGTTATTTAGGCTTTTCGGGTGTAGCCAAGTTTTTGTGGTGGCAGATTCGCTCCCTTCATCCAATTTACGGACGAAGTTTCATAACGAGCGATTTAGTTCGCTGTGAGGAGACTTGCCATTGCGGCCCTCCGTACCTCCATCCTATCCCAGCTGGCTCTGACCATCACATCAACGCTGTGCTCCACTGACAATAACGTCAGTGGGAGTGGCTTTGCATGCGCTGACATCCACCTTTCATTTTACATAGGCACAATGTGACGCACCCTGGGGCGCATGCGCCGGCATATAAATACAGGGCGATATTTATTTGACCACAGGCACTGACAGAGAGGTAACACGCCACATATCGGACCGGGACACCTCCAGGTAGGTCTAATGATATTGCGGGACACTTATGTATCTTTAACCACTTGCCGCCCGCCATATAGCAGAATGAAGGCGGCAAAGTGGTTTCAATATCCTGACTGGACATCATATGACGTCCGCAGGATATTGAGCCTCTGCGCGCCCCCGGGGGCGCGCATCGCGGCGATCGTTGTTGCGGTGTGTCAGTCTGATCTAGGTAAAGAGTCTCTGACAGAGACTCTTCACCACGTGATCAGCCGTGTCCAATCACGGCTGATCACGATGTAAATAGGAAGAGCCGGTGATCGGCTTTTCCTCACTTGCGTCTGACAGATTGGCTGACAGATCGGCTGCTCTCCTGACAGGGGGTGTCTGTGCTGATTGTTTATCAGCACAGCCCCCCCTCGGATCCCACCCAGGACCACCAGGGAAGCCGCCAAGGACCACCAGGGAAGCCATCCACACTGGACCACCAGGTATGCCCCCTAGACCCCCAGGTAAATACTAATCTGTGCCCAGGCAGCAGCCAATCAATGCCCAGGCAGCTGCCAATCAGTGCCCACTCACAATGCCTACCACTTCCAGTGCCACCAGGGATGCATATCAGTGCCGCGTATCAGTGCCGCGTATCAGTGCCGCGTATCAGTGCCCATCGGTGCCACGTATCAGTGCCCATTAGTGCCCAGCAGTGCCGCCTATCAGTGCCCATCAGTGCCCAGCAGTGCCACCTATCAGTGCCCATCAGTGCCACCCATAAGAACCCATCTTTGCAGCCTTTCAGTGCCCATCAGTGCCTCCTATCAATGCCCATCAGTGCTGCATATCAGTGCCACCCATTAGTGCCGCCTACCAATGCCCATCAGTGCCCCATATCAGTGCCCATCGTCAGTGCCCGCCAGTGCACGCTCATTGGTGCCACCTCATAGGTGCTGATTTATCAGTGCCTGTCAGTGCCGCCTTATCAGTGCCCATTAGTGAAAGAGAAAACTTACTTATTTACAACATTTTTTAACAGAAACAAAAGCAAAACTTTTATTTTTTTCAAAATTTTCGGTCTTTTTTTATTTGTTTAGCAAAAAATAAAAACCGCAGAGGTGATCAAATACCACCAAAAGAAAGCTCTATTTGTGGGAACAAAATGATAAAAATTTAGTTTGGGAACAGTGTTGGATAACCGCGCAATTGTCATTCAAACTGCGACAGCACTGAAAGCTGAAAATTGGTCTGGGCAGGAAGGTGTATAAGTGCCCTGTATTGAAGTGGTTAATAGAGACCTCTTGGCCTCCCCAGGTTATGTTGAATACTTAACTCCTTTATTGGTATATGTAGGGTACACCTACCCAGGGACACTTGGATATTCATCTGTCGGTCACCCAGCCTACATTTTAGGCCCTAGCAACTGCCTGTCCCACATACCTCTGACCAACATTCAACGGTAACTATATTAAATATATCAATTATACTGAACAGACCCCCCCCCCTTTTTTGTTTCTCCCCCGTCCCTCTCCTCCACTGTTCCTTTCTCCTCCCCCTCCCCCTTCCTTTTTCTTTTTGTCTACGGTAGGTTCACACTGGTCATCCCATCTTGCTTCCTTGTTCCCCTTTGGGAAGTCTGCATATTAGCAAAGGACATATTTTAGGGGGACCTGAATCTGCCTGCTATTAACTACCACTAGTAGCGCACTCATCCTCGTTTACTTCATATTTTCAATTTTTAATTTTTTCATTCCCTCCATCTTCCTCACTGTTTCGGTACGGCTCTCCCGCCACTGAGTACATTTATTCTGTTATACAGATGTTGCAAATGCACTGTACTTAAAAAATTTGCCCATTATAGTCTGGTGTCCATGCAACAGTTGATCGGACCTAATTGCCTTTAGTGCCTCTTTTACATAGAATAATTCCATTGGGTAGGTGACGTCATCAAATTTTCATTTTTCACTTCATGAAGCAGTACATTTTTCTGTTTATCAATTACTTATTTATTCATGCTTTTTATTTTCACTTTCTGGTAGTACATTTATTCATATTCATTTATATTTCTTTTTGTTTTTGTTGGGCCAAAGCTTTTTAACACTATTCACGCTCCAAGTGAATGTCTTTTTCTGATATGTCTCTTTGTATTTTAAAATCAATATCAAACTCTCAGCCCCTGATGAAGGTATCTGAATACTGAATACTAGAAACGTGTCGGGCATCAGGGCACCGCATCCCTCGGAGAGTACATAGGATGATTTGTATTTGTGCTTGTTTTGTTTTGTTTTTCATGTGATGTACAATATATATTTTTGCAATGTGTAGACGACACACGTCTTTTATCCTATAATATTAAAAGATAATTTTTTATTATTGAGTTGGTGGTCTGTCAAAGTCCCACTTAGGGGGTTATACTTCTTTGTTCTAGACACTAGGGATGGGACCACCATACTCTACATTTGACATGGTGAAAGTCTCTCTTTGTTAGCCAAGAGCCGATCTGTGGGTACCTGGGCAGGAAGCCGAGTGAGGGCAAGATAGCTCCCACTTGGCTCTATGCCCTTGGAGGGCTGGAGTGACGTCTGACCTTAAAGGGATGATTTTTTTCTCCTCTTAAAGACAAAATTACTTTTTTTTTTAAAGGGACAGTATAAAAAATAAAAAGTAAAATAAATAAGATATTAAAAAAATAAATGAAAGCACCCCGTCCCTCCGAGCTTGCAAGCAAAATCGAATGCATAGTTGCGCCCACATATGTAAATGGTGTTTAAACTACACATATGGGGTATCGCTGTGATCATTCAAGCGAGAGCGAGAGCAATAATTCTAGCACTAGACCTCCTCTGTAACTCTAAACAGGTAACCTGTAAAAAATGTGAAAGCGTTGCATATGAACATTTTTAAGTATCGTAGTTTGTCGCCATTCCACGAGTGTGAGCAATTTTAAAGCATGACATGTTAGGTCATTATTTTTTACTCGGCATAACATCATCTTTCGCATTATAAACAAAAAAATTGGACTAATTTTACTGTTTTGGGGGTTTTTTTATTCAAAAAAGTTTTCCCAAAAATTGCGTTTGTAAGACCAATGAGTAAATGTGGTGTGACATAAAATATTGCAATGATTGCCATTTTTTTCTCTAGTTTCTCTGGTAAAAAAAGCAAAAAGGTTTAGAAAAGGCCTGGTCTTAACCACTTCAGCACCGGAAGGATTTACCCACTTCCTGACCAGGCCTTTTTATGCGATACGGCACTTCGTCACTTTAACTGACAATTGCGTGGTCATGCGACACTGTACCCAAACAAAATTGATGTCCTTTTTTCCCACAAATAAAGCTTTCTTTTGGTGGTATTTGATCACCTCTGCGGTTTTAATTTTTTGCACTATAAACGAAAAAAGAGCGACAATTTTGAAAAAAAAGCAATATTTTTAACTTTTTGATATAATAAATATCCCCAAAAAATATATAAAAAAATTTTTTCTTCCTCAGTTTATGTATTCTTCTACATATTTTTGGTAAACAAAATTGCAATAAGCGTATATTGATTGGTTTGCGCAAAAGTTATAGTGTCTACAAAATAGCGGATAGATCTTTATTATAATTTTTTTTTCTATTAATGGCGGTGATGTGTGATTTTTATTAGGACTGCGACATTACGGTGGACAAATTGGACACTTTTGACACTATTTTGGGACCACTGACATTTATACAGCGATCAGAGCTAAAAATAGCCACTGATTACTGTATAAATGGCAGGGAAGGGGTTAACACTAGGGGGCGATCAAGGGATTAAATGTGTGTCCTAAGGAGTGTTTCTAACTGTGGGGGGATGGGACTGACTGGGGGAGGAGACCGATCATTGTTCCTAAGCAGTAGGAACAACAGATCAGTCTCCTCACCCCTGACAGAACGGAGATCTGTCTGTTTACATTGACAGATCTCCATTCTGTCCTTCTCAGGAGCAATGGCGGGTAGCCAGCGGCCATCGCGGCTGCTGGCCATGCTCAAAGGCTCCTAAATCACTCAGTGGGCATGCGCGTGCCCCCTATACTCCTTAAAGCGCCCGCTGTACAGCTACGGCAATTTGCACAGAAGTGCCATTCAGTAGTCGTCAATCGACGGCGGGCAGTCAGCAAGTGGTTAAAGTTATGACTTCCCTTAAAGAATACCTATTTTTCTTTATAAAATTATATGACTTACATTATATTACCCAAAGTATTGGAACACCTGCCTTTACACACACATGAACTTTAAAGGCATCCCAGTCTTAGTCCGTAGGATTAAATATTGAGTTGGCCCATTCTTTGCAACTTTTGAACTCTTATGGGAAGGCTGTCTACAAGGTTTAAGAGTGTGTCTATAGGAATGTTTGACCATTCTTCCAGAAGCGCATTAATGAGGTCAGGCACTGATGTGGACGAGAAGGCCTGGCTTGCCGTCTCTGGTCTAATTTCTCGGGTTGAGGCTAGGAATCTGTTCAGGCAAGTCAAGTTTCTCCACCTCAAACTCGCTCATCCATGTCTTCATGGACCTTGCTTTGTGCACTGGTCCAAATCATTTGGTGGAGGGGGGATTATGGTGTGGGGTTGCTTTTCAGGGGTTGGGCTTGGCCCCTAAATTCCAGTTAAGGGAACTCTTAAGGCATTGGCATACCAAGACGTTTTGGACAATTTCACACTCCCAACTTTGTGGGAACAGTTTGGGGATGGCCCCTTCCTGTTCCAACATGACTATGCACCAGTGCACAAACAAGGTCCATAAAGACATTAATAAGTTAGTTTGGGGTGGAGAAACTTGCCTGGCCTGCAGAGAGTCCTGACCTCAACCTGATAGAACACCTTTGGGATGAATTAGAACAGAGACTGGGAGCCAGGCCTTCACGTTCACATCAGTGCCTGACCCCAAATTTTGCTTCTGAAAGAATGATCAAACATTCCCTTAGACACACTCCTAAACCTTGTGGACAGCCTTCCCAGAAGAGTTGAAAAAAAAACTAAGACTAAGACTGGGATGCCCTTTAAGTTCATGTGCGTGTAAAGGCAGGTGTCCCAATACTTTTGGTAATATAGTGTATGCAGTGTCTAACCTAACAACCACTTTCAAAATGACTGTAGGGCAGAGCAAGGCAAAAAAATGTGCAGCTTTTTTTTGGGGTCTTGCCGCATCTCTACCATAATGTTGTTGGGTACATGTGATGCAATGTTTGTGGTGTCCTGTACCCCTGTGTAAGGGTCTTGAAACCAGGCTCAAGTGTGTATGTGGTCTAATTAAGAATGGCTGGTGAAGAGGATAGCTTAAAGTGGATGTAAACCCACTCTCATCCTTTTTAAACTACTGCCATAGTGCTGATGTATAAGCATATATTTTGTGCATATGGATGTTTTGTGTATATAGTACATTGTCCTATCTCTTTGATCAGTAATTTGGGTCTGTCGGGCCATCTCCAATTTTTTTTTCTATGCCGGGAAGGACGAAGGAATCAAGTGGTGAATTTAGTAGGCCACACATAATAAAGATTGTGAATCTAAGAAGTTCTTGTTCTTCACATTCTTTTTTGAAACGTGTAAGGGGTCTAGCAAAGGAATTTGCAGGTAGTACCAATCATTGGTACACAGTAGGCTGGAATGGGGCTTTAAGTAACTGTAAACATTAGTGCAGAGGCAGCCTTTCTCAACCTTTTTACCCCTGGGGAACCCTTAAATAAATTCAGGTCTCGTGTAACTCCTGCTAAAACAAAATCATCAGAGGTCAGTGGGAAAAATGCTACTTACATTGGTGATCAGTAATAAGAAAGCCCTCCCCTTACAGACAGCAAATAAGTTAATTGGTGTCATGCCTTTGATTCTGCTAATTGATGCTGGCCCTGGAAATATACAGGCGTAATCAAATGAGAGGTCAATCAGCCACTGCCCAAGGAACTCCTAGCAACCTCTGGGGAAACTCTAGAGTTCCATGAAACCCTAAAGCTACATTCACACCTTAGTGTCACATTCTCAAACGTTTTGTTTAAAGGGGTTGTAAAACCTCATGTTTTTTTACCTTAATGCATCCTTAATGCACTTGCTGGACTCGGGAGCACGCCCGCAAGGTAACCCGCGGGAGATCGCTTCACCTAGGGGGTTATCTGAAGTGAGGAGGAGCCATGAGAGCTGCCGAGGGACCCCAGAAGTCGAGGATCTGGGCCACTCTGTGCAAAACGAGCTGCACAGTGGAGGTAAGTAAAACATGTTTGTTATTTTAAATTTTTTTTAAAAATAGCCTTTACAATCACTTTAAGCATTTGTGAGTGTTTTGGGAAAAAATTGCTTGTTTTTGCAGCTTTTGTCAGGATTTTTTTCAAGTGTTTTTTAACTTTATGTTGGGGAGTGCTGCTGAAAAAGGGGCAGAGAGTTGCTGTTTGAGCAGAATATGTACCATAAAACACTTTAAAAAAATGCTCGCTCATATAGCTCATGTACTTTTTAGAGTGACAGGTATTTTGCTACACGCAACAGGATGCTCGGATGTGAATAAGGGCTATTGACAACAATAGGTTTTTGCTTTCTGAGTGTTTTTGAGCTTTAAATTACAAGCTACAAAAACCTCAAGTGTGTATGTGGTCTAATTAAGAATGGCTGGTGAAGAGGATAGCTTAAAGTGGATGTAAACCCACTCTCATCCTTTTTAAACTACTGCCATAGTGCTGATGTATAAGCATATACATGCCTCCGGCATGTATCCTTACCTTTCAAATGTCTCCCCTTTGTCTGTTTGGAGACCCAAAAAATGTCAGATTCTGTAGGCAGGTCTGTTGATCGGCGCTCGGTGGGTGGAGTTGTGATGTCAGTAGACTCCCCGCCCACCTCTACACTCCCCTTGGCAAGTCATCGTTGTGAGAACGAACCTTGCGCCAGGGAAGTCTAAAGTGCACGTACAGGATTTGCAGAATGCGTTCTGTGAAGAAACAGAGCGCGCTCATGGCCCCCATGTCACTCCTGCGCATGTGCACATGCACAGCCGTTTGCAGTGTGGATTTGAGAGGCTGTGAGAGGCTGTGAGAGGCGGGATGTGGGAGGGGGGATGTGGGAGAGGGGGGTGTGAAGTCCACAGAATGCCTCACTCACTCTTGCTCGTTCATGAGATAGGGAAATCACCTATCACAGCAAGGGGGAAGAAACGGACACATATTTCTCTGTGTGTCCATTTTTTTCCTTACTGAAAAAAGATAAGAGGATTGCTCAGAGCTGGATTAACTATTCGCGGCAAGACTGGGCACAGTTAAAATTACATCCTCTACTCTACAAGGCAGTGTTAATTTTAGTCTTAGGACTAAAATGGCATTTTAGTTTTAGTCCCATTTTAGTCTTCTGCAATTGTTTTAGTTTTAGTCGTATTTAGTCGACTAAATCTCCAGTACATTTTAGTCGACTAAAATGTCCTACGTTTTAGTCGACCAAAATCTCCAGTACATTTCAGTAATTGCAATTTAGTTTTAGTCATAGTCTTTTGACTATAATGGCATTTTAGTTTTAGTCTCATTTTAGTCTTTTGACTAAAATGGCTTTTAGTTTTAGTCATATTTTAGTCATCTCAATTGTTTAGTTTTAGTCGACTAAAATAGTATTCATTTAGTCGACTAAAATGTTTTAGTCATTTTAGTCGACTAAATTAACACTGCTACAAGGTACAATTCTTCATTAAAAAAATTTTTGGGGGTTTACATCTACTTTAAGGCAGTTAAATACATTATTAATACATTTAATCACATCTTCCAGTGGAATGCAAGGTTTCATATATAATATAAAAGTATGTTATTATAAATTATTTTACTTTGTCATTCATTGCTCCAGTCATCATTTGTGTAAAAATTTTCTTTCCATCGTTTGTATAGGTTTCAACAGAGTATTTACTTGATTTCTAGGAGTAGTCATTCAGTTCAATTGATGATGTATCAATTACAATTTCTACAACTATGTTGCATATTATAGGGTATCCCAATTTGTATTCTTGGTATTTTGGTCCATTTCACAACCTTGAGAAATCAACTTTGAAATATGCTTTTCTTTAGAGGAGTTTGGAGTCACTAACATCAGTTATATTCTTCTGCAGTTTGTATTTTAAATTCAGTTGAAAATTAGCCATCATTTGGTCTACTTTTAGACATGTTCATGTAGCATTTCACTTTAAACAAAGTCTGTGTGCCATTTAAAGATTTATGAAAAAGTGTTAAAAAGAGATTACTCTCATCTTTGAAGTTTTTGACATTCATGTAACTAGTGACTATAGTTAAACAGAGCATATGTAGAGAATTTTTCTCATTAAAAAAATAATTTGAAACAGAGGCAAGCCCTGCTATGCTGGAAACCGGTAGAGAACCTTGAGCCAAATATCTCAGTATTCCAGGTGTAACACAAATAAGTGTTACTTGTACTGTGAGCACACATTTTGGAAAGTTTTACATACCAAAAAGCATTCACTTCTCTTTGCCATGTATGTTATGCTCTCTCTCCAAATGAGGGAGAAAGGATTTGAATGGAATTCAGGACAAAAACAGTCTACCCATGTACAAGAACCAAAAAATATGTGTGAGCAGAACATTAAAAGAAAAGCTCAATAAGAACGTCCACACAATGGTGCACAGCTGCATGCATACTCATAACTGTTCAAGCCTTTTGGCATTAAATTGTGCGTGCAGGTGTGGATACCTTTTTGTCCATACACAAATTCTGAGATGAAAGTCAACCTGCTGGAGAACTAAAAGCCAATAACAGAGCATACTCCTATAACCTACAGATGCCAGACATCCAGTCACAGTGGGGTTTATTTACTAAAGCTAGTGAGTGCAAAATCAGGCTCACTTCTGCATAGAAACCAATCAGCTTCTAACTCCAGCTTGTTCAATTAAGCTTTGGCAATAAAACCTGGAAGCTGATTTCTATGTAGAAGTGAGCCTGATTTTGAACTCTCCAGCTTTAGTAAATAAACCCCAGTGTTTTAACAGTAGCTGTTAAGGCTGTAAGGTTACTATTTATTGGGTTGGAAGAACCATTCAGGGGAATTCAATAAAGTCTTTATGACACTTTTCTGACAGTATGGCCCTTTAACTTGTGATAGATTTAAAAACCCCAGCAGCCTATTTTAGCAGCTTTACTGACATATGCTGCAGATTCAGGTAGTTTTTAATAGTGTCACTTTTACAAAGTGGTGCTATTAATGCATCAGATTCTTAAATAATAATCTGCAGTTTATAGGTAACAAAACTGGAGGCAATTAATACCAACTCTGTCAAGGGCATCTTCCCCACAACCCTGGGCGGTGGTTTTGGGAGTCTGCAGGCGGGGGTTTATCATAATCTGGAAGCACCCTTTAACAATTGGGCCCCCAGATCCCCCCCATGTGATTGAGTACCCCATCCCATTCACCAAAAAAGTGCAAAAAGTAAATAAAGACACAACACAAGTTTTTGGCAATTCCTTATACAATAAAAATATCCCCCGAAGTAGATCCATCGTCAATCACGACACCCACTGCACCGCCAGTTCTAACACTCCATTACTGGATCCCAAATGAATAATAACAACAGTTTTGCACTTTGTTACACTTTTGAGTCCTTTGAGACATAGTTACATAGTAGGTGAGGTTGAAAAAAGAAAGAAAAGAAAAAAAAAGTCCATCAAGTCCAACCTATGTGTGTGTGATTAGTATTACATTGTATATCCCTCTGTATGTTGCGGTCGTTCTGCTGCTTATCTAATAGTTTTTTGAAACTATCGATGCCCCCTGCTGAAACCACCACATATGGAAGGGAATTCCACATCCTTGCTGCTGTTACAGTAAAGAACCCTCTATGCAGTTTAAGTTTAAACCTCTTTTCTTCTCATCTTAATGAGCGGCCACACGTCTTATTGAACTCCCTTCCACAAAAAAGTTTTATCCCTATTGTGGAGTCATTGGTAAGGTATTTGTAAATTTAAATCATATCCCCTCTCAAGCGTCTCTTCTCCGAAGAGAATATGTTCAGTGCTCGCAACCTTTCTTCATAACTAATATCCTCCAGACCCTTTATTAGCTTTAATACAAAGAAAGAGGAAACCTGCGCTGAAGAGCAATTAAAAATACTAGACTGCAGCTGCAACAAAAAAACACCAATATCCATGTAATTAACTATAACAAATAAAATAAGTGCGCTTGCAATCAAAATAATCACATTTCAAAATTCATATGTTACTTGCATAAATGAATATATAAATATGGATAATGGATGATTAATGAATCAGGTACCTTAAATGAAAAAAGTACTGAAAGATCAATAAAGTGAATAAATTAAGTGCTCATTGCATAATAAAACATGTGAATAAAATAAATGAATGTGGATACAAAATCAAAAATCATAAATAAAAATAAAATGGTGAGTAAAGTCCATTCAAAAACAGCTCAGTAAAGGTGCCTCAGTCCCATGAAAGAAAAGTCACATTTCATTGAAGACAGCCAGTATAGGTGGAGAAAGAAGAGATGATGTGGAGATATATCCAAACAGACAATGAGTCCGGAGGACATTAAAGATGGACCTTTACCAGAAGTGGTGGACCTCCCTGATAGCGAGGTCTTGTACGCATGCAGATACAGCCCTCTGCGGGGACAGCAGGATGGTGGCGTCCGAACCGGCTGATGAATGAAGCGTTCCAGCAAGGGATGAATCCCTCCTGGAGGGGGGCACCCACTAACCCGAAGGTCATAGGTAAAAAGGAAGCAAAAAAGGGCTCTAATGGTGTAGTAAAGTTAAAAATATTTATTGGTAAATCAAGGCAGAAAGAACAAACTCCGCCATACAGTGATTAGAAATAGTTATAGTTATAAAAACCGGCATATAAAAAAGCGAACACCCGTGCAAACATGGAGCGACCGGCAGTGCATAGCCACGCCCTACATGTTTCGTCATAAATGACGTCTTCAAAGGGGCACGGGCGACGCACTGATCCATCACCTATATAGCGCTGAACGAAAACCAGACCTCGATTTCGTCTGGGTGTCGTTCAGCGCTAAACGATAATAAGGAAGCACAAAGGAAAAAACCAAGCCTCGATCTGGTGTTCACCATGTAATGAACGCTCCATACTGAGATCTCAACACAGGAGAAGAGAAAGACTGATTATAAGAACAAGGGACATACCTAAATGAGTCTACAATTAGGCCCAATGTATATGAATCTGAATCAAATACCAAGGAAAAAAAATAATAATCGGCTGAATTAAAAAAAAAAAATTATCACACAGCAGTGGTAGTAATTTCAAAGTTAGATCCACTTCTACATGGGATAACTAAAAAGTTATGCCTAAAAAAAATATAAATAAAATTAAAATATATGAATTAATATTAATAATAAAGCATATCATAAATGATAAAAAATCATCAAAAATATTGCTATATGTGGATATATGTAAATAAATTGATTATTATCTTCCTATTCTACCTACAATCAGATTGTAGTGAAGGGTGGAGCCTCCATCTCATTGGAGGACAACAGATATTATACATTTGCACTATTAAATCAAGAGAAAATACAAATTTGCTAATTAATAGGCAACGGATGACACTCACATGAGTGTAGACAAATGGGCTGCGCACCCCATGAAGTGTATAAAAAACTTTCTTAGTTTTTTATACAAATTTGCTAATTATTTATAAAATAACTTAAAATAAAAATAAAAATGAAAATAAAAAATAAAAAAATAAAAAAATAAAAGACTTATTCTTAGATACTATGTAAAACAGTTGTATCTTAAGAGTTATCAATGAACGTATTTACCTCAATATCTACATTCAATCCTAGGGGTCTAAGACAGCGAATTTTGTATATCCACTCCATTTCTAGCTTGGAGATAGCACGCCGCTTAGATCCTCCTCTCCAAGGTAGTTTAAGTCTATCTATACCCACAAATGAAGTACCTCTAGGGTCCTGTTTGTGAACTTCCAGGTAGTGTTTGGAGACCGGGTGGCCTTTAAAACCCCTCCTTTTGTTCCCAATGTGCTCATTGAGTCTCACCTGTAGTGGTCGTACAGTACGGCCCACATATTGAAGCCCGCACGGGCAGGTGAGAAGATACACAACGTTAGTCGTGGAACAAGTGATGAAGGGTTTGATGGAGAAAACTCTGGAAATGCTGTTAGAGTGGAACTGACTGACCTTCCTTTCTGTAATAGCATTGACAGACCAGACTGCACAATTCCTACACCTGTAGTACCCTACCAGATTTTGGAAAAACATAGGTTTTTTAATGGGAGGGTCACAAACGCTAGGAATTACATTTATTGAAGGAGCACCTCTGAAAACAATCTGAGGTTTATCAGGGAGTAATGGTCCCAATAAGGGATCAGTTTTGACAATATGCCAGTGTTTGTGTAAGTTTTTTTGATCAAAAAATTTTGATGGGAGTATCCCGTTATGAAAGGACAGACCCCATTCCTATCAGTATTCTTGCTTCCCCTAGTGTTATCCACAAGAAGAAGGTCTCGGTCGAGCTGATTGACTTGATCAAATTTCTCTTTGAGGAAGTCAGCCTCATACCCTTTCTCCAGAAATCTGTCCGTAAGAACCTTGGATTGAGCATTAAAGTCAGTGGTTGTAGAGCAGTTCCGCTTTATTCTAATAAACTGACTCTTAGGGACAGAGTCTAGCCATGCTTTATGGTGACAGCTGTCACAAGGAATAAATGAATTCCGTTCCGTGACCTTAAAATGGGTAGAGGTGAATAGAACATTCCCTTCACTCCAAATCTTAAGGTCCAGAAAGTTGATCGTTTGTTGACTAGCCTCATATTTTAATATGATTCCTCTGTCATTCTTATTGAGAACTTCCATAAATGAACAGAGGGATTCATGGGTACCATTCCAAAGGAGGAGGACGTTGTCTATATATCTAGCCCACAAGACCAATTCAGGTCTTTGCTGGGCATAGACGACGTCCTCCTCCCATTTGCCCATGAACAAATTCGCCAAACTGGGGGCAAACTTGGCCCCCATAGCGACGCCCTTAGTTTGAAGAAAAAACATATTCCAAAAGATCAATGATAAAATGCTTTTGTCTTCTCGGTAGTGAAAGATCTCTCTTCAAAAAATGTCTCACTGAAGTGATACCCCAATCATGGGGGATTATGGTATATAGGGATGTGACATTGGCAGTAACTAGCCAATGTCCCTCTCTATATCCACAATTTTTAGCAGATTGATAGTATGTCTGCTATCTTTGATGTAGGCTGGCAGGAGTTGGACCAGTGGTTGGAGGAAACTGTCAATGTACTTCTCTGCCGGATCCCCCGAGGGACATCATTTGCTGTATAATAGACTTAAAACTGAAGGAAGAAATTATCAGACAAGCAAGAAGCAGGCCTCAAATTCTCCATGATGGGAGAGCACTTCAAATCTATCAGGACCTCTCAGGAATCACCTTACAGCACCGACGTGATCTCTGCTGGATGCCCTTTGCATGAAAGGTATTCAATATAAATGGAAATTCCCGTTTTGCCTTTCTGCCTCCACCCAGGGCTGCACGGCTCTCCTGAGAGTACCAGAGGATCTCGCACACTTCTGCGGAACCCTGGGCATACCCCTGGTAGATGTCCCTAACTGGTATGCGGAGTTTCGTCGCTCAGTGACAAGCTAAGAATCACCTCAGGAAGAACCCATGGAGGCGCAAGATACCAGGTACCGTGGGAGAAGGTCCCCATCCGCCCCCAGGCACCTTACCGGTACCCGCATTCACTACCAGGAGGGCAGCCACACAAACTCACCGAGGCTCAGGAGAGCTCGCCGAGACCGCTAGCCGGCCTCAGATACTCGCTACCATACAATCTCAGTTTGCCCTGTTCGACTTTAATCAGTTCTCTCACACTGTTAACCTTTAATTCAATGTTTATGTGACTGACTTTCTTCAAGAGATATTCGGCACAATAGATGTTTTTCTTCTTGTACTGAGTTCGGATTGTATCCTTGTCATGGACATTGCAAGTTTAGCTAAAAAGCAGCAGCACTTGCCTATGGAATGAACACCATATTTCCAGTGGAGTGTTCTAAAACTACATGACCCACAACACCCTGCGGTTTGTACCCGCCCCTGACCTGGCAGCAGTTCTGTACAGTGTCACTTCCACCCACAATCTCCCTGACACCAAGGAAAAGCCTCAAGAACATCCGACGAACACTGCGACTGTTACCTGGACAACGCTTCACACAGATCATCACACTCAAGGCCGACTTCCAAAGCCGCGTCTCACACAGTCTCCTCTTCCACTCCATCACTGGGAGCAACCACTCGTGTACTGAGCTTACAGGGGCTACCCCCTCCATCTACATGTCCTGTACAGACACTCAACTGATGTGACACATACCTGCAGGCTTATGCAGAGTATGGCTACTGCCATCTACTGGCCTGTAACTGTAACTTTACCCAATCACACTTGCTGGCATGTTAGACTGCACGGCGAGGTATGAGGTATATTCCACACTCTCTCTATGGTAAATCTTCTAGTCTACAAGTTTAGTATTACTCAGACTTTCTAGTTGGAGATCTGTCACTGATTGCATGGTCAGCTTGCTGACTGATTTACTTGTTTATTTACATGTTACTCCGGTTACAGTGTTCTATCCCTCTTTTGAGATTTTTGTGCTGTTTTTAGGCCCTATAAATGTCCTCTGCTTAATTACCTCACACGTTCTGAGGCTGACACTTGACTCATGAGAGGGCACCCACCTTTACAAATCCCGCATTTAGCCGTGATAGTATTTAATGGCGTTTTGGGTGCCTTCTGGTATGGGGGCTGGGTGGTGGTATCAGAACTCCCAATATTTCTATATGATGGTTCTTGTATGCTATTTGTGTAATGATGCATTTACTCACCCAAATCCCACCACCCAGCACTCACGTTTCTTTGAGAGTATCCCCTTGCCCTATTATTATATATCCCCCAGAAAATACATTCTCCAAAACCTCCTCCTTTTATCACCTGAAGACCCTGTGGTGGCGGACTATACCATTTTTTCCTTTACCTATAGTCCTCCTTCACTGCTTGGTGATTGCCAACCCCCACACAGTTGTGAGTCACGGTGCTGTTACACCCCTCAGGGTGCACACATCGTGCCCGCTCTGTACTTTACCGATACTGTACAGTTTAGAGGTACGGGAGCAAGTCACCCCCAAACCTCATCGGTTTCACCCCAGTTACCTCAACATTATACTTAAGCCTGCCATACACTGAACAAACCCAGATCCTGATCGCCTAGGTCATCCCTCTCCCTTCACTCGTACTTATGGCAGAAGACACAGACCCCCAGGCCTCACCGCCTGACCTACATAAGCACCTACAGACACTCAAACTCTGCTCAATCAATATACAAGGCCTTAACAACCCAGAGAAAAGGTCTAAACTGTTCTATTTCCTACAACGATCGAAAATACATGTAGCACTTATACAGGAAATGCACTTCAGGATGGATAGCATCCCTAAACTGTATTATCACCAATTCCCACTGGTGTACCACACTTCCAACACCGAGGCTAAATCCAAAGGAGTCTCAATCTTAATTTCTAAACAATGCCCCCTGCAGGTGACAGAAGTCCAAAGAGACTCCCAAGGGAGATTCCTATTCATTAAAGGCACTCTGCACCACAGACCTGTCACAATAGCTAACATTTACGCCCCTAACTCGCAACAAGTGGCCTTTTTTAGAGACACCTTCCAACAACTTCTCAGCTTCCAATCAGGTACTCTGATAATAGGAGGCGACTTCAATGTCACTCTGAATCCCTCCCTTGACACATCCAACGGTGCTTCCTCCCTAACCTACAGAGCCCCTGTTACTTCATGATGCCTGGCGCACATTGCACCCCAACACTAAGGATTTCACCTTCTTTTCTGCACCTCATAACAAATACTCCAGAATAGACCACTTTTCTTATCCCAAAATGATCTCACACACCTCTCAAAAGCTACGATTGAACCCATGGTTCTTTCTGATCACAACCCCATATTTATAACTCTAATGCCGCGTACACACGGTCGGACTTTTCGTCTACAAAAGTCCGACAGCCTGTCCGACATACTTCCGACGTACCTTCGGCGGACTTGCGGCAGACTTTCTTACGAACGGACTTGCACACACACGACCACACAAAAGTACGACAGCCTAGTACGCGGTGACGTACACCAAGTCCGACGAGACTATAAAACGGAAGTTCAATAGCCCGTACGACACCCTTTGGGCTCCTTCTGCTAATCTTGTGTTTATCTCGTGTTAGTAGAAGTTTGGTGAGAGACGATTCGCGCTTGTGAGACTCGTATTTTTCAGTTCGTTTTAACTGTTGTTCAGTCTGTGCTTGTGAGGTTTGTATCTGCTTTTCAGTGCGTTTGGTCAGTTGGCATTGAGAAATCTTTGTTTTATTGGCCGCTCGTTCCTGATTTTCAGGTCGTTCTTCACAGGCCTTGCTGTTCTTCAGTGCGTTCTGTTAAGTGCGTTCTGACCAGCCGACCGTTTTGAAGCCATGTTACCTGTACGTACTCGTCGTAGAGCTCGTGCATTGTATGTGCTTGGTGCTGTAGTTTATTCTTCAGCCCAAGACCAGTCCATGAACAGGGCGAGGAGGAGTTCATGGACCAAGAATTGGTTGCTTCAGCGTGACCAGTTCTGTCACATGCCTTTGCTCCGTGAGATCCGTGAGAATAATCCTGAGGATTTCAGGAACTTTCTCCGGATGACGGACCCCGTTTTTGACCGTTTGTTGGCTTTGCTGACCCCCTATATCAGCAGGCAGGATACCTGCATGAGGCAAGCCATCACTCCGGAGCAGAGGCTGGTCGCTACCTTGCGGTATTTGGCCACAGGGAGAAGCCTGCAGGACCTTAAGTTCTCGACAGGCATCTCCCCCCAGGCTCTGGGGATCATTATCCCAGAGACCTGTTCTGCCATCATACAGGTCCTGCAGAAGGACTATATTAAGGTAAGATATTTTTCTTTTATTAGCATCACATGTTCTTTTATGTAATCTTTGATAATGTGATGTATTTCTTGCTTCAAACACTACTTACCATCATTGCAATATAGTGTGAATGTCCCCTTTTTATCCTCACACATGCTGGAATTTTTTCCTGTTTTTTTTGTCATGCATGTATATTTTCCTTCAATAACCTTCCCAGCATGAAGTGATGGGAACATATCCACCTAGTCTACTCATTTTGAATGTATTTTGTTTGAGTGTATTTAGTGTGCTTATAATTAGCAATTATCTAGATTTCACAACTCCCCCACCCCCCCACCTAAACTCACTCCAAATAGTGTGCTGCTAATGAGCAATTATCTAGATTTCACAACCCCCCCACCTAAACTCACTCCAAATAGTGTGCTGCTAATGAGCAATTATCTAGATTTCACAACCCCCCCCCCCCACCTAAACTCACTCCAAATAGTGTGCTGCTAATGAGCAATTATCTAGATTTCACAACCCCCCCCACCCCCACCCTCGTTCAAATTTGCTTGAATGTTCTGTGGTGTTGATTTGTCTAAAGCAAATATATGTTGCAGTTTGCAAAATGCATGTGCACTCTACAAGTGCATTTGTTCCAGTGCTTTAGTAAATGAGCAGAAGCTCTGCTGATTTCCATCATCAAATCATATGCAAGCCTCAAAGTGTTTTCATTAATTGCCCTTGCATGTGATTGTGTACTCCTTGCAACATGAATGCCTTTTTACATTACCTCATTTACTGTAAGCTGGTTAGCAACTGCACCTGCAGAGTGCGACAACTGCAGTCTTGTAGCCTTTTTAGTCCCTAAATTCCTGCGTGTCCTAAAAGTAATTTTTTTTAGGGATTTCACAACCCCCTAAAATGTAATCAATGTTCCATCAGAGGGGGTGAGCAATCTGATAAGTGTGCCTTTCCATATTAGTTATTCCAGAAGAATTAAATTATTGAATGTTATACTGATGCTGGGGAATAATGTTTTTAATTGTCTAATTTTCTTGCAATGTTAGCTTCCAAATTAATTGATTTTGGTTTTCTTGTTTGATTCCCCAGTTTCCTTCAACGCCACAGGAATGGCAGACTGTGGCATCCCATTTTGCCAGCCGTTGGGACTTTCCCAATTGTGGAGGGGCTATAGATGGGAAACATGTCCACATTGTGCCACCACCCCATTCGGGGTCATATTATTTTAATTATAAGGGGTTCCACAGTATTGTTTTAATGGCGGTGGTGTCGGCACACTATGATTTTTTATATGTGGACGTGGGGAAGAATGGCCGGATGTCGGATGGAGGAGTATTTGCCCAGACGGAGTTCTGCCAGCGTCTCCAGAGTGGTGGCCTGGGATTGCCACCTGATGAGGATAACGTGGAAGGACTCCCCTTTGTCTTCATTGCCGATGAAGCCTTCGCTCTCAGCAAGCACCTCATGAGGCCATTCCCCCAAAGAACCCTCACCCCGGAGAGGAGGGTTTTTAATTACCGGCTGGCCAGAGCTAGAAGAGTGGTTGAGAATGCGTTTGGAATTCTGGCCAGCCGGTTCCGCCTGTTTCAAACAGCCATTAATTTGGCTGAATACAAACTTAATTTTATCATTTTATCGTGCTGCATTCTGCACAACTTTTTAAACAAGCATTCTCCCAATTATATAGGCACAGTTGGGCCTGAGGCCGGACAAATAGAAGCCAACCTTACAGGCCTGGATACTGTCCGTACTGGCTTGGCCCCCCAAAGTGCCCGTCAAGTTAGACAGCAATATGTTAATTATTTTATGGGTAGGGGGGCCATTGCAATGGGCCAGGATATATAATTTTTGACAATAAAAAAAATATTGAGGAAATCTTGCATTATATTTATTGCTTGCCTTTCTTTTGGGCTGTCTCCTAGGTTATGGTCGAGCAGTTGTAGTGCCAACTGTATTTTAATTTTAAATGTCTAAATAAGCTCCATTGCCACTGTAAACAACTTTTTTACAATTATAACCAAACTGATACTGAGCCTTGAAATAACAAACCACACATTTATTTAATTCCTATAAGGAGATGTTTTTATTAATGGTTGTTATGCATTCAGTTCTGCATTTAGTATAAAATGTTCATAGACAAAAATATAATGATATCTTAATAATGTAGCAAAATATAATTATATTAAAATATTTCTACCTAATCCACAAAAAAATAATTTTGGCTTTTTGATTTTCGCAAACAGGCTTTTATTTTTTTTTTTTTGGCAAATCAATTGTTTTTTTTTTTTTTGTTTTTTTTAAAGCAATTTTTTTTTATTTTTTAATTTTTTTTAATCAAGTTTTTTTTTTTTTTTTTTGGTTTTTTAAAATCAAGTTTTTTATTTTTTTTTTGTTTTTGAAAATCAAGTTTTTTATTTTTTTGGTTTTTTAAAATCAAGTTTTTTATTTTTTTTTTGTTTTTGAAAATCAAGTTTTTTATTTTTTTGGTTTTTTAAAATCAAGTTTTTTATTTTTTTTTTGTTTTTGAAAATCAAGTTTTTTATTTTTTTTTGGTTTTTGAAAATCAAGTTTTTTATTTTTTTGGTTTTTTAAAATCAAGTTTTTTATTTTTTTTTTGTTTTTGAAAATCAAGTTTTTTATTTTTTTGGTTTTTTAAAATCAAGTTTTTTATTTTTTTTTGGTTTTTGAAAATCAAGTTTTTTTTTTTTTTGGTTTTTTAAAATCAAGTTTTTTAGTTTTTTTTGGTTTTTTAAAATCAAGTTTTTTATTTTTTTTTGGTTTTTGAAAATCAAGTTTTTTTTTTTTTTGGTTTTTTAAAATCAAGTTTTTTAGTTTTTTTTGGTTTTTTAAAATCAAGTTTTTTATTTTTTTTTTTGTTTTTGAAAATCAAGTTTTTTTTTTTTTTGGTTTTTGAAAATCAATTTTTTTTATTTTTTTTTTGGTTTTTGAAAATCAATTTTTTTATTTTTTTGTGGATTTTTGAAGGATTTACGAGAAACAGCCCTCCTTTTTTACATTAGGTTAAACAGCCATTTATGTTCTGCCAAAAAAAAAAAAGAGAAGGCCCAGAATGGGGTCAGCAAAACAGGAAATGAAGGACATGATTGATGTTTTGGGGTTTAAAAAAGGGCATTTAGATTCGACCCAAAACATCAATCATGTCCTTCATTTCCTGCTGCATACGATCCAGCCGATTCCGCATTTCATCAATGTCTTTATTCCAGGCCATTATTTGACCAATTAGCCGTTGGGCACTTTCAGAGGTGAAATAGTCACTTCTTGTTGTTGTACCTAAAGTGGAATGAAACCAAAAAATGTCTTTAGAAATATGCACACATACATAGTTTTTACCTTACCATAAATAAAGCTGTTGTCTCAGACACTGACCTGGTGGGGTGCCCATGTAGCCTAATTCCTCCACATCCTCGGGGGTGGCACTGTTGCTTGAATGAAGCACAACCAGATCCCCTAAAATAGAGTAGACAAATTACATTAAACAAAAGGCAGCCATGCATAGATTAACGTAAGCTGGTGTGTCAGACACTCACCTGGTGGGGTGCCCATGTCGCCCACCTCTCCTTCCTCCACATCCTCAATGGGACTTGGGCTGATTTCCCAATCATGTTTTGCTTGGGGTGGACTGTCTTCTTGTTGTTGGCTGAGTGATTTTTCCCCTATGTGAAACAAAAAATTATTAATCTAATTAGCACACAGATATTTTAGTACATAGTAATTTTCCAACATTTGTAATGAAGTGGTTTGTGTAGAGTTCCTATTTTACCTCAATATTTAAAATTATAAAGACATATCGGATAGATAGATATCAATATCTCAAAATATAGTTGATAATCTTTTGATCTCTCTCTCTCTATATCTGGAACAAAATTTCTAAATATCTAACTAAATGTAAATAAAAAAAATTAAGATAACTTAAAATATTCAAAAAGAATGTTTTACATTTCTATATCTATCTATCTACCTATCTCTATATTTCTCTCTCTCTATATATTTCTCTCTCTCTCTCTCTCTCTCTCTCTCTCTCTCTCTCTCTCTATATCTATATCTCTATATATCTCTATATATCTCTATATATATATATCTCTATATATCTCTATATATATATATCTATATATATATAGATATATATCTATATATATATAGATATATATCTATATATATATATATATATATATGTATATATATATATATATATATATATATAGATCTATCTATAGATATGTAACGAGGTTTATTAAAAGATCGTTTAAAACAATGAACAAAAAATCGTATAGGAAGGAAAAGCACATGGAGCAGTATACAAGGTAATAAACACAAGAGAAAAACACGACAAGTACTTACTTTTTTTAAGAACTTTCCGGATACGTCGGTATTGATCCGGCTCCCTGAGTTTCAGGTCAGACCATCTTTTTCTCAATTGATCTTTGGAGCGCTGGACCCCAAAAGATGCCTTCAAAGTCTCCACGACCTTCCCCATTATTTTGGCCTTGCGCAAATTTGGCCGTGCGTACGGCCCATAATTGCCATCATAGTCGTCTTTGTGAAGAATGGCCACCATCTCCACCATCTCTTTAAAACTCATATTAGAGGCCTTAAATCTAGGCCTCATAGATTTCGTTGACGTTCCAGCCTCCGGGCTGTCTCCACTACCTGAGGTCGTCAACATTTCAGGTGTCTCCGCCATTCTTTAACTCCACTACGCGCCGTAACAAAAAATGGGCGGAGAACATGAGTTAAAATCGAACGTCAGGGGCGGGCGACGCAGGCGGAGTTTCACACATGCGTAGTGTATAAAGAGGGGCCTTGCGCACGTGTCGTACGTACGTTCTGTGCGTCGAATTAGGGGGCGGAGAACATGAGTTAATTTCGAACGTCAGGGGCGGGCGACGCAGGCGGAGTTTCACACATGCGTAGTGTATAAAGAGGGCCCTTGCGCACGTGTCGTACGTACGTTCTGTGGTAGGTGATAGTGGACCAGGACGTTACAAAACGAAGGTAATTTTAGATATATATTTTTTGGGTTTTATGGTCATGACTTTGTAGCAAGCGGCCTATATGGCTTGATAGATTGATGAGGCCTACATAGGGAGAAGATGATGAGGGGTTAGCAGAAACCTATAATAAAAGTGTTTTTTGTCTTGTGACTTCATCTTTTCCAGATATAATGAATCCCCTATTTAAGGATCCAGAGTTCCTTACAGCTTTTATTTCTAAATATCGAGAGATGAGGAATTTGTGGGAGGTGAAACACCCTCAGTATTATGCAAAGCATGTGAGGAAGTCAACGCTGGAGAGACTTCTGTCCTTTGTCCAGGCGACCATCCCGGAAGCAACAATGGAGTCATTGCTCAAGAAAATTGGGGTCTTGAGGAACATGTATAAGAGGGAGCATAAGAAGATCCAGGAATCAAGGAGATCAGGAGCATCAGCAGATGATGTTTATGTACCCAGGCTGTGGTACTACAATCAACTCCGTTTTCTGGATGACCAGAATGAAGCCAGGCCATCACTTTCAACCCTTCCCTCCACCCTTCCCTCCACCCTTCCCTCCACCCCAGCAGAGGCTGATGAGGAGCAAGCTGGGTCTTCCATCCTGGATGAACCAGATATGACCATCTGGAGTCAGGTAAATTATTTAAACAAATATTACTGTACTAATATTAATGATGTTAACTGGATGTTATAATTGTCTAAAATAATTTGGCACTCAAAATTGTGTATACATATCAATTGACAGTAGTGGCTAAATATGTTTGGCACCTGCTTGAAATAATTAGGGTGTCTGATTAGACTCTTTTATTAAAGAGATGTATTCACATTGAATTTGCTAGTCATGAGAAGCAAACTGTGTGTCATTGATGAACCAAAAAAAATATACTCAAACTATTGTCCTTTTTTTATACACAGGATGAGTCCATCCAGGAGGAATGTGGGGAAAGTGGCAGGCAGGAGGAGACCGGGCCCATGGACAGCCTGGAGGAGGCCGGATTCACCATCATCCTGGAGGAGGCTGGGCCCAGTGTCAGGCAGGAGGTGGCTGCTCCCAGTGAGGTGGCTGCTCCCAGTGAGGTGGCTGCTCCCAGTGAGGTGGCTGGGCCAAGTGAGGTGGCTGGGCCCAGTAGGAGCCTGACCGAATCCCAAGTGCCTCCCCTCCACCTTCCCAAAAAAAGGGCCAGGAAGGGGATGGTCACACAGGACGCATCCCTGCGCCTCATGCAAGAGGCCACCCGTTTTTTAAGGAGCCCCCCCGAAGCGGAAGAATCCTATGGCTGCTACTTAGCCAGCAGGCTTCTTCAGATGGATTGGGAGCAGCGCCTCATTTGTGAGCGCCTATTTGGGGAAACAATCCATAAGGGGCTGCAGGGCACGCTAACACAAAACACCCAACTACATGAGGCAGCCCCCCCTCCTCCTCCTCCTCCTGCCACAACTGAAACACCAGAGCCACAGCCTCAAAAGAAGGCTACAGGGAAGGCTGCAGGGCAGCGTGGAGGAAAGGCTGCAGGGAAGAGAAGAAAGTGATGACCTGGGTTCAGTCTGGTCTGACAGAAGACGCAGGCTGTTGTAGGACCACAGTCTGGGGACATCTAGATCATCTGCTGGTGCTGTTGATCTCTGGGATTCTTGGACCAGATTGTGCTCCCTCTTATATGGACTCCGCAAGATCCCAATTTTCTGGTACACCTACTTTTTCCAGCGTTGACTTCCTCTTTATTTTATTTTGACCATGAATAAATGGATCTTTTTTGAGTTTATCAAAAGACTATATGTGTTTTCTTTTAAATCATTGATTTTACAGACAATGTTAAATTAACAAGGGACAACAATCTCATTGAGTTTGGAAAAAACACACCAAAAATACATTACTAATGTTAAATAATGTTCAAGTGGTAAGTCTTGAAAATAAAAAATTAACATAAACAAAAACGGTGCTTTGGGTTAACTTTATCTAAAAACTAAAAAATAATCACTATAAAAAAAAATCAGAATAATGGGTTCTTTGTGGTAACTTTACAAACCTAAAAAAAAAAAAAAAAAAAAAGGGGAAAAAGTATTATTAGTATGGAAACATTGTTTTTAAAATGCATACTATATCATTCATGAGATCAAAGAGAAAAAGAATCCAGAAATCAGTTTGGGAGAACTCTGATTATGAACAGCAAAACACCTTCGTTCTTTAGAGCCTTCGTAAAGAAGAAATAAAATGCGCTGCATTCAACGATCACAGATTTTGCAGCGTGATGAATGTGCTACCTACAATACGAACACTAGTTTTACTAGACCGAGTGCTTCCGTTTAGTTTTTGCTTATGAGCATGCGCAGTTTTTTTGTCCGTCGGACTAGCATACAGACGAGCGGACTTCGGGGTCCGTCGTAGTTACGACGTAAAGATTTGAAGCATGCTTCAAATCTAAAGTCCGTCGGATTTGAGGCTAAAAAAGTCCGTTGAAAGTCCGGAGAAGCCCACACACGATCGGATTACCAGCCAGCTTTAGTCCGTCAGCGTCCGTTGGACTTTTGTAGACGAAAAGTCCGACCGTGTGTACGCGGCATTACCCTCCAGATGACCCAAGGTAGGTCCAACATATGGCAACTTGATAATTCTCTACTGACCGACCTGGACCATATTCAACAAATTACCAGGAGCCTCACCCAATACTTTGCAGAAAATACAACAGAAGACACCTCTCCCATCTCCGTTTGGGCAGCACACAAATGCGTCATAAGGGGGAAATTTATCTCCCTTGCGGCCCAACGAAACAACCTTAGAAAAGCACGAATTAATGAGCTGACCGACCGCATACTAACACTTGAACAAGCACACAAAGCATCGCTAGCAGCTTCCACATTAACGGAACTAACTCAGACCAGAGAAGAACTTCTAGAGGAACTTAACCACACACTAAAACGTAACTACACCATGACCCAAAAATTATTCTACGAATTCGGCAACAAGTCGGGTAAACTTTTAGCCAGAGCGCTTCACGTTAAGAAAGCGGCCCATACCATTCACAAAACGACAACACCGACTGGCGACACCCTTGTCACTACAGATGATATCTCTAACCATTTTGTTGAGTACTTCTCCAAACTATACAACCTCCCCACCACGCTCCCCCTGCAGTCACCTCGGACCGAATTACAGCCATTACCGACTTCCTTGCACAATACTGTCCCTCCCCCCTCTCTTCAGATGAATCCTTGGACCTTGATCTCCCACTCTCAGGAGAAGAAATTTTAACTGCATTAAAACAAATGAAACCGGGCAAAAGCCCTGGCCCAGATGGCCTGACAGTTAGCTATTATAAGTCCTTCCCAGACACCCTCATTCCCCATCCCCCCAAAGCCTTCAATAATTTCTCACCAACCTCTAATACGATGAGGGACACTTGAAGCACACGTCACTCTCATTCCCAAACAAGGCAAAGACCCCTCATTGGTCTTTAACTACCGCCCGATATCACTTCTGAACGTAGACCTAAAGCTCTACGCCAAAGTGTTGGCAAACCGCATTCTCCCTCTGCTACCCAAATTAATCTCCCTTGATCAAGTAGGTTTTGTCCCTGGCAGGGAGGCCAGGGACAATACCATCAAGGCTCTAAATACCCATCACTGGCTCTCCAAAACATCCACACAAGGTTTTTTCCTTTCTTTGGACGCGGAGAAGGCGTTCGACAGGGTGGCCTGGGACTTTATGGAAGCGACTTTAAGAGTAATGGGTTTCCCATCGCATCTACTCCAAATGATCCTGGAGCTATACTCTGCACCTACAGCTAAACTTAGGATCAATGGCCGCCTGTCCAACGCCTTCTCTGTCTCAAACGGAACCCTTCAGGGATGCCCCCTATTCCCGCTCATATTCATCCTTACTATGGAACCAATGCTCCGCAGATTAAGAGACAACCCGGATGTCAAAGGCATTAACATCGGTGATAACCACTATAAATTAGCAGCCTACTCTTCCTCACGGACCCTATAGTCACTATCCCCAATCTTATTAAAGATTTCTCATTATTCAAAACCTTGTCAAACCTTCAAATTAACTTTACAAAATCGAAAGCACTGAACATCTCCCTACCAGCCACACTGGTCACCCAATGCAAACAGAACTTCCCCTTTACATGGGAATCACAGGACATTACATACCTGGGAATCAAAATACCTACTAAACTACAGGATCTTTACATGAGAAACTTCCAACCCGCGCTTCAAAACATACAAGCTGATTTAAATAAATGGCATTTCGGGTCCTTCTCCTGGTTGGGTAGGACAGCCATATTAAAAATGAATGTACTGCCCAGACTTCTATACCTTTTTCAGGCAATCCCCATAAAGCTACCCACCTCCTTTTTTACATCATACAAGAGTATGTGCAGGACTTTTATCTGGGCGTCCAAGACCCCCGACTAAGCTGGGATAGGCTAGTACTCCCCAAGCTATTAGGGGGCCTTGGCCTCCCCAACATTCAAAAATACCACTGGGCATGTCATTTAACTAGGATTGTAGATTGGCATCTGCATTGTTCCAATAAAGCCTGAATTACATTTGAGGACTCTTTCACTAAAACCCCGCTGTCACATCTACCCTGGATCAATCACAACTCCATTCCTAGAGATTTGGTGACACATCCCTTTATTGGAGCCACATTGTCCCACCTTAAATTAGCCGGCAAAGCATTAGATTACACACTGCACCCAGGCCCTATGACCCCTTTGGTCCGTAATCCTGACTTCCTGCCAGGCCTTGCCTTAAGAGATCTGCACAGGGAATCATGCACAGCCCCCATCAGGGCACACCACTTCTTCCAAAATGGTGAACTCCTCCCTCACCAAGCCATGGCAGCCAAACTCACTGAATACAACATCCCCTTTTACAAGTACCTACAATTAAGACACTTTTTTGCTGACGCCAAATCCATCTCACTGTGGTACCGAGAGCGTACACCCTTTGAATTGCTATGTGATAGTTCAGAATCCCAACGTAATGTGATCTCTACTGTTAACGCATTCTTATTTTCAACTTGCAAAATTAAAGATGATAAGCTTATCCGTCGTTGGGAATCAGAACTGTCTATAGACTTAACTTTAATGGGAACTTATACACAACCATATTCATAAGGGCTCCATTAATGTATCCACCCAGGAAAACAGATACAAAATATTCACCAACTGGTATAGGACACCTGACAAGATCCACAAAATGCACCCCTCGGTCCCCCGGCATGCTGGCGTTGCAATGCGGCACTTGGCACCCTCATTCATATCTGGTAGGAATGTCCTCTTATCATACCGTACGGAAATTCACCGCCTTATCACCCAAATTACCTCTTACGCCCCAGACTTCACTCCGGCCCAATACATGCCCCATCACACCACCATGCCCCTCTCCTCCTACAAAAAATCCCTTACCCTACACCTTATCAATGCAGCCAACCTCTGTGTCCCTGTTCACTGGAGGAGTTCCACACCACCCACAGTGGCTGAATTGTTCAAAAGAGTCGATAGAACGGCCGAGATGGAAAAACGAATTTACCAAGCAAAAGACAATCCGTCAAAATTTAATACAACATGGGCTTGCTGGTTACACTTTAGAGTTTCCTCGACGCAGATCATTCCGCCCGGTGACCCAACCTCTCAGCCATGATCGATACTGATCTGTCACAGAAACGCCATAGTGTCTGGCTGATCATGCCCTCCCTCTGTCCATACCCTTCCTCTTACCCAATTGATCCTCACCAATCATACTTAGACAATCTCCACACCCTCTCAACCCGATACCAGCATAACTCCTTCACTGTTCCGGCAGGAGCACACACCCTAACGGTTTCTGGTCTCCTTACTCCCCCCCCCCACTCCTAAACAACATATTATTATTACGGAGCTGCCTCTCAATCATATGGGTACCGAATAGGTTTAAAACCACACACATTACTACACATGGCCCCCACCCATTCACAGTTAGAACCCTTTAGGGGTGAAGGGTGGCTTTGATCGGTACATAACATTACCCCAATTGGACCCCTACCCCCACACCAACCCCTTCTCCCTCACACGGAGATGCTTAATGATCCTTAGTTTATACACTTGTTAATTAGGGTAGTCCCGCTTTACCATAGGAATGCTTTACTGGGTCGGAACTTCACCTCCATCACTAATACAGAAGTTACCTAGTAAGAGGCTCAGTTAGCCGTATTTTTAACTTGTTCTTTCATTTCTGCTTTATTTATCGATTGTATGACTTATTGATTGTAATAACAGCTTCTGTTTCAATGTATACCCGATAACTGTGACTTTATGTATATCTGAAAAATTTTAATAAACATTTATTGAAAAAAAAAAAAATGAATGTCCATATAAGTTTGGAACTTATTAAGTGAATTGGGGGGGTGCAAATTTAGGACCCTTGTCTAGAATAGAAGTTTCGGCCTGGGTCAAGGAGATTTTGCTTAAATTGAAAATACCCTTTCCGCTCATTCCCGTTTTCTTTTTGCTCTTTGATCTCCTCCCCCCTCTGACTCCTCTCTTTTTTCTATAGGTCTTTGGGGGTTTTGGTTTCCCCGGAGAAAACCCCAATGTTGTAGTCGGGAGTATTCCTCCCATCGGGGTTGGTTGGGAGTATGCCAACCACCATGAACTCTCTGTTGGGAGAGAGGTGGTTGGTGCCAGGGTGGCCGATCGTTCTGCATCCCTCTTCTGGGGGTGCGAGGCTCAGAATAATAATCTTCTCTCCTCTCGTGTCCCCCATAGTTACCATATTGATAATCCCTATCTCTTAGAGGCTGGAATCGATTCTGGGTGGGGACAGAATATCTAGAGTATTGGTCTTCCCCATAAGGTCTCCTAGGAGAGACATAATAGTAAGAAGAATGATCACTCTGGTATCCACCAGATGGTTCATGCTGGTGATACCCATCACTATATTGAGCATGGCCATTGGACTTACGACTCTTAAGTTTCTTTTTTGGGGACTTAGAACTACCCCTAGGTTTCCGTGTTGGGGGGACGTGGTTTCGGTTGAAAAGACTTATTCTGCCTCACTGGTGACCGGTAGGAGACTCGTCTGGGAGTAGTAGGATGTTGCCTTTGAGTGGGGGGAGGTCTGTATGAATAACCATCAGTTTCGTTGGGTAATGAGTCCTCTTCTCGACTAGAGGAATGCAGGGCGGACAGAGGGCCAGTCGACTCAACCGAATCGGCTGCGATTTTACTTTGCCTTTCAAACACACACCCATTTTTATAGTCCCCCACATCTCGATTATTTTTTTTTTCCTTTTTTTATTCTTTTGTTCTATTTCTTCCTTCTCTAATAATTTTTTAAGATTGGTAGATCTTTCCTTATATTCCTCATCATTAATATGAGGAGTGAGTTTCTCTATAATAGCCTTGATCTCTACATCAAGTCTCACTAATTTGTCATTCTTTTTTCGAATCAGAAATTCCAGGACTTTAACTCCAGCTTCATTAAAGTACCTGAACCAATCCTGGAGTTCTGATTCACCTTTTTGGGTGCTGACCTCCCATCTAAGGTTTCTTGGGACCATTGAATCAGTCACATACTGTCCCAAGAAGATTATGTCCCACTGGGTATGTATTTCGGACATCATGAGATTTTTAAGTCTCATAAATAGGCCACTTAGGTCGCTCTCCAGTTCACTATTGGTTTCAAACACACCATCTTTAATAATTACCCTTGAGGAGCGGTATTCAAAAACATCCATAATTGAATAAGGATGTTCCCGGAGCCACTACCAAGGGTAAATGGAAAAAAACAAATAAACTGAAAAATAAAAAATGTAAATAATAAGGCAGAGAACGTGAGTTCCTCTATTTCTGTGGGGAATCTAGCTCCCAAAAAAACATACTTATCATTGATAAATAAATACTAGTTGTGATCAAAGAAAGATAATCAGAAATCACTAAAAAGAAGCTCAAGCAGCAGGTAAGTGATATTGGCAATAAACACAAATACAAAGAAAAAGGAAACATTTTTTGATCAAAAAAATGTTACACAAACAATGGCATATTGTCAAAACTGATCCCTTATTGGGACCATTACTCCCTGATAAACCTCAGATTGTTTTCAGAGGTGCTCCTTCAATAAAATCACGTGTAATTCCTAGCGTTTGTGACCCTCCCATTAAAAAACCTATGTTTTTCCAAAATCTGGTAGGGTACTACAGGTGTAGGAATTGTGCAGTCTGTTCTGTCAATGCTATCACAGAAAGGAAGGTCAGTCAGTTCCACTCTAACAGCATTTCCCGAGTTTTCTCCCTCAAACCCTTCATCACTTGTTCCACCACTAACTTGTGTATCTTCTCACCTGCCCGTGCGGGCTTCAATATGTGGGCCGTACTGTACGACCACTACAGGAGAGACTCAGTGAGCACATTGGGAACATAAGGAGGGGCTTTAAAGGCCACCTGGTCTCCAAACACTACCTGGAAGTACACAAACAGGACCCTAGAGGTACTTCATTTGTGGGTATAGATAGACTTAAACTACCTTGGAGAGGAGGATCTAAGCGGCGTGCTATCTCCAAGCTAGAAATGGAGTGGATCCACAAAATTCGCTGTCTTAGACCCCTAGGATTGAATGTAGATATTGAGGTAAATGCGTTCATTGATAACTCTTAAAATACGACTACTTTACATAATATCTAAGAATAAGTCTTTTATTTTTTTATTTTTTTATTTTCATTTTTATTTTTATTTTTAGTTATTTTGTAAATAATTTGCAAATTTGTATTTTCTCTTTATTTGATAGTGCAAATGTATAATATCTGTTGTCCCCCAATGAGATGGAGGCTCCACCCTTCACTACAATCCGATTGTAGTCAGAATAGGAAGATAATAATCAATTTATTTACATATATCCACATACAGCAATATTTTTGATGATTCATATACATTGGGCCTAATTGTAGACTCATTTAGGTATGTCCCTTGTTCTTATAATCAGTCTTTCTCTTCTCCTGTGTTGAGCTCTCAGTATGGAGCGTTCATTACGTGGTGAACACCAGATCGAGGCTTGGTTTTTTCCTTTGTGCTTCCTTATTATCACTGAGTGCTGAACGACACCCAGACAAAATTGAGGTCTGGTTTTCGCTCAGCGCTATATAGGTGATGGATCAGTGCGCCGCTCGTGCTCCCGTGCGTGATTACCATTGGGAGGAGGGTTCCTTGGCGCCAAACACTGAGCGATCATTCAGCTCAGGTACGGACGCCGTTCCCCTCACGCACGTGGCGTTGGCGGCATGTATTTATAGGTCCCTCAGTCAGAGCGGTCTGCTCACACGCCCATTCTCCTCCTGGGGTCTCTGCACACTAGCTGCTCTCATCTTGCTAGTTGTGCATGACATGCAGCATCGGGTAAGCCCTCTGTGTCCAAGCTCACTTCCACTGTCATGCTCCCGCTTTTTCTCATTGTACACTTTGTTTTTCGTATCAGTTCCACACAATCCTTCACACTCCCCTCATCCAACAACCGACACACATCTAGATTTTTCACCAGTCACTCCCTTAACTAGATCTGTTTACTATATAATCTCCATTGTATCACCCACCAGTACTTTCCATATACGGGTATCTTTGGGTATATTATTTATATATTACTCAACGTAATTTATTTTATTTTAAATAACATTTACTTATATATTACTTTTAATATCTATCCCCAGATACCCCTCCTTTCTGACAAGCAATATTTCACTAATGCTGCCACATGGAGATCACTCCACCACCCAGACACTGTCACTCTATTACCTGATGCCATTCAGACACTACATGCTGCCTCAGCTCCCGCGTTGAGGTTTGTTTGCCTCTGGCCCACTCCGTGCCATCTGCCATGCGCCGTGCTCAATGTCAGGTTTGGTAAGTGTACTCTTGATCCACCATTTTCAGCATTTTTCATTCCACTCCTCTCTATATAGATTGAGGTTTATTATATGCATATATCTTACAGGATTATGTTGCATCAGCTCCTGATGAGTGGAGAAAATCATCCCAGAAACGCGTTGAGCTACACTTGATGCCATAACTTCATCCATTGTACCTTGATGATGTCATCAGTATTTTAATAAGAGGAGGGGGGAATTTGGGACTTTGAATGAGGCACATGTATGGTGTGCCTCCATCCCTGGTTCAGAAAGAAGACAATGGGAGTGGTGGGACTTTAAATGAGGTCCATGTACAACGTAGAGGTGAATGGAATAAAAGTGCATATTTATTTAACATAAAACTGCATCAGACATATCAATCAAAAAAACCACATAAGAAAAAAACATTGTAGTAAATATCATTCCATAAGTGTTCATACACACATATGTATGTGCGCATGCAATGAGGCATCCAGAATACATCAAATATGTTAGCTAGATGTCATATGCGGTCTCAGATGATAGCTTAATACATGCAATGAATAACATATATATACACATAACAGCAGCACTTGGCGATGAAACATATACATAGTATAAAACAGTAAAATCACAATTGATTGACAGAAGATAATCTCAGTTGATGGAGTGATGTGAGCATGTATCTGTGTAACCAGTGACCGACGCGTTTCATGTAAACCACTCATCAGGGGCAAGGTGCTCAAGAGAATCTATAAGAGGTGATAGAGTAAAAGTTAATCTGTTTGTAACTAGTTGTCACTGCAGAAAGGTGTAGTAATTGTGGAGCCACGGCCAGAATTAATAAATTATTAATTAAAAAATTATTAATTTTTAATTTAATTTTTGTTGCTTGTCTCTCTATACCATATTCTATGGGAATTTGGATGTGGTCCCTCTGTCTCATCCTGTCTTATTCCCTTGCTTAGACCTTTTTGACCCTCATTTGTTTACACCTTTCTGCACTGATTATGCACTGAATTATCGTTTTATCCCTGGATTTAATCCCCTTCTTAATGCATGCCAATATTCTATTTGCTTTGTTAGCAGTAGCTTGGCATTGCATGCAATTGCTGAGTCTATCATCTACTAGGACCCCCAGGTCCTTTTCCATCCTAGATTCCCCCAGAGGTTCACCCCCTAGTGAGTAGATTGCATTCATATTTTTGCCACCCAAATGCAATATTTTACTACATTAAACCTCATTTGCCAAGTAGCTGCCCACCCCATTAATTTGTTCAGATCTTCTTGCAAGGTTTCCACATCCTGCGGAGAAGTTATTGCCCTGCTTAGATTAGTGTCATCTGCAAATACAGAGATTGATCTGTTTACCACATCCTTCTGGTCTTTTATGAACAAATTAAACGGGATTGGTTCCAGCACAGAACCCTGGGGGACCCCACCTCCCACCCCTGACCATTCTGAGTATTCCCCATTTATCACCACCCTCTGAACTCGCCCTTGTAGCCAGTTTTCAATCCATGTACTCCCCTATGGTCCATGCCAACAGACCTTACTTTGTACAGTAAACGTTTCTGGGGAACTGTGTCAAATGCTTTTGCAAAATCCAGATAACCACATCCTTCATCTAGATGGTAGATCACCTCCTCATAGAAGGTTAACCTCCCTGGCGGTATGATTATTTCAGATTTTTGGTGCTGAAAGCGGTACAATTATTTTGCATGGAAATTTGGGTGTTTTATATTGTAGGCCTGTAATTCTTAGGAATAACACATTTAAATCTGTCCAAACAAGAGTCTAGTAGACATCCCGGGTATGATAAAGTTTGAAACACTAAATCATAAATTATAATATAAAAAATAACTATAAATAATTATAAGAAATAATAATATAATAATAATAAAAATGATTCAATAATGTAATCAAATCAAAAACACTGAAATTTGCTCAGTTGCAGAATTGTCGCTGCCATTACTTTCAGTGTTTGATGACAGATTTCCCCACAAATCACTATCGCTCAATTCTGCAAGTGATTCTAATTTATTATCGCTGTTTTCTAGCTGGTCTAAACCTGCTTTTGATGTAAACGGACAGTTTTGGTTGCTATGGACAATCTCCAGTTTCCAGGCAAAAAGAACAGTTTTTATAATATAAAACTGCATGCAGGGCACCGGAGAAACCACTAGGGACAAAAGGGAGTTGAAATAAATTGATACAGTAATGTAATCTAAGATTACAGTGTACTGTATTTTTTTACTTTTTGAATTTGGCGCAGTTCTCCGTCCCCGTGCGTCACAACGCTCGCAGGGAACGGAGCCTGGGCACAGTGATAGATCGAGCGGAGGATGGCTCGCTCACACTGTGGGGAGACATCGCAGGATCCAGGGGACAAGGTAAGTAAGCTCTTCCTGGATCCTGCGATGCGATCCAGAGTCTGGCTCGGTTTTACCGTTTTTGGTACTGAAAATCCACCCCGAGCCAGACTCGGGAATACCGTCAGGGAGGTTAATAGATTGGTTTGGCAAGAACGATTCTTCATGAATCCAAGCTGATTACTGCTAATGATACCGTTTTCATTGCTAATATCCTGTATATAGTCCCTTATCATCCCCTCCAAGAGCTTGCATACTATTGATGTTAGGCTAACTGGTCTGTAATTTTCAGGGATGTATTTGGCCCTTTTTTAAATATTGGTGCTACATTGGCTTTTCTCCAATCAAAATTAGGAACAATGGTCTGGCAATTACCTGACTGAGTTCCCTAAATACCCTCAGGTGCAAGCCATCTGGTGATTTTTTAATGTTAAATTTCCCAAGTCTATTTCTAATTCCGTCCTCTGTTAGCCATGAGGGTGTTTCCTGTGATGTGTCATGAGGACAAACACTGCAGTTTTGGTTACTGAAGCCCCCCAATTCCCTCATGAAGACTGAGGAGAATAATACATTCAATACCTTTTCCATCTCCCTATCCTGTGTAACCAGATGTCCTTCTTCATTCTTTATGGGGTCAATATGGTCTGTCCTGCCTTTTTTACTATTTATACTTAAAGAATTTCTTGGGATTTTTTTTGCTCTCCTCCGCTATGTATCTTTTGTGTTCTGCCTTAGCCGCCCTAATTGCACCCTCACATATCTTGTTGCATTCTTTGTAAAGGCTGAATGCTGACGATGATCCCTCAGCCTTGTATTTTTTGAAGGCCTTCTCCTTTGCTTTTATATGCATTTTTACATTGGAGGACTTTTGTTCGCTCTTTTAAATTTATTTCCCAATAGGATGCACTGGCTAATGCCCCTATTTAATATGCTCCTAAAGCAAACCCATCTTTCCTCTGTGTTCTTTGTTCTATATCTTCTAGCAAGGTTCATAGTTTAAGGAAGTTGGCTCCTTTGAAACTCAGTGTCTTTGTGTTCCCCTTGTGTTTCCTATTTCTGTGATTTATACTGAAGCCAATTGACCTGTGATCGCAGTTTCCTAAATTGCCCTATATTTTCACATCCGTGATCAGTTCTGTATGGTTGGTAATCAGTAGATCTAGTAACGCCTTGTTTCTATTTGGTGCAACTACCATCTGGGCAAGAAATAAAAGAAAAATACCGCGCTCAGAGCACTAAATTGAATAAGGGTGCACCTCTAACTGAGGTGGACTTCTGGACATTCCTCTTGGGGGTTTTTGTGGAACCTGCCGTCCATTACCTATGTGAAGATTAATGCACAGATTATTTCATGCTTATTTTATCATAATATTATACATTTTGTCTTTCATGTTTCTTTAAAAGTTTATATGAACCCAAAATGTTTTAACATTTTTTAATATTTAAAAAAAAATTTTAAAAAATCACTGAGGCCTCCTCCATCTTTCTCTACCTCTTAACTACTGAACTGACAACCATCCTTCCAAATGCTTCTTACCATTTATCTCTGGACCCAGCGCTGCTAGCTCGTCACCAAGCTGTACTAACAAAATATCTTCATTCTTTTCATTTGGCATTTGAGGAGTTGGTGGCGGTGGAGCTCTTCTTTTCTTTGTCTGCTATTCCTTATGAACTGTGGCATAAAGCTGAAATACAGCAAAACAATTTTAAATGAACACAATAAAACAAAGCATGAATGTAAAGTAGTATAATCTTATGTGGGTTGAGGCGGTTGGATTTTGGATGTTGGATCCCCATCCATTGGATGCACATAATTTTTATCAATTTTTATCACTGACTTTCTATCACTGTGTTCCATTTACGAATGAACTTTTATTCACGTTTTCAGAACTTTCACCAATATTTTGTGATTTTAATATTTTTTATGATGATTCACTATTACTGAACAATTTGTATTGCAAGCGCACTTATTATTTCTTTCATCTACCATCTGACCCATGAAATTGTCCTGCAAGACATTTAGGAACTGGCGAGCCTTAGACGAATGCATGGTTCCCTCCGCCCAGTCTATGTCTGGATAATTAAAATCCCCTATTATGATAACACTTCCCATCCTTACTGTTAATCCAAATTGTGATAAGAGGTCCATCTCCCCCTCCTCCCTCAGGTTAGGGGGCCTATAGCATACTCCCATTATTATTTTCTCCTTAGCTTCATCCCTTTGGAGCTCTACCCATAAGGATTCCCCCTCCTCCATAGCTCCCTTATTGATGTCTCACATGCACTTGTACATTATTCTTGATATATAGGCATACCCATTCCCCTTTTTTACCCTCTCTATACGTGCGATAAAGGAAATACCCTTGAATGGTTGCCAGCCAATCATGAGAGCTGTTGAACCAGGTCTCTGAAATTCCCACATTGGTGAACATGCCACGTAGTTTAGACCGGTCGCTTACTGTCCTTTTATTGGGTATTCTGAGATTGCAAATAGGACTTACCTGGGGTTTATGTTCTTTAGTCAACCTACCACTAATGCCCCCAATACTACCCTCTGGAATATGTTTATTGCTGACTATCTCAACCTGTGGACCCTCCCCCCCATCGCTCTAACTTTTCATCCATCTTCACCCTCAGCCGATCTGCACCCTCCTCATTTAGGTGAGAAGTCGGCCCAGTTCTCCAGGAACCCAAACCCCTCCTTACTACACCAGCTCCTCAGCCACTTGTTTACTACCCTAATCTCCCTCTGCCTTTCTGGTGTGGCTTGAGGTATCGGTAGTATTCCTGAGAATACTACTTTGGAAGTCCTTTTCCTCAATTTAGCTCCTAAGTCCCTAAAATCGTGCTTTAGGACACTCCATCTGCCTCTGACTTTGTCATTGGTGCCAATGTGCACCATGACAGCCAGGTCTTCCCCAGCCCCTCCCAGTAATCTGTTCACCATACCCATGATGTGCTGGGACGTTCTTTTTTGCAAAGTAATCACTATATCTTGGCACATGTGTGCTTTTTGAATATGAAGAATAGCCATTGAGTGCTATTTACTAAAACTGGAGCACAGAGAAAACAGGTGCAGCTGGTCACACTAACCAATCAGCTTCCACATTCAGCTTGTTCTAAGAAGTGGGACAATAACACCTAGTAGCTGATTCATTACTGGGCCCAACTGCGCAAGATTGTATGTGTTTTAGTACATCTCCACCATTGCCATTCTAGACAATGTTGAGCCTAGTTCTTTGAAACTAAACATCTTAACGATGAGGAGATGTTTAGCAGAGTGTATTAAAGTGGGGTGGGACACCTACATTACTTTAATATATACCTCATAATTTACATACAGTGGATTTGCACAGTTCTGGTCTAATGCCGCGTACACACGGTCGGACTTTTCGACCGGACTGGTCCGACGGACGCCGATGGACCAAAGCCGGCAGACAATTCGATCGTGTGTGGGCTTCACTGGACCTTCAGCGGACTTTTCCAGTTGCAAATCTGAAGGACTTTAGATTTGGAACATGCTTCAAATCTTTACATCGTAACTCCACCGGACCCAGAAATCCGCTCGTCTGTATGCTATTCTGACGGACAAAAACCCACGCTAGGGCAGCTATTGGCTACTGGCTATCAACTTCCTTATTTTAGTCCAGTCGTACGTCATCACGTATGAATCCGTCTGACTTTTGTGTGATCGTATGTAGTTAAGTCCGTTCGTTAGAAAGTCCGCCGCAAGTCCACCAAAAGTCCGTCGAAAGTCTGTCGGACGGGCTGTCGGACTTTTGTAGCCGAAAAGTCTGACCGCGTGTACACGGCATAACAGTGGATGTTTGGCCTAATAATAATATTGTTGGCCAACATATTGGCTTTATGTTTTTTTTTTAATTTGTTTTAATTAGGGTTTTTGTAAGCTAACATAAAGAATGGTTTTGATCCAAAGATCTTTATGTAGAATAAATGCATTGCCAGTACATGTCACATATGCTCAAGCAAGGGCTCAGTGCTTCCACAGAAGCTGCTAAATTGAGCAGCTTGTGTTGACGTGAGAGAATCCTAAGCATTTAGATATATGGGGCCACTTCCTGTGTACCATTGTAACAACCAGGGCCGGTGATAGCCATAGGCGGATCAGGCGGCTGCCTAGGGCGCAGGGTAGGGGGAGGCAAGATCTGGATCCCCAGGCACTCGCTGTGGATTTGGATTATTAAAATACCTCCAGGACTGGCATTTTTTAAATACATGCTTCCTTATGGCGCCAGCCGCCAGGCTAGGGGACGGTTGCGCCTGTGAAGACATCCCGGACCATTTTGTCCCCAGCCTGCAGTGCCGCCCTAGCAGCGGCAGTGAAAAGATGAGGAGAGACAGCCGGGACAAGGAGAAGCCGGCCGGAAGTGCTGCATGATCGATGGAACCGGCTGGGGCGGATGAGATGGAAGCTCTGCATTTAACTCCAGGCTTGCCGTGATATCCGCTCCCCCTCCTCCTGGTCACTCGGGGATCTGTTGTGGGAGGACAGGCAGGCAGCAGCGCCACTCTCCTGGAGTAAAGGCATCACTGCCGCTGGTTTCAGGTATAGTGGAAGCACAGGCAGCAGGCTCAGTGCTGCAGCCTTTAGTCACATGAAATAAAAAATTTAATCTGCTGTCAAGTTTATAGTGCATTTCACTGTGTACAGAGGGGGAACTGATATATATGTGTGTGTGGGGGGGGGACAGATGTGTAGGGGGGTACAAAGGGGGAACAGATATGTGTGTGGGCGGGGGACAGACGTGCAGGGGGTACAGAGGGATAACAGATGTGTGTGTGGGGGGGACAGATGTGCAGGGGGGTACAGAGGGGGAACAGATGTGTGTGGGGGAACAGATGTGCAGGGGGGTACAGAGAGGGAACACATATGTGTGTGGGGGAGACAGATGTGCAAGGGGGTACAGAGGGGGAACACATGTGTGTGTGGGGGGGAACAGACATGCAGGGGGGTACAGATGGTGAACACATATGTGTGTGGGGGGGACAGACGTGCAGGGGGTACAGAGGGAGAACACATATGCGTGTGGGGGGGACAGACATGCAGGGGGGTACAGAGGGGGAACACATATGTGTGTGGGGGGGACAGACATGCAGGGGGGTACAGAGGGGTAACAGATGTATGTGGGGGAACAGATGTGCAGGGGGGTACAGAGGGGGAACACATATGTGTGTGTGGGGGTACAGACATGCAGGGGGGTACAGAGGGGTAACAGATGTATGTGGGGGAAACAGATGTGCAGGGGGGGTACAGAGGGGGAACAGATATGTGTGTGTAGGGGGGACAGGTGTGCAGGGGGTACAGAGGGGGAACAGATGTGCAGAGGGGTACAGAGAGGAACTGATATGTGTGTATGGGGGTTTGAGGGGAACAGAGGTGCGAAGGTGGGAGTGCAGAGGGGAACAAGCATTCAGGGTGATACAGTGATGGAGTGATCTGCGGTGTAAAGGTGGAAGAATTGTGGTGATCTGAGACCTGAAAATACAAGAATTGGGGTGATTTGTGGTGTGGAGGTTCAAGTCCACCTTTGTAAAAAAATAAGTAAATGCAGATCTTTTTGCAGGTACAAAAATGTGCATTTATTATTATTTTTAGTAGGAGCCTGTAAAGCGTGGTCAGTGTATCTGTATGCTCGTACAGACAGGCAATTACACAGTTAGCCTGTCTGTATACTGCCCTAGCCTGTGGACCACAGCTGGCGTGAGGAAGCGAGCCGGTGCCATCCACTATTTGTCTTCGGCTGGGTCCAGAAGCACAGGTACAGGCCTGTGGACCACGGCTGAAGAAATGGGTTAAGAGGCGCCGCAAAAGTCTCAGTGAGGGGCGGAGCCAATAGGGGGTGGCAAAATGAGGTTTCGCCTGGGGTGTCAAAAATCCTTGCACCAGCCCTGGTAACAACCACAGCCTTTTCACCAAAAACAGAGTAAACTCTGAGTAAGAGTTGATGCATAGCTTGAAAAACAGCTTTGTATGAAGCGCGAAGGTTATTCTATTAATGGAGCCCCGTGTGATTTCAGGCATTACTGAGAGATGAGATACCATTCGATTCAATAAGGAGAGATATGTTTCAAATATTTTTAACAAAATTTTCAAGGAAAATGTTTCTTGTATTATTAAGACTATTTTAGCTTATGATTCTAAATATTATTTTATTATTTGGGTGTAAAGACTGAATTATCATTTCACCTAATATTCTGAGGTATCCTAACAGTTCCTGAGTTCCTTGGGAAACTGGATATCTGGGCTGCAGGAAGAACACAGTTTTAAACCAAAAGTGTCGTTCACAGATGGTAAGTGAGCATTTTTTTATACATGAGGTGGTCACATCTGCATGGTTGAGGTGCAGGATAGAAGAATCTGATCATTTCAGATGCATTTATTGGAGCGGGGATGCACACAAAAGTTTTACCATATGGACTTACAGCGGGTAAAGTAAGTATTTTCACCACCAGAAACAACCCATGCAATCCATACATACAAAGAAACCAAAACAAATAAGTTCAGAAATTAGTCTATGTGTAATAAAATGGAATGACACAGGGAAAAAGTATTGAACACGCTAACTGAAATGTATTTAATACTTCAAACAAAATCCTTTGTTGGTAATGACAGCTTCAAGACGCCTCCTGTATGGAGAATCTAGTCGCATGAATTGCTCAGGGGTGGTTTTGGCCCATTCTTCCACACAAACAGTTTTCAAATCTTGAAGGTTCTGTGGGCCTCTTCTATGAACTCTGATCTTTAGTTCTTTACATAGATTTTCTACTGGATTCAAGTCAGGGGATTGGCTGGGCCATTCTAGCAGCTTTACTTTCTTTCTTTGAAACCAACTGAGAGTTTCCTTGGCTTTGTGCTTGGGATCATTGTCTTGCTGAAATGTCCACCCTCGTTTAGTTTTCATCATCCTGGTAGATGTGAGCAGATTTTTATCAAGAATGTCTCAGTACATTTTTCCATTCATCCTTCCTTCAAGGATAAGAAGTTTGCCAGTACCATATGCTGAATAAATGGCCCCATACCATGAGGTTCCCACCTCCAAACTGTTGGTGTAGTGTTTTTGGGGTGATGTGCAGTATCATTTGACCTCCAAACATGGTGTGTTAATATTGGATCCAAAGAGTTCGATTTTGGTCTCATCTGACCAGACTATATTCTCCCAGTATTTCACAGGCTTGCCTAAATGTTGTGCAGCAAACTTTAAATGAACTTCAACATGTTTTTTCTTCCGCAATGGAGTCTTGCATTATGAGCATGCATACAGGCCATGGAGGTTGAATGCATTACTTATTGTTTTCTTTGAAACAATTGTACCTGCTAATTCCAGGTCTTTCTGAAGCTCTCCACAAGTGATCCTTGGCTCTTGGGCAGCTCTTATGATAATTCTTTTCACTCCCATCAGAAATCCTGTGAGGAGCACCTGGTCGTGGTCAGTTTATGGTGAAATGATGTTCTTTCCACTTCTGGATTTTGGACAGTGCTCACTGGAACATTCCGAAGTTTAAAAATCCTTTGGTAACCATTGCCATCAGTATGTTTTACGACAATAAAGGTCTTGAGAGAGCTCTTTGCTTTTACCCATCGTGAGATGGTTCTTGTGTGACATCTTGGTAATGAGACACCTTTTTATAGGCCATTAGTTGATACTGAATCAGCTGATATTAATTTGCACTGACAAGGGGCATGATTGCTTTGTAATTACTGATAGATTTCAGCTGGTGTCTTGGCTTCCCATGCTTTTTGCACCTCCCTTTCTTCATGTGTTCAATACTTTTTCCCGTATCATTCCATTTTATTGAAACAGCTTTCAAGCCTCACCATGGGCTATAACAAGACAACTCCAGAGTTCCTCTCCACTCCTTGCTCCTAGGTGGCCAGTGATTACCAATGATAAATAGTAGAGAAAAAAAAATGATAGTGCTTATATCGTTTGAAAAGCATTTATTTGCCTGCAAAGCGATGACAAGGTACTACATTTTTCTAGTGCTACAAGCGCACCAGTCTGTAAACAGCAAAGATAAAATCAGTTTTTGGAAATTACCTCTCCAATGCACACAAGCCCCGCCAACACTTCTCATGGAAATAATTAACTCCGCGCTAGTTCCTGGTACCGCAATCGCCTGTGCCCCTCCCCAACGTGTGTCAATACAGGGTCACATATCTTCCTCAGGGGGATTTCAGGATTATGATTGACAATCACTGGCCACCTGGGAGTAAAGGGGTGGAGAGGAGCTCTGGAGTTGTCTTGTTATAGCCCACAGCAAGGATAGAAAGCTGTTTCTGATCCTATTTAGCTGTAGTGGTCACACTGATCCATATGAGAATACACCTGCGGGGGGGGGAGACCCTATGGCGGACCTCCAGCTGTTGCAGAACTACAAGTCCAATGAGGCATAGCAAGACTCTGACAGCCACAAGCATGACACCCAGAGACAGAGGCATGATGGGAGTTTTGCAACAGCTGGAGGTCCACTAATTGCATATCCCTGCCCTATGGAGATACACATCTTGGATCATTTTTGAGCACAGCGGAGTGGATTCATTTTGAACACTTATTATGAAGCACTTACATTGTGGGGACTTTATGGACTAATTTCTTCAATATTAAATTTTTTATTATATGTTTATATGAATTCTGTTTTTTATTGTTTTGCCAAGTTTTAAGTGTTTATGCACTGCATGATTAGTATTGGTTTCACATATGAAGTGATATTTGTGGTATCATCAGAATACTTATATATTTTCACCATTAAGGATGATTCGAACACCCCCGGTTCGGTTCGCAGCAGAACATGCAAACAGGCAAAAACTTTGTTCGAACACCGAGTCTCTGGGACACGAACATGAAAAATCAAAAGTGATAATTTTAAAGGCTTATATGCAAGTTATTGCCGTAAAAAGTGTTTGGGGCCCCGTGTCCTGCCCAAGGGGACATGTCTCAATGCAAAACAAAGTTTTAAAAACGTCTGTTTTTTCGGGAGCAGTGATTTCAATAATGCTTAAAGTGAAACAATAAAAATTAAATATTCCTTTAAATATCGTACCTGGGGGGTGTCCTTAGTATTCTTGTAAAGTAGCACATTTTTCCTGTGTTTAGAGCAATACCACAGTAAAATTGAATTTCTAAAGGAAAAAATGTCATTTAAAACTACTTGCGGCTGTAATGTATTGTCGGGGCCCGGCAATATAGATGAAAATCATTTAAAAAAACGGCATGGCCCTTTGGATCTGGTATGGATATAGATATCAAAAACTGTAATTACATGCCCCTGTTAAACAGGGGCAGAAAAATTGGGCCTTGGGTGGTGGCTGTGCCACAACACTGTAACCCCTCACAGATACTCTTATTGGGCGCAGGAACGGGCCCTGCGTTGAAATATTATTGTTAAACAGGGGCAGAAAAATTGGGTCTGGTATGGATATTAGGGGGAACCTGCACTGAAATTTAAAAAAAATGGCGTGGGGGTCCCCCAGGTCCCCAGGCACTATATACTCTGAACAGCAGTATAGATATTATACGACCTGGTACCAGAACACTGTAAGCCCTCACAGTTATTCTTGGTGGGTGCAGGAATGGGCCATGCTGTGAAATACTATATCAAAGATTGTAATTACATGCCCCTGTTAAACAGGGGCAGAAAATTTGGGCCTTTGGTGGTGGTGGTACCTGAACACTGTAAGCCCTCACAGTTACTCTTGGTGGGCGCAGGAATGGGCCCTGCTGTGAAATATTATATCAAGAATTGTAATTACATGCCCCTGTTAAACAGGGGCAGGAAAATTGGGCCTTTGGTGGTGGTGGTGCCACAACACTGTAACCCCTCACAGATACTCTTGTTGGGCGCAGGAACGAGCCCTGCTGTGAAATATTAGGTCAACAAAATTGTAATTACATGCCCCTGTTAAACAGTGGCAGAAAAACTGAGCCTTGGGTGGTGGTGCGGGTGGTGCCACAACACTGTAACCCCTCACAGATACTCTTTTTGGGTGCAGGAATGGGCCCTGCATTGAAATTTTATATCAAGAATTGTACTTACATGCCCCTGTTAAACAGGGGCAGGAAAATTGGGCCTTTGGTGGTGGTGGTGCCACAACACTGTAAGCCCTCACAGTTACTCTTGTTGGGCACAGGAACGGGCCCTGCTGTGAAATATTATATCAAGAATTGTAATTACATGCCCCTGTTAAATAGGGACAGAAAAATTGGGCGTTGAAAAATTTAATCAAAAATTGTAATTACATGCCCCTGTTAAACAGGGGCTGAAAAAATGGGCCTTGTGTGGTGGTGGTGCAACAACACTGTAACCCCTCACAGATACTCTTGTTGGGTGCAGGAACAGGCCCTGCTTTGAAATATTAGATCAAAAATTTTAATTACATGTCCTTGTAAAACAGGGGCAGAAAAATTGGGCATTGGGTGGTGGTGGTGCCACAACACTGTAACCCCTCACAGATACTCTTGTTGGGTGCAGGAATGGGCCCTGCGTTGAAATATTAGATCAAAAATTGTAATTACATGCCCCTCTTAAACAAGGGCAGAAAAATTGGGCTTTGGGTGGTGGTGCCACAACACTGTAACCCCTCACAGATACTCTTGTTGGGCGCAGGAACAGGCCCTGCTGTGAAATATTATATCAAAATTGTAATTACATGCCCCTGTTAAACAGGGGCAGAAAAATTGGGCCTTAGGTGGTGGTGGTGCCACAACACTGTAACCCCTCACAGATACTCTTGTTGGGCGCAGGAACAGGCCCTGCTGTGAAATATTAGATCAAAAATTGTAATTACATGCCCCTGTTAGACAGGGGGCAGAAAAATTGGGCCTTGGGTGGTGGTGGTGATGCCCTAAACCAAAAATATTGTTGGAAGCTAGCATCATCAAGATTGAGGAGGAATAGGATAGTCAGCATAGGCAGTCTTCAAGTGATCCCACATCCATAGCAAATTCAATCAGTTATATCAGCATCAGGTGCTTGATAGCTGCTGATCCAAGATTGATTCATTTTTATGAATGTGAGCCTATCAACGGAGTCTGTGGACAGGCGCACTCTTTGATCCGTTACAAACCCCCCCAGCAGCACTAAATGTGCATTCAGAAAACAGGCTGGATGCAGGACAGGCCAGTGGCTCAATTGCATTTTAAGCAAGTTCTGGCCAGTGGCCCATCCTCAAAACCCAATAAAGAAGTAAATGCTCTGTTGGAGAGGTCTGCAAGTCTGCTCTTGCCCATAGATATTCCTGCACCATGTAATGCAGACACTGGCGATGGTTGCTTGAACCTATCAGACCTTGGCGCTGAGGACTGAAAAATTGTTTAAAGGCATCAATACCATAGCAAAATGACATTTCTAAAGGAAAAAATGTCATTTAAAACTACTTGCGGCTGTAATGTATTGTCGGGTCCCAGCAATATAGATGAAAATCATTGAAAAAACGGCATAGCCCTTTGGGTCTGGTATGGATATGGATATCAAAAATTGTAATTACATGCCCCTGTTAAACAGGGGCAGAAAAATTGGGCCTTGGGTGGTGGTGGTGCCACAACACTGTAACAAGTAGCAAGTTCTGGCCAGTGGTCCATCCTCAAAACCCAGTAATGAAGTTGATGCTCTGCTCATGTAATGCAGACACTGGCGATGGTTGCTTACCCTGGTCACTGAGGAGTGAAAAATTGTTTAAAGGCATCGGTCAACCGGCCACTATCTCCACCGCTCTTCCTCTGACTGAACAAAGCCTCAGCAACACGTTATTCAGCACCAGGAAATTGTAACTTCCCAGGGTCTGGAAATGTATTGCACAAACCTTTTTTCAAGGCCACCTGAAGATGTTTCATCCTCTGCTCCCTCTGCGAAGGCAGGATGAGTTCTGCAACCTTATCCTTGTAATGTGGATCAAGAAGGGTTTCCAGACAGTAATGATATCTCACCTTCATACCACGAATCCTAGGGTCCTTTCGCAGGCTTTGTAGAATCAGGGAGGCCATGCAGCGTAAGTTTGCAGAGGCATTCGATTCAGAGTCCTCTCGGTCACTAAGGATCACATGATCCCTAACTACCTCCTCCCAGCCACATACAACTCCTTGGGTTTCTGGGGACTGAAAACCATCCCTTGAAGACTGCTGCTGAGTGTTATCCTCTACATCCATGCTGACACATTCCTCCTTCTCCTCTTCTTCCTGTGTGTTTGGTGGGCCCACAGGAATGCTATCTGGATAAAGGGGGCCTTGAGAGGTAAGGAAGTCCTCCTCTTCCTTCCGATGTTCTGCCTCAAGTGTCCTGTCCATGATTCCACGAAGCGTGTGCTCCAACAGGAAGACTAGAGGGACAGTGTCACTGATGCATGCATTGTCACTGCTCACCATCCTTGTGGCCTTCTCAAATGGTGACAGTTCATGCATCCTTGATCAGTAGCCACTGGCGTGGCGAAAAGAAGCCCAGCTCCCCTGACCTTGTCCTGCTGCCATACTCGCACAGGTACTCATTTATGGCCCTCTGCTGTGTGTGCAGCTGCTGCAGCATTGCCAATGTTGAGATCCACCTGGTGGGCATGTCACAAATGAGGCAGTTGGTGGGCAGGTTGTATTCCCTTTGAATGTCAGCCAGCATTGTATTGGCATTATATGAACGGCGGAAATAACCACAGACTTTTCTGGCCTGCCTCAAGAGATCCTGTAAGCCTGGGTACCTGCTCAATAACCGCTACACCACCAAATTCATGATGTATGCAAAACATGGAACATGGGTAAAGTGGGTTGGTGTCATTGTCGCATACAACCATTCCTGGCTGAAGCTGGCGTGGCGTCAACCACCTCTGAGCCTGCCCCTGCATAGCTGACAGAATCTCTGCACCAGTGTGGCTCCTGTCCACTAAGCAGACTAATGGGGCGTACACACGGTCAGACTTTTCGGCTACAAAAGTCCGACGGACCAAATCCGGCGGACAATCCGATCGTGTGTGGGTTTCCCCGGACTTTCAGCGGACTTTTCCAGTCACAAATCTGACGGACTTTAGATTTGGAACTTGCTTCAAATCTGTACGTCGTAACTCCGCCGGACCCAGAAATCCGCTGTATGCTAGTCCGACGGACAAAAACCCACGCTAGGGCAGCTATTGGCTACTGGCTATCAACTTTCTTATTTTAGTCCGGTGTACGTCATCAAGTACGAATCCGTCTGACTTTTGTGTGATCACGTGTAGGCAAGTCCGGTCGTTAGAAAGTCCATTTAAAGTCCGCCAAAAGTCCATCGAAAGTCTGTCGAAAGTCTGTCGGACAGGCTGTCGGACTTTTGTAGCCAAAAAGTCCGACCGTGTGTACGCCCCATAACTCAAGCACCGCATGGCATATTTTAGCTTGACTGCTTGCATAGCCTCTTAAATGCTTACGGAGCACCACTGGTTCAGAGGACAAATCTGCAGAAGAGGCCATAGAGGAAGAAGAAGAGCAGGGGGTGGAGGAGAGAGCTGTGGCAGAATCACCACTAGCATTTTGGAGGCATGGTGGCTGTAAGGGCTTATATAGACAGGTATGTGGCTTTCCTAATCAAGTCCAATCAGTATAATCAAACACAGCTGGACTCAAATGAAGGTGTAGAACCATCTCAAGGAAGATCAGAAGAAATGGACAGCACCTGAGTTAAATATATGAGTGTCACAGCAAAGGGTCTGAATACTTAGGACCATGTGATATTTCAGTTTTTCTTTTTTAATAAATCTGCAAAAATGTCAACAATTCTGTGTTTTTCTGTCAATATGGAGTGCTGTGTGTACATTAATGAGGAAAAAAAATGAACTTAAATGATTTTAGCAAATGGCTGCAATATAACAAAGAGTGAAAAATTTAAGTGGGTCTGAATGCTTTCTGTCCCCACTGATACTGCCTGCACTGACTGAATATAGAGTAAACACTGAATGTATAGTCTATGCCAGTGATGGCGAACCTCCTTGGCACCCCAGATGTTTTGGAACTACATTTCCCATGATGCTCACCTACACTGCAGAGTGCATGAGCATCATGGGAAATGTAGTTCCAAAACATCTGGGGTGCCAAGGTTCGCCATCACTGGTCTATGTTAAATGCAGAGTATATACTAGACTAGACTGTATATATCTGTATATAGATAGATAGATAGATAGATAGATAGATAGATAGATAGATAGATAGATAGATAGATAGATAGATAGATAGATATAGATATATATCAGATACACTGCTACTAACTGAATAACATGCCTGCTTAATCTAAATCAAGCTATCTCTCTGTCCACACCAACAACACTATACACGGCCGCTGTGAAATCAGCCTTATATAGTGTGTGGCGTGGACTTAGTCCCTCTGAGCCCTGATTGGCTAAAGCACCTTGCCTTTGGCCAATTATGGCTCTCTTAGCAGAGGGCATTGTGATTGGCCAAAGCATGCGGGTCAGGTGCATGCTTTGGCCAATCAGCATACAGCAATGTACTGCGATCTCGCAGTGCATTATAGGGTGTGCCGCGGTGCTCAAATTTTTCATGAACGCCCCATAATGTTCACTGTTCTGCGAATGGGCTAACACCATAAGCGTGCCCACGGGGTGTGTCGGGTGTGCCCAGGTACACCCTTATCATCCCTGTGCTCTCATTGCTAGTTGTGACTGCTGCGAGTAGTTGTGACTACTGCTCATGTCACCACTGCCCTTTGTTGGTCCTGGCAAGCAAAAACATCTGTGTGCTCAACTGCAGGGATGAGGGAGTGGCCGGGACCACAGACGCGGCGGAGTGATCAAGCCGCATTTGCCGATGGGTCTTCTATAGTTCCGGCAGCGCAGGTCTCGCAGGCAGCGGTGGAGTGATATACATCTGCACTCCGCCCCCCCTCCGGCCTCCTCTCTCTTCCTTCCCTTGGAAGAAGCAGCGGACTCAGCGGAGCCTCAGCCTGGAATCGGATAGCGGCATGCGGATGGCTCAGTGAGGTGAAGGGGAGACAGTGAAACAGCACTGAGCAGAGCATGCAGCTAGACACAAGAACGATGGACCAAAAATAAAAAGGCAACTCGGTATGAACCCTGTCCCTGCCTGACTTGTCAGCCAAAAGTAAGTGTGCATTTTCATATATATATATATATACACACACTTACTTTTTTTGCTGACAAGCCAGGTAGGGTTCATATTGATTTGAATTGTATATGTAATGTATATAAAAATATATATATATATATTTATATATATATATATATATATATATATATATATATATATATATATATATAAAAATTTTTATATACATTACATATACAATTCAAATCAATATGAACCCTGCCTGGCTTGTCAGCAAAAAAGTAAGTGTGTATATGTATATGTATATATATATATATATATATATATATATATATATATATGTATGTGTGTATATATATGTATGTGTGTATATATATATATATATATATATATATATATATATATATATATATATACACAGCCCTCAAAAAATCCGCTCGCATTTTGTGAGTGGATTTTAAGGGCTGGCGAGGAAGGGCTGCCTGGGAGCGGGGAGCAAGCCGGCAGCCTGTGTGGAATGGGAGTCCATCTCCCAGCGATCACGGAGGGGAAGAGAGAGACGCCCAGGTGTTCAGAGTGCAGCGCGGGGAACACAGCGATAACAGCTTTTATTTCAATAGCCGTGTTCGCCAACACTCGCTGTCAGATACAGCCCCTCCTCCTGGTCCCGGGACTTTGATATACAGATCACCTGTCCAATCCCAGTGACGGGTGATCTGTCAATCAAAGTTCCCCGGCCAGGGGGCGGGCTGTATATGATGTTGAGCGGCGGGAACAATTGAAATGAAAGCTGTTATCGCTGTGTTCCCCACGCTGCGCTCTGAACACCTGGGCGGCTCTCCTGTTCCTCTCCTCCCCTGCACAGGTAGGCTGCATGGTGGACACAAGACTGCATTGGTGGGCACAAGGCTGCATGGTGGGCGCAAGGCTGCATTGGTGGGCACAAGGCTGCATTGGTGGGCACTGGGCACAAGGCTGCATTGGTGGGCACAAGGCTGCATGGTGGAAAAAAGGCTGCATTGGTAGGCACAAGGCTGCATTGGTGGGCACTGGGCACAAGGCTGCATTGGTGGACACTAGGCACAAGGCTTCATTGGTGGGCCCAAGGCTGCATTGGTGGACACAAGGCTGCATTGGTGGGCACTGGGCACAAGACTGCATGGTGGACACAAAGCTGCATTGGTTGGCACAAGGCTGCATGGTGGGCACTGGACACAAGGCTGCATTGGAGGTCACAACGCTGCATGGGGGACACAGGCAGCCTTCATTGGTGGGCACGGATACAGTTGTTGTTAATATTTATTTTTATAACTTAATTCTGCATAATACATTTAAGTGTGAGATCATTTATGAGGGCGTGTTTAGGGGCGGGGCGGAATTAGGGGCGGGGCGGGCTGGGTGGGGCAACTGGTGGCGAGTAACCCTTGAGGCCTGGCTAGTAGCTCAGGCCTTGAAATTTTGGGCCCTGTATATATATATATATATATATATATATATATATATATATATATATATATATAGTGGGGATCGAAAGTTTGGGCACCCCAGGTAAAAATGTGTATTAATGTGCATAACGAAGCCAAGGAAAGATGGAAAAATCTCCAAATGGCATCAAATTACAGATTAGACAATCCTATAATATGTTGAAAAAAGTTCGATTTTATTTCCATCATTTACACTTTCAAAATTACAGAAAACAAAAAAACGGCGTCTACAAAAGTTTGAGCACCCTGCAGAATTTATAGCATGCACTGCCCCCTTTGCAAAGCTGAGACCTGTCAGTGTCATGGATTGTTCTCAATCATCGTCTGGGAAGACCAGGTGATGTCAATCTCAAAGGTTTTAAATGGCCAGACTCATCTGACCTTGCCCCAGCAATCAGCACCATGGGTTCTTCTAAGCAGTTGTCTAGAAAACTGAAACTGAAAATAGTTGACGCTCACAAAGCTGGAGAAGGCTATAAGAAGATAGCAAAGCGTTTTCAGATGTCAATATCCTGTGTTCGGAATGTAATTAAGAAATGGCAGTCATCAGGAACAGTGGAAGTTAAAGCAAGATCTGGAAGACCAAGAAAAATATCAGACAGAACAGCTTGCAGGATTGTGAGAAAAGCAATTCAAAACCCACGTTTGACTGCACGATCCCTCCAGAAAGATCTGGCAGACACTGGAGTTGTGGTACACTATTCCACTATAAAGAGATACTTGTACAAATATGGTCTTCATGGAGGAGTCATCAGAAGAAAACCTCTTCTAGGTCCTCACCACAAAAATCAGCGTTTGAACTTTGCAAATGAACATATAGACAAGCCTGAGGCATTTTGGAAACAAGTTCTGTGGACCGATGAGGTTAAAATAGAACTTTTTGGCCAGAATGAACAAAGGTACGTTTGGAAAAGAAAGGGCACGGAATTTAATGAAAAGAACCTCTGTCCAACTGTTAAGCATGGGGGTGGATCAATCATGCTTTGGGGTTGTATTGCAGCCAGTGGCACAGGGAACATTTCACGAGTAGAGGGAAAAATGGATTCAATAAAATTTCAGCAAATTTTGGATGGTAACTTGATGCCATCTGTGAAAAAACTGAAGTTAAAGAGAGGATGGCTTCTACAAATGGATAATGATCCTAAACACACCTCAAAATCCATGGGGGATTACATCAAGAGGCGTAAACTGAAGGTTTTGCCATGGCCTTCACAATCTCCTGACCTCAACATTATTGAAAATCTATGGATAGACCTTAAAAAGAGCAGTGCGTGACAGACAGCCCAGAAATCTCAAAGAACTGGAAGACTTTTGTAAGGAAGAATGGGCAAAGATACCTCAAACAAGAACTGAAAGACTCTTGGCTGACTACAAAAAGCGTTTACAAGCTGTGATACTTGCCAAAGGGGGCAGTGCATGCTATAAATTCTGCAGGGTGCCCAAACTTTTGCAGACGCCGTTTTTTTGTTTTCTGTAATTTTGAAAGTGTAAATGATGGAAATAAAATCTAACTTTTTTTTGACATATTATAAGAATGTCTAATCTGTAATTTGATGCCATTTGGAGATTTTTCCATCTTTCCTTGGCTTCGTTATGCACATTAATACACATTTTTACCTGGGGTGCCCAAACTTTCGATCCCCACTGTATATATATATATATATATATATATATATATATATATATATATATATTTATATATTTATATATATATATGACGACAAAGGGACACGTTCTCCAATTGCAATTACTTTACTGTATTGTCAAATCATCAAGTATTGTCAAATCATGTAAATCAGCAACAGTGTCAGGGTTGGGGTCAGCCCTTTTTTCTCTAAGCTGGCCGCTCAGCTGTCGGCTAATTGCCAGCTCCTTTCTCTCCACAGTGACTCAGCTGTTGATGATCTGCTCGTCGGTCCTGGCTACTAACAGCCGTCCAGCTCACTTCATCTCTGCCTTTGCCTTTGGTCACATCTCAGAGAATTTCTCCTGCGTTCCTGTTGAAGACTTGCTCGGCTGTAGTCCCTAATGGCTCCTGATCCTGCTTGCTGTACTACTACGTTGATCTCTGGCTCTCTGACATTGACATTGGCTGACTACCCGATCTGGTTACTGAACTCTGGATATGTACTGACTACGCTTACTCTTTTTACCTTTTATTATTATTAAACAAGTGTGATTAACTGTACTTCTGTCTCTGTCTGATTCATGGTTTCTGACAAACAGCTATCGTATACAGTTGCGGGCATCCCTGCTCTTCCTCAGGCTGTCTGGCAATATTGCCAGACAGCCTAAGGAAGAGCAGGGATGCTCGCAACTGTATATGGTAGCTGTTGCTGATTTACATGATTTGACAGTACCTGATGATTTGAAGATACAGCAAAGTTATTGCAATTGGAGAACGTGTCCCTTTGTCGTCTTTGAACTGATAATGGTGGAAGACAGGGAGTCCACCTTGACATTCTTCCAGCCAAAAAACAGGATAAAGAAAAGGCAGTACTGTAACTCAGTTTTATATATATATATATATATATATATATATATATATATATTACAGGTCATGGCAATATTTGGTTAATGACATCAACTGGGAGACCTCACCCCTTTGTTTACAAGAATAAGGACTCTTGCCTCTGTGTGGAAGCAGTGGTCTCTCTGCAGAGGTCCGATACACACCCCTGTTGATTTAGAACTCTCCTATCAGAAATGCTCATGCTCCCTGCTGAGTGGAGAGATATGGTTTTGACTGAACAGGGGACATCTGCAGCAAAAAACAATGCTTCCAGACAGAGAGCAGGGGTCCATATCTGTAGCATGCTGGCATTAGACAGGTTATGGCTGCTTACTAAAGAAGACAAACTGTAACATTGTAAACACCTTTTGTTTTGATGCATCTGGGATAACTAAAAACTCTAATTAGAGCAGTCAGGGACCAAAGACAATTCCGGATATCTCATATGTGAAAAATTTTATAACTTTATAAAAGTATGTATAAAGTCTCTTCTATTACAGGAGTTTATTATTTTTAATTTTATTTAAGTGACAATTTTGCTTTAAATAATGAGATACAGCAAGGTAAAGAAAAAAAGAATTATTTTGTGTGATTAAGTTGTCTTAACTAGTGTACAAATGCTTTCTTGGCCACCAATTTATGGTTACACCTTCAATATCATATTACTCTTTGGCTCAGTACCAGTAATTGTCAGCAGTGATATAGATTAAGTTGAACAGTTCACAAATGCTCAGACTTGCTAAGGGAAATAGGCGGAAATAATATGACATTTTTGAAATCTCAAGCAACAGTTTTACCATAGACAGTTACGCAAATAAAAAGCATACAGCAGAGAAATCCTTGGTGAAATCTGCATTTAAAAACATCCATGTTTTTTTCTGCTGTTTCTTTCTTTTCACTATCGGCCACAAAGTGCTTTGGCACATTGTAGCACTTAATCTCCCTGTGTTTTTTTACAGTAATATTGGCCCTAGACAAACAGATATATGATGGGCCTAGTGATACCTGTCTGTGTTTTCATGACTAGCGCTGGGACCTGATAAGATGCTTGATCCATGCTAGCTTGCTGACAGAGTTGCATATGGGGTACTTCTGATCTTACACTATTCCATATGTGAATGATCATGTCTCATTGACAGGGGAAAATCTCCATGTATAATAAGAAACCTCTGAACACATGACAGTTTTATTAACTATAGTTCTTTTTTTCCCAAACATGGACCTGTGTCAAAGGTTTCACAGAGATTTAGGAAGGTAGAGCATAGCTGGATAGGGCTGTATGAAGAAAAATAGAATCATTGTTTTATGTCCTAGCATACTTTGAGCACAAATTAGAATTTTAATCTCACTATGCACTTTTTTTTTTGACAACCAGGAACCCGCATATTTCAGATAACCTTTAAAGTGGAATCAAACTCAAATAGTAAATATTTATTATGTTTTAGGGAACATCTAAAATTAACTAGTGCTTACCCCTGATGAAGCCACTGAGTTGATCGGGTTCTTCTGTCTTGCTCCAGCAATGATCTGCCCAGACTCACTAATATACCTTGTGAGTTTTAATGAGCTTTATTAAGGACCAAAAAAGCCCTGCTGAAGAAAATTTGTTGAAACAACCACAGCAGCAATACAACCCAAACATAACACAGTTATGCCGTGTACACATGGGCGGACTTTTCAACCGAACTCGTCCGCCGGAACGAATCCATCAGACAGTCCGACCGTGTGTGGGCTTCATCAGACTTCCGACAGACCTTTTCGGTCAAAAATCAGAAGGACTTTAGATTTGAAACATGTTTCAAATCTTTCCGACGGATTCGAGTCTGGTCGAAAAATCAGTTTGTCTGTATGCTAGTCTGACGGACAAAAACCTACGCTAGGGCAGCTATTGGCTACTGGCTATCAACTTCCTTATTTTAGTCCGGTCGTACATCATCACGTACGAATCCGTCGGACTGGTGTGATCGTGTGTAGCCAAGTCCGTTCGTTCGAAAGTCTGTGGGAAGTCTGTCAAAAGACCGTCGAAAGTCCATCGGAAAGACCGTTGGACCTTTGATGCCGAAAAGTCTGCCTGTGTGTACATGGCATAACAGTAAATGCCATAACAATGTATACTGTACATAACAAAGGATAGTGGGCTCCATTCACAGAATCAGATCGCATGCGGTACGTAGGTGTCCAGACACATTTTCCCTAAATATTGCATGCGATGCTGTAACTGTCAATTAGAGATAAAGTTTTGCAGTATTTACCGTAAGATGCTAAAAACACTCAGTAAATACCGTATGAACAGGCGTTAATCTCCATTCATCACACCTTAATGGGCAGGGCATGGAAATGTTTAAAAAAGGGTGCCTAATCACAAGCTAATGAGCATTTGGCTAGTCTAACCTTATTTGCCAGTTGGACATTTCATTGCTCTCCCCTACATCCCTAATCAAGCTAATTTGAGGTTTGTTAGAGTTTCAAGCCATCCTAAGGAGGGTGAGGAGAAGAAGAAGGATGGTTGTCATGCATCCACGTTATTTTAATCAGCTCACCTTGCTGGATCATTTCCCTGAAGAGGAAGTACTCTCTAAATTACAATCTAAAGGCCTCATTATGCTTCTCTTTGGGGAAGTGAGACCTTTTTCTGCAGTCCCCCACACTGAATAGTCATGTCATACCACGTATGACCAAGTTTCTGGTTGTCCTGCACTTTCTGAGCAAGGCCTCCTGTCAGATGGTAGCAGGAGAGGTGGTGGGGGTATCGCAGCCATCTTTCTCACGTTTGCTTGTTAAGGCGCTGTAGGGTTTTAGGCAAATTGCCCCCAATATATCTTATATACAAAATAAGTAGCGCTCATATAGCGTGAGTGATCACAAATGATAAATTAAAAACAAAAATACAGTACTAGTGAAGTACAAAATGTAATAGTGAAAAAACAATAAAAGAACTCTTCATCAACAGAGGTGAAAACAACAACAGTTAAGTCCATATAACAAGAAAAAAATCCACGGTGTAAAAAATGGTAGTTCCAACGGAGTGATAAAATCCAGATTTCATCCACCTTCACCAATAGAAAGAAGAAGAGGGAGAGGGGGTTGTCTCTTGAATCAAAAAAACCCCACTCAGTATATGGGGACCCTTACCCGAACTGGTGGACGCCCTAAAAAGCAAAGTCAAATGCGCCAGCAGATTTAGCCCTCTGCAGGGTCTAACGATCCTCTGTATCCCTGGAGCCCTCCGGTTACAGCTGGAAATCCTCCGCGGTATCCCATCTGGAAATAAAAAGTCCGGTCTGGGGAGCACACTATGACAGAAGTCACCAGTGCAGAAGGACAAAGACACTCCAATAGTGTAGTATCGTTAAAAAATAGATAGCCTTTATTGCTAAAAAAAACGGATACAACAGCATAGAACATAAAAACAGCCGATAAGCTTAATAAAAAAACACCCGTACTTCCGTGTACGCAAGAGCATTGTATTCTGAAGGGGGGTTCCTTCTGGCAAGATGCAATAGGGCTGCAAGGGAGAATGTAGCATCAACATTGAACATGCATTTAGAATATCTGTAAACACAATGAACTTAGCTCTCTTGTTGCGCAAATTATCGAAACCTTTGGCTAGCCCTGTAACTGTCTCTTCATGGATGTAAGGCACCAGTGTTTTTTCATAGTCCAACTTCTCAGCAAAAGCTTGTAATCCTCCATCAGTTTTTTGCCAAGAAGAAAAAAGATAAGCAATGAAGCAAACAAGCTAAACATCTAATGTACAGTAGAAATGATGAAATGCCATTTACTTGAGACAAATTATAGACATTTGTAGTCATGCTTTCTAATGTCAGTACACACAATCAGACTAACCTTTCCTTCCTGATCAATGCCATTTTTCTCTTGATGTTGCCCTTGATGTCTTAGTATCTCTTTTTCACATTATCTTCACTTCGGGGTGCTATGCCCCCTGCATTTACAGCTCTGGTAATGATTTTCCATTGTATTCTCTTCCAAGCTCGATCACTCTTAAGCATGTGGGGACACAACAACTTGTCAAACACTGGAGCCAAATGCTTGACCAACACCACATTCTCTGCATACGTGATCTTCAGATTTTGTTGTCGACCATCTGAACGTTTCCTCTTGGTAAGGATACTGGCTATCTTCGTGCAATCGTCACTGCTGTCAGTTGAGGGTTCCTCCACACAGGGCATGTAAGTTTGGTCTGCAGCCTCATCATCCACTTCTTTACTGTATCTATGTTGTTGACTTGGGTCAGAGTTAAATGTAATTTTCTTCTCTCTTGAGTAGTGGGCCTCTGGGACACCTCTTCTTCGTTACTTGCCAAAATGGTGGTAACCTACGAATGACAGATCTGCTGAGAGATTTACAGGACATTAAAAACATGGTTCACTTGTTTGACTCTAACATTCTAATGCCCCGTACACACGGTCGGATTTTCCGATGGACAATGTCCGATCGGAGCGTGTTGTCGGAAATTCCGACCGTATGTGGGCTCCATCGGACATTTTCCATCGGATTTTCCGACACACAAAGTTTGAGAGCAGGCTATAAAATTTTCCAACAACAAAATCCGATCGCGTCAATTCCGACCGTGTGTGGCCTGTTCCGACGCACAAAGTGCCACGCATGCTCAGAAGAAATTCCGAGACGGAACAGCTCGGTAGGGTACCGTTCGGAATGGATACAGCTCTTTCGTCAGGCTGCAATGTTAAAAATGGTTTAATACAGCGCACTCTCTTCTTCTTTATAATGTGAGAAGAATTAAGTAGTTTTGCTGCTCATATTCACACAGACTTCTCACAAACTTATTTCTTTATTATTTATCGGGATTCCCTTAATATATTTTGATTTGTCAAATCTGACAAAAATATTTTTGTGTTTTTTTTTTTTTTTTTTTTTTTAAAGGCAGATTTATTTTTTATTTTAGGTTTGTATTTTTTCAAAGGCTGACCTTTGTTTTATTTTATTTTCAGTTTTACTCCAGAATATTTTTGTGTGTGTTTTGTGTGTCAAGTTACCACAACACCATTATTATCTTGTATTATTTAATCTCAAGGAGATTGTTTGGTGTTGGTGTCCCTTGTTAATTTCACATTGTATTTTTGAAATGTACCTGAATCCTCACAAACAAACTGTCCTTTTAGAAGGAAAACACACATAGGCAAGTATAATTGAAACCAAAAATCCTTTATTTAAGGGATCAGAACCAAACAAAGAGGGAGGCAACGCTGGATAAACAGGAGAAATTAGCGAAGCCTTGGACCCCCAGGGCAGACATCAATTCTTGAACATCAAAATTGGTGGCCTGAGAAGTCCATATGTAAGGGAGTGCAGTCTGGTCCAGAAGTCCCAGAGATCCGGAAAGCAGCAGATGACATCTGTGTCCCCAGGCTGTGGTACCACAAGAGGCTGCATCTTTTGGCCGACCAGACTGAACCCAGGGCCATCACTTTCTGGTCTTCCTTCCACGCTTCCTTCCTGGCTGTGGCTCTGCTGTTGGAGATGTGGCAGGAGGAGGAGTAGGACCTGGAGGAGGAGGAGGACTAGTAGGACCTAGAGGAGAAGGAGACAGAGAAGGAGGACCTGGAGGAGGAGGAGGACCATGTGTGAGGTCACAAAGGTGGGTATCGGATGTTATTTGGGCCCTCAACCCCTTATTGAGAGCCTCCAAAATTAATGACTCGCACATGAGTTGTTGGCCCTCCTCCATCCGCTGCATTTTACAGGCAATTATGCCAGCAAAGTCCTCCTCCACAGTGTGTGGTGCTCCCAAGGCCTCTGTAGCCTTCTAAAAGAGGTCTATGGCAGCCTCCTCTAGGGTACTCCTCCTCCTGCCACTTTCTCTTTGCGGGTGTAGGGGAGGGACCTGCATATCAGGCAGCCTGCTCGGCCCGGCCACCTCCTGGCTGAGACTTCCCTGTGTATGAAAAAGGGACATGGTTGTAATGTTTTGCATCATCATTCACAATCATAAATTAGTACTCCAAACTAACATCGAGTTAACATCATTGATTGGACAACCTGAAATATTTAGAGGAATGCTATACCTGGCTCAATCTGGGCTCCTCCACATGTTGTTGCCTGGAAGGCCCATGTTGGGCATCAGAAGCCTCAGCTGGAGGGGAAGGAAGCATGGAAGGAAGACTGGAGAGTGATGACCTGGGTTCAGTCTGGCCTGCCAGAAAATGCAGCCTGTCATAGTACCACATCCTGAGGACATAGATGTCATCTGCTGCTCCGGATCTCTGCGAATCCTGGACTTTCTAGCGCTCCCTTACATATGTGCTCCTCAGGCCACCAATTAGGATCTTCAAATATGTGATGTCTGCCGTGGGGATCACCTGCTTCACAATTTCCAACTATTGATCCAGCGCTGCCTTCCTCTTTGTTTGGTTCCTATAATGTGGGTGGTTGATCTCCCACAGACAAGGCAGCTCCCTGAACATGTCAATGAATATTGCCATGAAGTCTGTATCATTCAAGATATCCATTTTAACTGTAAGACACAACACAAGACAAACCCTAATGTCAGCCAAAACTCTCCTAATCTTGTTACAATATAGGCCTCAATCTAGAAGCAGTATAGGCTCAAGTTTGTCTCTTACCTTCGTTATTACGATCGGCGCCTCCAATGCTCCTTCCTCTGCTCACAGATCGTACGTAATACGCACGCTTGTTATGCTTTATACACACTGCGCATGCGTGTAACTCCGCCCGCCCCTGACGTTCTTTCTAGTCTATTCCCCGCCCCTTTTCGTTCGGCGCAGTGGGTGAAGAGCACATGGTGGAGTCAGAGCAGGTGCATGCTGATTATAGCAACGAGGAGGAGGAAAGCCCGGATCCGGAAACGTCCCGATCCAGAAGGAGACGATTTAAGTCCACAAATATGTCCTTTGGGGAGATGTTGGAGATTTGTTGACATCCTGAAGAAGGCTACTATGACTATGGGAAGTATGGACCTTACCACAACCCCAATATCAGAAAGGCCAAGATCATGGCGAAAGTGGTCAAAAGTCTGCACCGGAATTTCGGGGTACGACGATCGAAAGATCAGCTCAGAAAGCTGTGGTCGGACCTGAAATTAAGAGAGCCCGAGCAGTACAGAAAGATCCGGAGAGTGCTGCTCTATATGCTTTTCTTAAGTGTTGTACAGTTTAAAATGGCAACTTTAATGTTCATGGGCCCATTATTCGTTCGTATCAAACATTTTTCTTTCGGCCTATAAAACACCATTGTTTAGGCCATATGCATTTGCCAACATTTTTTAGGGCCTTCTTGTATGAAAAATATTTGGTTGTGTAGATGGGTTTGTTACTAGAATGAAAAGCAAACTAGATTCTGTGTAAGATGAGGACACTCAGCAGCTGTTTAGACATCTGGACACTGGAGCACTAGTGTGGGACACAAGAACACCCTTTTTATTAGGGGGCCCACACAGGTGCTCCAGTGTATACTATAGGGGGGTCTCCATCTGTGAAGCTTGTACAAAACAGGTAAAGTATTGAAGCTTGACAAAGGACAATAAAAATGCTACATTTTGGAACTCTGCCCAAATAGACAATTGTACCCCACTTCCAAGCAATGTTTCATCTTTAGATTTCGGCCATCAAATATCTGTGTGCTAATTATACCATTTTTGTTTTACATAGGGGAGAAAAGACTCAGAGGACACCCCTCATCCGAGGAGATCACAGACCCCCCACCTCTGGAAGAAGGGGAAATACTCCCAACCCAAGAAGAGCAGGAGGAAGAAGAAGATGTGGTGGAAATTGACACCACAACAGGTGAGTGTCTGCGACCACAGGCTCAGGTAAGAGATGGATGCCGGCAGATTTTTGATACCTGTTTTTGTTTGGTTTCTCTCTTTTTAGGTGATCGTGATGTTGTGGATCGAGATCCTTTCACATCAGAAAGTGCCCAGATCCTGATCGGGGAGATCATGGGGTGTAATTTAGAATTGGAAAACCTCAAGAAAAAAATCAATGATGTTATTCAAAAAAATAATAACATCATTGATGTTTTGAGGCGAATTTAAAACCCCTCAAAATCACTTTGTTTTTTTGTGTGCTACAATCTTAAAAATGTTTTAGGGATGTTTAGAAAAGCCAAATTTGGAGGATGCACACAGTGTGCCAACATGTGCTATCTGCCATCATGGGAGATCAATGGACGTGTTTTGGGGGTGCAACCCCTTCCTCAATAATAAAGTAGCTGAGAGGAAGGGGTTGCTCCCCCAAAACACGTCCCTTGATCCCCCGTGATGGCAGCTAGCACATGTTGACATTCATAAATTGGTGTGCATCTTCCAAATTTGGCTTTTCAAGGGGTGGCTTTACCCCATCTGAACGCAATATCAAACACAGTTCCTAAATACTCATGTCTGATATTGCCTTCAAGTTTTACCATATGTGAACTTTGTAAGTTCAAGAATTTTGTCTTTCTTGTTGGTTATACACATGCCTGTTTTATCTTAAATGGACATTTCTATTTTTGATAATGCCATCCCAAAAAATGTTATACAACAAACATGTTGGTTTGTTTTAAAAACCTTTTCTAAATGCACATGTGTTTGTGCAGGTATTAAAAAGATTGTTATCAAGAATGTGTGGATTATTGTCTCAACGCTACAACACTTTTGTGGTGATGTAATTGCTGTTTTCTGTGAAAATGGGGGTTATTTCCTAAGGGCAAATCCTCTTTGCACTACAAGTGCAGTTTCAGTGCAGTTTCAAGTGCACTTGTAGTGCAAAGTGTCTACGCCTTTAGTAAATAACCCCCAACAGTGCTTTGTATAAGGTTACACAATCACGCCATTTTCAGTACTCCCCACATTGCTGTCAGGGTCAGCTAAAACAAACACAAGCAGTAAATGTCACCAAAGATTAGCTTTTTTTTTTATTTGATAAAGGCTTCACAAATGGTCTGGCATATTGATGGCCCCCCTACCCGCAAAGAACTCAAGGTATCTTAACCGGACATCACGGGCACTCAGGGAGGGCAAGCCAGAACGGCCACTTTCAAGCGCCATCAGGGTTGTTTCATGTAGAATTCCGGCCTCAGGCCCAACTGAGCCAGCATAGTTGGCAGAATGTTGGCGTAAAAAGTTATGTAGAACACAGCACGCCAGGATTAGATGATTAAGTTTATACTCCGCCATATGGATGGGTGTCAGAAATAGGCGGAACCGGCTGGCTATGATTCCAAATGTGTTCTCCACCACTCTTCTGGCTCTGGCCAGCCGGTAATTAAAAACCCTCTGTTCCGGGGTGAGGGTCCTCATCGGGAATGGCCACATAAGATGGTCCCTCAGCGCAAATGCTTCATCCGCAACGAAGACAAATGGGAGTCCTTCCACATTGTCTTCTGGAGGTGGCAAGTCCAAGCTGCCATTCTGGAGAAGCCTGTAAAACTCCGTCTGGGCGATGACTCCACCATCGGACATCCGGCCATTCTTCCCCATGTCCACATACAGTAACTCGTAATTAGCCGATACCACCACCAACATCACAATACTATTGAACCCCTCGTAATTATAATAGTACGACCCCGAGTTGGGGGGTTGGACGATGTGGACGTGTTTCCCATCAATTGCCCCTCCGCAGTTAGGAAAGTCCCACCGCTGGGCAAAGTGGGAGGCCACAGTCTGCCATTCCTGTGGCGTGGAAGGAAACTGTTGAGGAAAACAAAAAAAATTAGTATTTTTGCACATAAACATGGCAAGCAGATTAGACACAAACATTCTTGGCCAACCTCCAGATAACATTTATTAAGGGGAATTTTACAACACCAAAGTATAAGGTACACCTATCATATCCCCCCCCCCCCCCCATGGGCCATTTCTAACATTATAGGGGGGGGAATCTTGGACAGGTAACCCTCTCCACTTCATTGAGAGATGAATGCCTAAATACAGGGTATTACTTGGAACAGCCCCTCCTTAGTTACACTATTGGCAGCCCACTGGACAGGTAAGAAGTGTCCTAATACAAAGATATAAATACACACTGTACACATTTGAGCACATTTGGACATTCTGCTATTACCTATCAAGATAATAATAGGATACAAAAACTTGAAACAGTACCATTTGAAAGTATACAGGCAGGCCCTTGCACTACATGCTTTGGGTAATTCATCCATACATCTGACCACAAAAGAGGTGGGTATAGTGTGTATGGGTTTGTCAAAGTCAACAGATAGATGATTGAGGATAGATAGAGAATTGGGATCAGCTGACTTAGCAGTTGGGGGGAGGGAGGGTTAATAAAAATGATTTGGGGACACCACAAAAAAAAGCCTCTGGCACTCTGCCTGAATTTAAAGCACAAATCACATTTCAAAACATTTTAGGGGGTGTTTGGGGTAAAGCACAACTATGGAGCTGATAAAATACATTGTTAAGTGACTACATGAGGTGAATATAGGGCAGAAGAGCATGCTGGGGAGGTAAGTGAAGGCAAATATGTATGAAGGACAAAAAAAATAATGACATAAAAATCCAGCATGCACGAGGACAAAGGGGACATTCACAGCATATTACAATCATGGTAATTTGGGAATGAGGAGAGAAATACAATATATTAGAAAACATTATATACAATAAAATGTGATATTAAAGGATAAAAATCTTACCTTCATATACTCCTTCTGCAGGACCTGGATGATGGCAGAACAGGTCTCTGGGATAATGATACCCAGAGCCTGGGGGGGAGATGCCTGTCGAGAACTTGAGGTCCTGCAGGCTTCTCCCCGTCGCCAAGTACCGCAGGGTAGCGACGAGCCTTTGCTCCGGAGTGATGGCTTGCCTCATGCAGGTATCCTGCCTGCTGATATAGGGGGTCAGCGAAGCCAACAAACGGTGAAATACGGGGTCCGTCATCCTGAGAAAGTTCCTGAAATCATCAGGATTATTCTCATGGATCTCAAGGAGCAAAGGCATATGAGAGAACTGGTCACGCTGAAGCAACCAATTCTTGGTCCATGAACTCCTCCCCACTCTGTTCATGGTCTGGACTTGTGTCAAGGTCAGGACCCCAACACCAAGCCCCCACACAGCACGAACTCTATGAGGAGTACGTATACGCAACATGGCTAGAAAACGGTCAGCTGCTCAGAACGAAGTAACAGAACGCACTGAAGAACAGCAAGGCCTGTGAAGAGCGACCTGAAAAACAGTAACGAATGAACAAGAACACAATGACTAAGTCACGCGGAACTTGCTTGCATGCACTGAAGAGCAGATACAAACCCACAAGCACAAACTGAACCGCAGAAAACGATCTGAAAGCCACGAGTCTGAAAAAGTCTCTCACCAAAGTCTCTCAGCAAAGTCACCAAAGTCTCTCAGCAAATCGTCTCTCACCAAACTTTTACTAACACGAGATTAGCAAAAGGAGCCCAAAGGGTGCCGCACTTGGTTCTGAACTGGCCTTTTCTAGTCTCGTCGTACGTGGTTGACGTCACCGTGTTGTTGACGATCGGAAATTCCGACAACTTTGTGCGACCGTGTGTACGCAAAACAAGTTTGAGCCAACATCCGTCGGAAAAAATCCTAGGATTTTGTTGTCAGAATGTCCGATCAATGTCCAACCGTGTGTACGGGGCATTGGAGGTTTAGGTTACCCTGCTATTGTTTCTTCCATATGGGGTAAATCTGCTGGGTGACCTGTGGATTCCATGATTTCTTGTTTCTGGGACAACGTTTTCTTTGGGGCACTATGAAAAACAGAGATGCTGTTAAGTTGCTGATTACTTCACTTTACATGTGACATGTAAAAATACCACCTGTTGTTTACCATAAACTTCACTGGTTTTACCAAGCCTATCCTTCCTGCGTTTTGTGTGGATAAGGTATCCTTCAACTTGTCAGGATCACTTAGTGCTCCTGCTACTCATTCCAGCATCCAGGTGTTGGCTGTTGCATTCCCCCTGTCTGTGTTCACCTGGAAGGTGATTGATCTGGTCACTTACTTGATATAAGCAAACCGAACACTCTATCCCTTGCTTGTGATAGAGACAGAGTTACCTGCATTTGTTCCTGATCAATCCTCCCGTTTGTCTGCCCTGCTTTGCTGTTGGATTTCCCTTTGTATGACCCAGATCGGATATTGGACTATTCCCTGAACTCTGCCTGCCTTTTACCTGGATTGTCTTAGAACCACGCTATCTGTCTGCTAAATTGCAAGTAGTCTGTTGTTTGCTCTGTTTGCGTCTGCCCTGGTGTGGTGGGCAGGCACTATAGCATTGTGTATAAGTCCTGTGGGCAACCAAGTACTGGTAGGCCTGCTTGCCTTAAGGGAAAGGGAGCTGCTATAGGTGAAGCACACAGTGGCTAGCTATAGTATCTGACCACCTGCATTGAGGTAGAGGTGACATTCATGACATTATCACAAGCCTTTAACAAAAATTTTCTGTCAAGATGTACTCTGTACAGGCCCATTTATTTTCTGAGGAAATTTGCAAACGGACACGCCAAGTCCAGGAACTGTCTGTGCGTGTAAACGCACCTCCAGCAGTAACGCAGGAGCCAGACAACAAAGGTAACACTCTTGACAGTTTTTCTGGTGACCCCCATGTGTTTTCTAACTTTAAAAATAGTTGTATGCTATACTTTAAGCTCAAGCCACACTCCTCTGATTCTGAAGCACAGTGGATCAGCCTAATTATTACATGGTTACAGGGGGACCCCAGTCTTGGGTGTTTAGTCTTCCCGCAGATGACCCAGTCAGAGGGTCAGTTAAAGTCTTTTTCAAAGCCTTAGGTTTACTGTATGATGATCCTGACTGTGCCCAGTCAGCTGAAGCTAACCTTAGGTCACTACATCAGAATAAACGCACCACTGAACAATACTGTTCTGATTTCCGCCGCTGGGAACCTGACTCAGGGTGGAACGACCAAGCTCTAGGAAGTCAGTTCAGGTTAGGTTTATCAGACTCCATGAAAAACTCCTTAGTTCACTACCCTGAACCAAAGTGATTGAATGAAGCCATGCAAGTAGCCATCCGTATTGACAGGCATTTACAGGAAAGGCCATACAGAAAGGTTTGTTTCTTTGCCCCCAGTACGCTGCCCACCTTTTTTCCATTTCCTGAGCCCTCTCAGCCTCTCCAGGAGGTTGAGCCCATGTAAATTGGCGCTACCCATTTATCCTCTGGGGAAAAGGCTAGAACGAGATCTTGGAGTCTCTGCTTATATTGTGGCAACCACGGCCACTTTGTCACCAGCTGTCCTAATAAGCTAAGAAACGCCAAGAGTCTAGTGCAGGTCGGGTCTGCTTCTATAGACCACACTGTTCCCTCATAGATGGCTTATTTGTTCCTGCACAACTTAGTTTTCTCACCAGGTTTTCTCACCACCTCTCCACTTTCATTGATTCTGGTGCTGTTAGCAATTTCATTGATAGGGACCACAGTCTACAGATTCCGGTGACTAAGGTGCACAGACCCTTCTCAGTATTAGCCGTTGATATTCTCCCTTGTCCATGGGTCTGGTGACCTTGTGTACGGTACCTATTACCCTGACCATTGGGGAATTTCACAGGGAGACAATCAGCTTCTACCTGATCTCTTCTCTTGCTTATCCCCTTATCTTAGGGTATCCCTGGCTTAAACTTCACAACCCGCACATAGACCTGGCTGCAATAGAGATTGGGTCCTGGTCCCAGACCAACATCCAGAATCGCATTAAAGCCACTGGCCAGTTGCCCATATATAACTTTTGTGTGGCCAGTACCAGTCACGTGCCTATATTACAGTCCTATTCAGATCCTGATCATGACAACATTTCCAAATGTGACTGCAGTTTACATAACCATGTGCCTTTATTTTACTCTGTTATAACAAAAGACGCTGACAAGTCTATTGAATTCTCTACAGGTCACCTCTCCAGCCAATTTCCACAGACTGAACCCTCTCCTAGAAACCGAGCTTATCCGTTGTCTCGTAGCCTTGAGACCTGTTTGGAAACTTCCTCTAAGTCCTCAGAAGTCAAGTCCCCTGGATTACCCCTTACTTTGCCTGTCGCTAAATTCCCTTGGATGCACAGCCAGGCTAACTTGTCCACAAGTTCCACTGTCACTACACTTGGTGATGCAATTCTGACAGTCTCTACACCTGGTGATGCGATTCAGATAGTCGCTACACTTGGTGATGAGATTCAGACAGTCGCTACACTAGGTGATGCGGCCCAGTCGGCCACTGCATCAGTTATGCCAGTCCAGCACATGCCCGTTGAATTTTCTGCTTTTTCTTATTCTGGACTCTCTGGTGATATGATTCAGACAGTCGCTGGGCTTGGCGATGCGGCTCAGTCGGCCACTGCATCAATTGTGCCGGTCTAGCCCACACCCATTGAGCCTCTGGCTTTTTCTTATTCAGGACTTTCTGTAACCTGGCCTCACACTACTTCTACTACACCTTCCCTAACCGGTCTAAAAAGGTTCAATCCACCCTATGGACAAACTGCCTCATTTGGCCAGATGGGACTTTCAACCATTTTTAAGGGCTCTCTGCATTCCGCTTGTGTTTCAGCCGTCTGGCTTGACCCCTGTGACACGTGCCCTGCTAACCAGCCTGACCTCGTGGATCCACTGACCTCTGCTTAGTCTGATGGACCTGTGCTGGATGTTCAGCTTGTCTTTGAGGGCTGAGGGGCCCTCCTCAGATGGGGGGTAATGTCAGGATCACTTAGTGCTCCTGCTACTCATTCCAGCATGTGGGTATTGGGTGTTGCATTCCCCCTGTCTGTGTTCACCTGGAAGGTGATTGATCTGGTCAGTAACCTGATATAAGCAAACCGAATACTCTATCCCTTGTTTGTGATAGAAACAGCGTTACCTGCATTTGTTACTGATCAAGCCTCCCGTTTGTCTGTCCTGCTGTTGGATTTCTCTGTGTATGACCCGGATCGGATATTGGACTATACCCTGAACTTAGCCTGCCTTTTACCTAGATTGTCATTGGATCAGATATTGGACTATTCCCTAAACTCAGCCTGCTTTTTACCTGGTGTGTCTTAGAACCACGCTATCTGTCTGCTAAATTGCAAAAAGTCTGTTGTTTGCTCTGTTCGCGTCTGCCCTGGTGTGGTGGCCAAGCACTATAGCATTGTGTATAAGTCCTGTGGGCAACCAAGCACCGGTAGGCCTGCTTGCCTTAAGGGAAAGGGGGCTGCTAGAGGTGAAGCACACAGCAGCTAGCTATAGCGTCTGACCACTTGCATTGAGGTAGATGTGACATTCGTGACACAACTTCAAGAGTATCACAAAGTTAGGCATAGGTATATGGAGAAATGTGAAGTATGTTGGGTTGGACAGAAGTAAATACCTTCACAAGAATGCAGTCTGGCACTTACTTTGGGAATTCTCCATCCGAAGGTGTTTTTCCCCTTGGTCTTTTATGTGGTAAATAATAAATTAATAAAAATTTTCCTTCGCGCTGGTAGATGCAAAATAGATAATAATAGTGACTAAATAATTTGAAAAAATAATTCTATCAAAAAAGTGTAAATATTGCAGCAAAATGAGGGTGTTCACACCAACACTTGATAAAGTAAATATTTAAATAAATTCCGCGCAATATTACCAATACTCAATAAATATGTATAAAACTGTGTAAACATAAACAAAATTAAAACTTTTAGATAGTGGTTGCTGCAGCTGTGGTTGCTAGGATCAACGATCTCTATGTTGCAACATATAGCAATTCCCACTGTCTTTCAGTGAAGTGATGGTGCTAAAATAAAGTAAAAACGTGCAGGTATCTATTATAATATTGTGATACAAATGCCGTGAATGAAGCCAGGCTAGAATATCGTGAATAAATTATCGTGAATAAATAAATTCTAATGAGTGAAATATTCCTTCTAAATTCTGAATATATAGTATTATGTGCAACCCGTAAAAGATCAATTTTAAACAGTAAAGATACCAGCAATAATCTATAAAATTAATACAGTCACAATACACTTAGAGGTAACCTTAAAAGTGCAGGTGATAAAATTGTAAATTATAAATATAAAGTTCTTAAAAAATAGATAGATGGCGATATTAGAATGGTATTTATAAATGGTTCTTCTATTCAGATCTGTTCTATCTTGTATGCTGGATATATTGTTCTTGTGGTGGTGCCTCCTAGTGTGGTCTCACAGAACTCTCACCTTAAAATTGCAATAATCAGGCTTTTGGTAGTTATGTCTTTAAGACGTGGAAGCAGTGTCTGGGAGCCTCTCCTTCTTTGTTGTTATCTCTCCATACTTTCTTCTATGTCACTCCGCTCTGGTGGAACTCAATATCAGGGGAGATAAAAATGGGGGAGGAGGAGAGAGAAGAAAGGCTCCACTAGTGTGATAACGTTTTGAAATCAAAGGGGGGGATATTTATTTGGGTATTGCTCTTACATTTAATACAATCAAAACAGGCAGAGTAAATAAGTGAATAGTCTGGCGTTCTCAGCGCCCTCTCACTTTTGCTTCAGTCTGTGCCGCTCCAGCCAATCCCTACGCGTTACGACACCGTCACGTGTCTTCATCTGGGGAACCGGATTGGCTGTTCTATGTTACCTTATATGTAATAAAACCGGAAGTTCTAGAACCGCCATTTTGCTTGTGGTTATGTTCGTTTAGCTCGGTGGCCTGTATACTAGAACCGGAAGTTCTAAAACCGCCATTTTACTTATGGTTGTATTCGTTTTGCTCGGTGGTCATTTTTCTTTGGATTTAGGAGGTTGATTGCTTCGCGTCTGCCCTGGTGTGGTGGCCAAGCACTATAGCATTGTGTATAAGTCCTGTGGGCAACCAAGCACCGGTAGGCCTGCTTGCCTTAAGGGAAAGGGGGCTGCTAGAGGTGAAGCACACAGCAGCTAGCTATAGTGTCTGACCACCTGCATTGAGGTAGATGTGACATTCGTGACACAACTTCAAGAGAATCACAAAGTTAGGCATAGGTATATGGAGAAATGTGAAGTATGTTGGGTTGGACAGGAGTAAATACCTTCACAAGAATGCAGTCTGGCACTTACTTTGGGAATTCTCCATCCGAAGGTGTTTTTCCCCTTGGTCTTTTATGTGGTAAATAAGTGTGGTGTCTACAAATGAAAAAAAATGAAGATGCTTATTTTAAGCAGAAATTCCTTCAAACAACACCAGGTGCATATTTGCAACAAATTAGGCACATAGTACACGTGAGAGCATTTGAAGCTATGCCTTTTAGGATTGAATAGAAGCTAGTATGACTTACCTCCAGAACATGCTTTCTTGTTCCCATGTAGGGATGAGCCCACGGTTCGTGTCGAACTTAAGTTCGACTCGAACATAAGTTCGACTCAAACATCTGGTGTTCATTTGTTCTAAAACAAACCGAACATATGGGGCGTTTGCGGAAAATTCAGGCGCCACGGAACGCCCCATAATGCACTGCAAAATCGCAGTGCATTGCTGTATGATGATTGGCCAAAGCATGCACCTAACCTGCATGCTTTGGCCAATCACAGCACGCTCTGCTGAGAGAGCCATAATTGGCCAAAGGCAGGGTGCCTTTGGCCAATCAATGCACAGGGGGACTAAGTCCATGCCCCACACTATATAAGGCTGCTTACGGAGCCGTGTGTGGTGTTGTTGGCGTGGACAGAGTGATAGCTTGAGTTAGATTAAGCAGGCAGGTTATTCAGTTATCGGCATTGTATTTAATATATATATATATATATATATATATATATATATATATATATATATATATATATATATATATATATATATTTATATATATATATATATATATATATATATACACAGTATCTCACAAAAGTGAGTGCACCCCTCACATTTTTGTAAATATTTTATTATATCTTTTCATGTGACAACACTAATGAAATAACACTTTGCTACTATGTAAAGTCGTGAGTGTACAGCTTGTATAACAGTGTAAATTTGCTGTCCCCTCAAAATAACTCACACAGCCATTAATGTCTAAACAGCTGCCAACGAAAGTGAGTACACTCCTAAGTGAAAATGTCCAAATTGGGCCCAAAGTGTCAATATTTTGTGTGGCCACCATTATTTTCCAGCACTGCCTTAACCCTCTTGAGCATAGAGTTCACCAGAGCTTCACAGGTTGCCACTGGAGTCCTCTTTCACTCCTCCATGAGGACATCACGGAGCTGGTGGATGTTAGAGACCTTGCGCTCCACCACCTTCCGTTTGAGGATGCCCCACAGATGCTCATTAGGGTTTAGGCCTGGAGACATGCTTGGCCAGTCCATCCCCTTTACTCTTAGCTTCTATAGCAAGGCAGTGGTCATCTTGGAGGTGTGTTTGGGGTCGTTATCATGTTGGAATACTGCCCTGTGGCCCAGTCTCTGAAGGGAGGGGATTATGCTCTGCTTCAGTATGTCACAGTACATGTTGGCATTCATGGTTCTCTCAATGAACTGTAGCTCCCCAGTGCCGGCAGCACTCATGCAGCCTCAGACCATGACAGTCCCACCACCATGCTTGACTGTAGGCAAGACACACTTGTCTTTGTATTCCTCACTTGGTTGCCGCCACACACGCTTGACACCATCTGAACCAAATAATTTATCTTGGTCTCATCAGACCACAGGACATGGTTCCAGTAATCCATGTCCTTAGTCTGCTTGTCTTCAGCAAACTGTTTGCGGGCTTTCTTGTGCATCATCATTAGAAGAGGCTTCCTCCTGGGATGACAGCCATGCAGATCAATTTGATGCAGTGTGCAGCGTGTGGCCTGAGCACTGACAGGCTGACCCCCAACGCTTCAACCTCTGCAGCAATGCTGGCAACACTCATACATCTATTTCCCAAAGACAACCTCTGGATATGACGCTGAGCACGTGTACTCAACTTCTTTGGTTGACCATGGCGAGGCCTGTTCTGAGTGCAACCTGTCCTGTTAAACCGCTGTATGGTCTTGGCCACGGTGCTGCAGCTCAGTTTCAGGGTCTTGGCAATCTTCTTATAGCCTAGACCATCTTTATGTAGAGCAACAGTTCTTTTTTTCAGATCCTCAGAAAGTTCTTTGCCATGTGGTGCCATGTTGAACTTCCAGTGACCAGTATGAGAGAGTGAGAGCGATAACACCAAATTTAAAACACAGACTCACCATTCGCACCTGAGAACTTGTAACACTAATGAGTCACATGACTGCGGAGAGGGAAAATGGTTAATTGGGCCCAATTTGGACATTTTCACTTAGGGGTGTACTCACTTTTGTTGCCAGCAGTTTAGACATTAATGGCTGTGTGCAGAGTTATTTTGAGAGGACAGCAAATTTACACTGTTATACAAGCTGTACACTCACTGCTTTACATTGTAGCAAAGTGTCATTTGTTCAGTCTTGTCACATGAAAAGATATAATAAGATATTTACAAAAATGTGAGGGGTTTACTCACTTGTGTGAGATACTGTATATATATAAATACACTGCCTTCCAACACAGCTGCCAAAGCGGCCTATTCCACCTGCTCCTTGTCCACAGTCACTCCTTCCATAGCCCCACCATCATGCACGGAGGAGTCCCCAGAATTTTTTGACCACAGTGTTGGTTATATGCTGCTGGAGGATGCGCAGTGATTTGAAGGCTCTGATGTTGGTTCCCAGGTTGAGGAAGGGAGTAACGTGAGCCTAGAGAGAGGGGGGCCACAGAAGGATAAGAAACTGGCAGTCATGTTTCACAGCAGGGCCCGTTTCTGCACCCAACAAGAGTATCTGTGAGGGGTTACAGTGTTGTGGCACCACCACCACAACCCAAAGGTCCAATTTTTCTGCCCCTGTTTAACGGGGGCATGTAATTACAACTTTTGATATAATATTTCATAGCAGGGCCCATTCCAGCGCCCAACACGAGTGTCTGCGAGGGGTTACGGTGTTGTGGCACCACCACCACCACCACCCAAGGCCCAATTTTTCTGCCCCTGTTTAAAAGGGGGTATGTAATTATGACTTTTGATATATTTCACAGCAGGGCCCATTCCAGAGCCCAACACGAATATCTGTGAAGGGTTGCAGTGTTGTGGCACCACCGCCACTACTACCCAAGGCCCAATTTTTCTGCCCCTGTTTAACAGGGGCATGTAATTACAATTCTTGATATAATATTTCACAGCCAGGCCCGTTCCTGCGTCCAACAAGAGTAACTGTGAGGGCTTACAGTGTTCTGGTATCACCAACACCCAAGGCCCAATTTTCTGCAGCGTATATAGGGCAGGCCGTATAGTATATATACTGCTATTCAGCGTATATTGTGCCTGGGGGCCTGGAGGACCCTCACGCCATTTTTTAAAAAATTTGGGTGCGGGGTTGCCCTTAATATCTATACCAGACCTGAAGGGCCTGGTATGGATTGGGGGGGGGGGGGCATCCACACCATTTTCTTTTGGTATTTTTGGTATTTTTATCTATATTGCCGGGATCCGACAATACATTACAGCCGCAAGCAGTTGTAAAAGGCATTTTTTCTTTTGGAAATGTAATTTTGCTTTGGCACTGTTTTAAACATGGGAAAGCTATATTACAGACATACTAAGTACACCCCCAGGCACGATATTTAAAGGAATATTTCATTTTTATTGTTTCACTTTAAGCATTATTAAAATTACTGCTCCTGAAAAAATGGCCATTTTAAAAAAAACTGTTTGCATTGATACATGTCCCCTGGGGCAGGACCCGGGTCCCCAAACACTTTTTATGGCAATAACTTGTATATAAGCCTTTAAAATGAGCACTTCTGATTTTTCACGTTCGTGTCCCATAGACTTTAACTGTGTGCGCATGTTCGAACAAATATTTTGCCTATTTGCATGTTCTGAAGTGAACCGAACCGGGGAGGGGGGGTGTTTGGCTCGTCCCTATTCCCATGTCTTGCTCTTGGATGAATTTGGGAAGTAACATCTATTGGACACAATAAACACACGTTAGACCCAAATTCTGGACGTATGCATGTGAAGGTAGGAATAATAAATACATACTTACATTGGACCATGGATGCTTTAACAAATTCCTACCCGTCTTATGGGTGAATGATGCCGGGGCTAGCCTCTCGTCGATCCGGGTGGACGTCATATGATGTCCTCCAGATCATGCCACGTAGTGGTGTGATCTGTCACCAGCTGAGTCCACCAGCTGCGTGTGTTAGAAAAATCGTAAAAATCGTAAAAAAATATACTATATAAATAAAAAAAAATTAAAAATTTAAAAACAAAAATGATTATTAATTTTATTTTTTTCCCTACTGTCACCAGTAAGTGTCCCTGATCACTGCCACACCTGTTAAATGATGAATCTGTATTGCTCTGGTGACAGTATGTAAAAAAAGAATTCATTTCTTCATATTCCAAAAGATTATGACAAAAAACGACAACTTAAAAAAACTCACCATGTCTCTTATTAAATACCTTGGACTGTCTACATTCCAAAAAGTGGTCATTTGGGGGATATCCGTACTGTCCTGACATTTTTGGGTCTCAAGAAATGAGATAGGGAATCAGTACATCAGGACTGATCAATTTTCACATATATACTATTGTTTGTGGACTGTATAACTTTTCTACAGACTAAACAATATATACTGATTTGGGATATTTTCAACAAAGAAATGTAGCAGAATACATTTTGGCATAAGATCATGAAGAAAGAATATTTATTTTCTAATTTTATAACAGAAACAAAGAAAAACTATTTAGCAAAAAATAAAAAACCCAGTGGTGATTATATACCACTAAAAGAAAGCTCTATTTGTGTGACCGCGCAATTGTCATTCAAAATGTGACAGGGCTGAAAGAGGAATATTGGCCTGGGCGGTTAAGGATGCAGCAGGTTCCTTGTGCTGCATACTGTAGAAAAAAAAAACAAGAGAAAAAAAACTTTTACAATGGATGACTTGAATACAATAAAGAGAACATAAAGAAACACAAGCATATATACTGTATATTCCATATTTATCAGCATATAACACGCACTTTTTTCCCCTTAAAATAAGGGGAAAATCGTGGGTGCATGTTATATGCCGATCACGCCCCACTGATTGTGAGCAGAGCAAGCGCTGGCCGCCGATATACATACATAGCCGATTGTACTCGGCTAGGCTCGGCTAGTTCTGCTTACGGTCACTCCCAGTCTTGCCCTATGATGGACATAACACAGGGACTGGGCGTGACTGTGATTGGAGCTAGCCGAACCCAGCCGAGTACACTTGGCTATGTATGTATATGGGCGGCGCTCAGCACCGCTCACAGTCACGCCCAGTCCCGCCATTGGACCTGTGTTATGTCCATCATAGGGACTGGATGGGACTACGAGAGGAGCCGAGAAGAGCCGAGAGGAGCCAAGGACTGGCTCTGTGTATCTCAGGGGCACCATTTTCAAACTGCAGTGACACTGACAAGTCACTGCAGTTTAACTGCAGGCTGGACAAGGCTGCAAATGTCACTGACAAGGCTGCAGATGGACACTAACAAGGCTGCAAGGTTGCAGATGGACACTGATAAGGCTGCAAGGCTGCAAATGACACTGGCAAGGTTGCAAATGACACTGGCAAGGCTGCAAGGCTGCAAATGACACTGACAAGGCTGCAAATGACACTGATAAGGCTGCAAATGACACTGGACAAGCATGCAGATGGACGCTGTGCAAGGCTGCAGATGGACACTGATAAGGCTGCATTGGTGGGCATTTAAATATAGGGTTTTTTCCTTAAAATTCCCTCCAAAACTTGGGGTGCATGTTATATGCCGGCGCGTGTTTTACGCCGATAAATACTATGTACCGCTGATGTTGATAAGTCTGCCTCAAAGTTGGATGTTTGGAGTTGTAAATAAAGAAAATTTCATGTTAAGATTCCATGTAGTTTGTGGTTCTATCATTTTCCTATTCTAAACCATATCAAACAAATGCACAACAAACATGTTGGGGCATGCTTCAGCCTAAACAAATAGGGAAGAAAGGCTGAACATTCACAGTGGGCATTTTTGGGCAAACAAACAGGAAACATGTGTACAGCAAGCAGTGAGGGACACTGCAGAAGTGTACAGCTAAAAAGGGATCTAAGCATGCAGAAATGAGGAATCTTATACAGAAGAAATGTGCCCCAAGCAAGGTAGGCACCAGAAATGAGGCGGATAAAACAGAAAAAAACATATGCCACAAGCAAGGTTTGCACCAGAAATTAGGCATCTAATAGAGAACAAACATGTGCCCCAAGCAAGGTAGGCACCACAAATGAGGCATATAAAACTGATAAAAACATATGCCACAAGCCAAACATGAAAGTACATGTGCATAGACAAATGAGGCTGTTGAAAGGCTTACTATGTGCTCCACCAAATCCAGAATGTTTGGCTTCTCTTCTGCTGAGCTCTCCTCTGCCATCGCTCACTTCTGCCAGGGCCCTGAGGGGTGTGCACTGGAAAAGAAGTTCTGCCCGCTGGGTATGGCAACACCTGCGGTAAATTACCGCACACGTATGGTAAATTACCGCGCTGTTTCATTTGGAAATTCCGCATAACACGGCCAAATACTGCATACGGTATTTTAGTAGCTTTTCTTTGAGTATGCCAAAAAACATTGAAAAAGGTGAACGTTATTTTACCAAAATTCTTAAGGTGCTGGTCGATATCACTTTATGAATGTAGCCCAGTATCTGCCTGCATTGCTGGCATTAGTATCAAACCCAGTCCTGCCAGCATTGGGGCCCCTGTTTGTAGTCCTTGTGATGCTCTCCTTTAAGTTCTACATTTTCTTCCCAGTCCTCTGCCTTTTTGGGAGTTGTAGCCCCCCTCACAGTGCACCTGAATCTGGCCACCATAGGCAACTACACTCTTCAGCAGCCCACTCTGTCCAGCCTCTACTGGGTGGGTGGGGTTTTTCCCTCTCTTTGTGAAACCACAGCCAGCATCTCCTTAAAGGGGTGACTGCTGCACAATTCAGGCTTCCAAGAGACCATTCCAACTGCTGCTGTTGGCATGGGCTACTGAGGAGTGTAGTTACCCATGACTAAGGCCCACTGTGTGTGAGGGACTACAAATCCCAGAAGGACAGGGGAGAGGAGAAGGTGTACTTAAATATAAAAGGATAACTTGAGACCCATCTGGGGAGAGCTCACCACAAAGGTTGCAGAGAGAGAGAGTGTGTACAAGCTGGTTTTGCTGAGGGTCTGCTGTTGTTGTAGGACTTATACTGTGTGGAGGAGAGTAGGGAAAGTTGCCCTGGGCTGCCACTGCTTACCTGGACTGTGCTGTTGTGACTAGTGTTGGATGAGCAGTTCCGCCCGTCCATTAGTTTGTGCCGAACATTGGCTGTTTGGCCCGTTCATCCAACACCTTATTTTGCAAGGTGTTTGATGGGTGTTCGCCCGTCGAACGCCCTGAGGCCGGGAAACTGACCACGGCATCCTTAACAACCGATGAGTCATCAGCTGTCAATGGGTTTCCCCGCTGGCAGCTGAATAAAAAAAATTAAAAATTGCCAGTTAAGAAAAAAATATATATATATATGGTGCGGGCCCCCCAAAATCCATACCAAACCCTTATCTGGGCACGCAGCCTGGTAGGTCAGGAAAGGGGGGGATGAACGAGCGCCTCCCATCTGAACCATACCAAGCCACATGCCCTCAACATGGGGGGATCGGTGCTTTAATGTTGATGGATACAAGGGCATCATTCCCACAACTGTGGCTGGTGGTTGTGGAGGTCTGCAGGCAGAGGGGCTTATCAGAATCTGGAATCCCCCTTTAACAAGTGGGCCCCCAGATCCCACACCCCTATGTGAATGAGTATGGGGTACATAGTACCCCTACCCATTCACCAAAAAAGAGTAAAAAAGTAATTAAAAACACGCTGCATGCTGGGTCAGTGACATCAGAAGGGGGCGGTGCCACCAGGTGACGTCGCCAGGTGGCTCTGCCCCTTACCTATATAAGGACTGTCAAATGGCGGAGCCTGCAGTAGGCAGCCAGCCTTCATAGACGGCGGGAAGTGTTTTTGTTTTTTTATTTTATGAGTGAAGCGTGATTGACGATGGATTTACATCGGGGGGACACTTTTTTTTATCTTTTAATAAAGGAATTGTCAAAAACTTGTTTTTTTATTATTTTTTGACACTTTTTGGTGAATGTGTAGGCATACTCTTTCACATGGTGGGGCCGGGATCTGGGGACTCCTTTGTTAAAGAGGGCATCCAGATTCCGATAAGCCCCCTGCCCGCAGACCCCCACAACCGCCAGCCATGGTTGTCGGGATGAGGCCCTTGTCCCCATCAACATGGGGACAGGGTTCTTTGGCGTGGGGGGGGCAGAGTCCTCCCTGTCCCAAAGCACTCACCCCCCTGTTGAGGGCATGAGGCCTGGTATGGTTCGGAGGGGTGCTCTCTCATCCTCCCCTTTCCTGACCTACCAGGCTGCATGCCCGGATAAGGGTCTGGTATGGATTTTGGAGGGGCCCCATGCTGTTTTTTTCTTTTATTTGTTTTCATTAGCCGGGTTCCGGCAATTGCAACCGTGTGTCGTTTTAAATGTGATTTGACTCGTTTTTTTTTTTCTTTAGAAATTAAAATTTTGCTACAGCATGTGCCACTTTATAGACAGACTAAGGGGACCCCCCCCCCCCCAGGCACTATATTTAAAGGAATTTTTCATTTTTATTGTTGCACTTTAAGCATCATTAAAATCACTGCTCCTGGAAAAACAATCATTTAAAGAAAACAAATTTGCATTGATACAAGTCCCCCAGGGCAGTACCCCAACCCCCATACCCCTTTTATTGGCAATTACTTGCATATAAGCCTTCAAAATGGGGACTTTTGATTTTTCCTGTTCGGCTTCCATAGACTTTAATGGGGTTCACCATTCGGTTAGAACTTTTCCCCTGTTCGGGAGTTCTGCTGCGAACCAAATAGGGGGGTGTTCGGCCCAGCTCTAGTTTTGACCCTGTGCGATGCTGTCTGTGTGGGGACATGGCTGCTAAGAATCCTTGCTGGGAATCCATTTACCACATGCTTGATCCACTGAGAAACTCAGTTACATAGTCCATCTAGTTCAACCATAAAAATTAATTAATTAATTAATTAATTAATTAATTAAAAATAATAACAAACAATCCCAAATACCCAATCCTATGCCCACAGTTGATCCAGAAGAAGGCGAAAAACTCCAGAAAAACATGATCCAATTCCGTCCTGACCCCCAAGAGGCAATCAGATTTTCCTTGGGTCAACTTCACCTATAAATATCAGTACCCAGGTTATATTGTGTGCATTTAGGAAAGAATCCAGGCCTTTCTTAAAGCAATCTACTGAGCTGGCCAGAACCACAACTGGAGGAGGTCTATTCCACATTTTCACAGCTCTCATTGTGAAGAAACCTTTCTGTATTTGGAGATGAAATCTCTTTTCCTCTAGGCATAAAGAGTGCCCCCTTGTCCTCTGTGTTGACCCTAAAGTGAATAACTCAGCACCGAGTTCACTATATGGACCCCTTATGTATTTGTACATGTTGATCATATCCCCTTTTAATTTCCTCTTCTCAATTGAGAAAAAATTCAGTTTCTCTAATCTTTCCTCATAGCTGAGTTCCTACGTGCCTCTTATCATTTTGGTTGCCCTTCTCTGCACTTTCTCCAGTTCCCTGATATCCTTTTTGAGAACTGGTGCAAAAACTGAACTGCATATTCCAGATGCCGTCTTACTAGTGATTTGTACAGGGGCAAAAAGATATCACTCTCTCTGGAGTCCATACCTATCTTAATACAAGAAAGGACTTTGCTCGCTTTGGAAACCGCAGCTTGGCATTGCATGTTATTATTGAGCTTATAATCTACCAAAACCACCAGCTCCTCTACATTTTTAAGGACTCTGTGAAAGAGCGCTCCACCCATTAAGGGCCCCAACGCCAACAGGAAAGATATTAATACTACTGGCCAGTAGCTTATTTGGGCCTTGTGGTAATTCTGACTGTCCATATTACAGATATGTACATTTACCATTTTTTTGTGTAAATGTGTATATACCTATCTGTATCATGTGTATATTGTCCTGGCATTTATGGTCTCTATTATTGGCTTGTATTGCTGCTATGGTTGTTTTTACAAACTATCTTCTGCAGGAAAGTTATGTTTCTTAAAAAAGCCCATTGAAACCCACAAGGTGTGTTAGTGAGTTTTGAGTCAGTTCTAGGCAGGTCATTGTTGCAGCAGGACAGAACAACCTGATCAACATAGAGAATCCTTTGATGAGCGATACAATTAATTGCCTAGGCAGTATCCTGAAAAGTCTACTTTTTGTTTTGAATTCCTCGTGATCCCGAAGCAAAATCAAAATAGACTGCTCACCTCAGGAGATGTGGAGTGAGATTTATTAATTGCACTAATGATGAGCTACTAATTGTTCCCCTTGCTGGAGGCTTTAATATAAGGAAGCAAAGCCCTGCCTCTACCAAATATATTTGCCACCACAGTGAAACACAGTGCAGGACAAGGCATGGTAAGTCAATAATAAGGAAAGATCATCTGCAGGGAGACTACGGGAAATACTGGTGACTAGTGCTTTGCCCTCTGCTTGCTTTTTTGAACAGGTTTCAGAGTTTATCTACTTTTTCAATTTTTTTTATGGTTCTGTGTCGAAGTCTTGTATGTCAAATATGAATTCTTATAAATTGTCACAAAGCAGAAACACATACATGTTAATTTCAAAATGTGCTTTCTGCTCACTGTCAGTCTAAAACTAACTGGAATTCCTCAAGGCATCACCACCTTTCTGAAAGATTTTGACAGCTCTGATTCAGCATCCTCAGCATTTCCTTCTACATTTTTTCATTCCTTTATACATGTGATGTCTCCAAGGTTATCCAATCAAGCAGACACAAAAAAAATGTAGTTGGGATTAGGAATTACTGTATATGTGAGTTCAATTGCAATGAACACAGGTGCCTTTTGTCTTTTAAGTAAATTTTATTTGTTTAAATGAATTTATTTTATTTATTTATTTGTTTAAACAATTGTTTAAACATTCATGTTGTGCATGGTTTAATAATTTTGAGTTTAGTGTTAAGCAAAACAGAATTTTAGGTATTGTTTTTTTCGCATCTAGCCTCTTTTCATGCAAACTTGAAGCCTGGATTAAACACTTACAGATGTTCTTTTCAATCTAAGAAAAACTTTCACATAACCTCAGTCCTGTCTGTTGTATAATTTGTACTCATTGGTTTGGCTATTAAATGGATGCTGTGTTTTTTTACATTTCCAAAAAGTAAATTTAAGGCTTAAAGAAAATACTGTTGGAAGATAAACATATGTTGATATTAGTTGACTGAGGAGACTGATTAGGATTTGTAGTTTAAAAGTACTATGTGAAAAATATAGGAAATGTTAACATAAGCTTGAAATTAATGGACATTTGGATACTAGTTCTTGCCAACAGAATTTGGTTCCTCTGCATCCTCTTATTAATAATTGTGAATAACCCACAAAAACTGAAACTTTTCATATATGAAGCATGAGAAACTAGAGAAATTAAGTTTTCTTGCTCTTTCCAACATAACTGTGTTACATAGTAAAATGTGAGAAAGATTTTTCTCCAACAACAGTTAAATACATATAGTTCATAACAGCTAAATCATCTAAACAAGGTAAAAAATGTAAAATCCCAAAGCATATCAGGTTAGTTTTATTTCAGCTATAGAAAATGGTTTGGCGGTATCACTGTGGATACTCAGGTACAGCCATATCCCACTTTTAAGTACACAATGGGGTTTATTTACTAAAGCTGGAAAGTGCAAAATCAGGCTCACTTCTGCATAGAAACCAATGAGCTTCTAACCCCAGCTTGTTCAATTAAGCTTTGGTAATAAAATCTGGAAGCTCATTGGTTTCTATGCAGAAGTGAGCCTGATTTTGCATTGTGTACTTAAAAGTGGGGTATGCCTTAAATATGTGCCACATCCCTTAATTGGAAATAGTAATAGAACACTACTGAACTTTATAGGCACTGAGGTACACAATATTGTAATTAAAATAGTTTTTATTACAAATTGATTACAAACAAAACAAACCAGACAGACATTATTAAAAGGCTTTGCAAAGCAGAGATAGTCTAGATACTAATACAGCACACGACCTGTACACCAAGGAGTGTAATCCTGAATAATCATGACTATATCCTTGATGGAACAACAATAAATATTCTATCAGGCTTGGTGTGAGTTGATCATACTGTGCAATAGCTCAGCTCTACATGTTACGTGTATTTACACGCTTCTTCAGGAGCTTAGGCATACTTTAGTGTAAACATCACATAGGAGTTGTCAACAAGGTGTATAACAATATAAATGAGTATCCAGGATAATAGTACATGTCTGCGTGATCTCTGGGGCGCTGGATGTCATTGGGCAGTCCTACACCCTCGATCACGATATACTGCTACCCCTTTGATGCAGCTTTTGAGCAATATATCTCTTTTTAGAGACTTTTTGAAGCTATGATTACCATATAGGATTCATAGGCTTGGAACATGCCTCCCCCTTATCCATCCTGCTATATTGTGTTATTTCTATAACCATCGTTTATTTGAGGGTTAAACATTTGCTTCCAAACTATATGGACCCATTGTATATTTGATGACATGGATCTGCCACATCCGCCATATCCTGGATACTCATTTATATTGTTATATACCTGGTTGCCAACTCCTATGTTATGTTTACACTAAAGTATGCCTAAGCTCCTGAAGAAGAGTGTATATACGCGTAACATGTAGAGCTGAGCTATTGCACAGTTTGATCAACTCACACCAAGCCTGATAGAATATATACTGTTGTTCCAGCAAGGACATCGTCATGATTATTCAAGATTACACTCCTTGGTGTACAGGTGGTGTGCTGTATTAGTATCTAGGCTATCTCTACTTTGCAAAACCTTTTAATAATGTCTATCTGGTTTACTTTGTAATCAGTTTGCAAAAAAAACTATTTTAATTATAATATTGTGTACCTCATTGCCTATAAAGTCCAGTACCAATTCTTTCAGCTATATGTGGGCATGATGTGATCCTATGGTGACAGAATCGTTTTAAGGAATTTCCTCTGTGGTCTGTACTCTCTGTGATTGGAGGTTTTTCTTTGTGGAGAAAAAAAAAGTTGCCATGTAATCTGTGTCTCAGTTCACCTAACCTGAGGAAACATGGCACCACTAACTGTGTTCCCCGTGGGAGTTGTTGAGTGTGCCTTATCTGTCATGTTGCACCAAAGTGGCAGAATCACTGGTCTGTCATGCTGCGTAAGCAGCCTTGGAGAAAGTGTTCCTTTGGAAACTTCAATCAGAATGTGAGGCCGACACTTTAACAATACTTGAAAAACTCTTCATTTTTATTCTGAGCAGAACAAAGTTTCAATAAATAATAATAAACAAGTTGCAGAAACTACAGTTGTGTGGACTTTGCTCACTCCTTACTCACAGTAAAAGAACAGCTGGTCTGGAAGTAATGTGAATAATTCAGTAGGGGAACAGGAGCTGACACAGCAGCATACAGAGAAGTAAACAGTGCAGAGATAGTCAGGACCAGAAAAAGAGCAGGAGGCCCAATATGGTTAGATCTGTGGCACACTGTCTGTTGGGCTTGGTTCAGGCGAAACAGGAGGAGCCCATAGCCCACTGGGTTTCTCTCCCATAAAGAAGGCAGCACAAAAAGTTGGGAACACCAAGAGTGTGGGACCCATCTTGGGAGCTGTGGTGGGAGATACTTGAAAATAATAATTTGGAAAAACATTGCCACTCTGAAGTGATGTACCGTCGTTGCCACTAGAAAAGGTTTTCCCTCTACTGTATGAACATTTACCTTGTAATTCTTAGGTTATATATACTGTACATAAGATCACCTTGAAATTACTTAGGCTGATGAATACTTTTTGTAAAAAATAATGTAAAAGATTGGCCTTCAGAAAGTCAAGTAAGAATATATAACAAACACACATTTTACCAAGTAGAACAGCTTACATTTCAAAGAAGCAGTATCATTTAATAATCTCCCTTGGGTATAGGTTAAAAGAGAAGTATTTTTTTTTTTTTGCATATTCATACTTACCTAGGTGGATGCAGCATCAGACCAATGCTGCAGCTGTCCCCTGGTGTCTCTTCACTGAGAACCGAGCCACCGAACATCGCCAATGGCTCGGTTATCTCACCTCCCCGAGCGGAGAGCTGCTGACTGTTAGTCAGCAGCTCTCCTGCTCTGCACCTCCACACTCATTGGAGCGCTGAGCTGTGGAGGGGCAGGGAGGGAGCATCTCAGCCTCCCAGCGGCTCACTGAGAGGCTGAGACTGCCATCAGTCCAGGCAACTGGCGGATTTAGACTTCCTAAGTCGGGATGACATGCTTCCTCGACTGATTGCAGTGACGTCAGCGGAAAGCAGACTGCAGACCACTCTCTGCTGAAAACGGGTCACAGGAGTGCAAAACAAATTGCACTCCTGTGACCCTTAGGAGAGTCAAGCCTAAAAAGCTCAGGCCGGACTTGTCCTTTAAGTTTTAAGTATCAGTGGCTCTGTCTTACTAGCCACAGGATTGCATAGAGCGTAAACTCACCTGTTTTTATGGTGTTGTTCCATGACTGGCTAAACCAGTGAGATGTTTCTCTGTTACTTCTCCTTTGATGGTTAGCTGGATTCTGCAGCATTTAGGCCAGGAGTGATTCTTTAAGAGTAAATGTGTTATCTTTAGTGATCTTCTGTAATGTGAGTTAAAATTACACTTAAAGTGATTGTAAACGATCACCTTTTAAAGCAACATATTCAGATTAAAATAGAAATGAAAAACATAACAGTTTTCGTATAGATATAAAAAAAACATTATAAATACCCTTTTCCCTTTTTTATAAGTGATCACATTCCCTCTTTTCCCAGGAGAGAGGAGAAGCAATAGCACACTGAGCTTCCCAGTAAATGGCTGTGCAGTGGGGGGCGTGTCAGGACAAGTCTGATCATTGGAGGACATTGAGTTCCCAGCATAGCTAGAGAACTGACCACTGTGTGCTTTCCTGCATAGTGTGGTCAGTTTTTAATCGAAAAGCAAGGGGACTAGCAGGAACACCAGGGTTTTTACATAAAGGAAGCAATACAAAGAGAACAGGATACTTTCTCATACAAGTATATAGTACAGCAAGCATATATCAGGAATATGAAGTATTGGGGTAACAAACGCGTTAACTTTGCTACTCCATAATTTAGATACTGTGACACAGCGCTCCTCCTGAAATCTCCTCCTATGTTGGCCATATGCCCGCCAATTTACAGGACATTTAAATCCCTTTCAAGAAGCTTTTTTATAACAAAAGTGTTAAAATTATTGTTTTACTGGGTGAATTTACCCACTTAAGGACTGGTAGGAATTACCCCCTCAATGGCCAGGCCATTTTTTGTGATACAGCACTGCGTCTCTTTAATTGACAATTACGTGGTCGTGCAATGTTGTACCCAAACAAAATTCATGTCCTTTTTTTCCCCAGAAACAGAGCTTTCTTTTGGTGGTACTTGATCACCTTTGCTATAAAAAATATCCCAAAAAAAAATTTTTTAAAAATTCTTCCTCAGTTTAGGCTAATATGTATTTTTCTACAAATTTTTAGTAAAAAAAAATCACATTAAGTGTATATTGATTGTTTCGCATAAAAGTTATAGCGTCTACAAAATAGGGGAGATCGATTTACGGCATTTTTTTTAATTATTTTTTTTTTTACTAGTAATGGCGGTGATCAGTGATTTTTAGTGGGACTGTGACATTGTGGCAAACAGATCGGACACTTTTGACACTTTTTTGGGACCAGTGTCATTTATACAGTGATCAGTGCTATAAAAATGCATTGATTACTGTAGAAATGGCACTGGCAGAGAAGGGGCTAACACTAGTGGTGTTCAAGGGGTTAAATGTGTTCCCTGTGAGGTGTTTCTAACTGTGGGGGGGAGTGTACTGACTGGAGGAGGAGAGAGACCGCTGTTCCTGATCACTAGGAACAGACAATCTCTCTCTACTCCCCTGTCAGAACAGGGGATCTGTTTTTTTACATTGACAGATCCCTGTTCTGGCTCTCTGTGGAGCGATCGCGGGTGTTCAGCAGACATTGCGGACATCGGTCATGCGCATCGGCTTCGGCGCCATGCGCGCACCCACTGTATCTATTGCACAAACCAACATACAGCTATGGCATTATAATGACAGCGGCTGGTCGGCAAGTAGTCAAACTTTGATACTAGATTGACTTGATCTATTTGGTTTAATAATCAAAAGCTGATTAAAAGGGGTTAAAATTGCCTAAATATGTGGTGTATTTATAAAAAAAATTGCATACCATCTCATTCAGTGAAAACGCACATTTGTTCTGTGTGAATAGGGCAACAAAGGCAAATATTATTTGGCTTTTGCATGTGTTGCATAAGTCTGTTTTTGCACTTTAGAACCAAATTAAGTACGAAACTTATATATTATTTTAGATATTTTATGCTTTAACATAATCTGTGCTGTACAAATTGTACCTCGGACTGCTTTTTGGATTATTTTTATGGCTTTTCCTTTATGCTATTCTTTTATGCTTTTTACTCTTTTATTGATAGAACTAAAAAAAAATTGCTATTTTCAGTTGTCCTTTTCTCTGAAATGTCTGCATAAAAGAACTACTCCTATCTATTTTATGTTATGTGAGCTGTCTTTAACTGGCCAGAATGGCCTGGTTTGCATATCTACCCTGCATGTTTTGTATGGTATCGGAACTTCCTGCACATTTCAATCACAAGGCAGTTCATAGCTTGGAAGACAAATTACAGCCATTCAATTCTTTCTGAGAGTACATTAATAGAGTGCACAAGGATGATTGTGATTTCACTGCTCCATGATCATTAAAGGAGAAGTTCACCTTTGGGAACATGTTACGCATTTTTAGGGTGGAATATGTAACATGTTCCCAATGCTGCTGCCAATACCCAATCCCTGCACTCCCTGTGACAGTAGTACAGGGAGAAGTTCCCCGTACTAGCTGTCACTTTTTGAAATCAGCTTGGCTGTGCAGGACTCCAACCACACAGCCACATCATTCAATCGCACTGCTCTGTGTGTGTGAATGAACTACAACCCCCGACATCCTTTGCAGCTGTCGGCTTGTAGTTCTCAATGAACTACCACAGTGCTATGGAGCACCGTGGTAGTTCATTTATTCTTCCTGTCAGACTGTATCTGCTTGCCCGTACAGGATGTACAGGCACACAAATACACTGATGGATCTGCAGGAGACCTGCATGGCATCTGGTGCAATGCTTAACAGGCTCAAAAAAGTAAATTTTACCTGCAAAAAAATGTGCATTTATGTTTATTTTTTTTTAAAGTTAACTTATCCTTTAAGATTGGGAATTGATAGAATAATCTCCAGTTAGAGGTAGGAGCTTGTCAGCTATACACAAGTCCACCACCTGTAGCATCCTCTACATTAAAAAAAAAACTCACAGAAGGCAAACTGCATTTTTGAATCATTTTATTTACTGTAAACTTTACTGACCACTGTTAGAGACATGACATGTTAGAGCAAACAGAACCCTTCAAGGTTGAAAAAAGAAACACATTGGGGGGATTTACTAAAACTAGTGCACACAGAATCTGGTGCATCTGTGCAGAGTAACCAATCAGCTTCAGGTTTTAATAGCAAAAGCTTTATTGAACAAGCTGAAGTTGGAAGCTGATTAATTAATATGTATAGCTGCATCAGATTCTGTGTGCACCAGTCTTAGTAACCCCCCCCCCCCCCCCATTTTGTCAATTGAATTTGATTTGTGAAAAATAAAATAATTACTTAGATTTATTGAATGTCTTGAGTTTGATTTGATTAAATATTATGTTGAAAATTGAATAAATTGCTAAGTTTGTTTCTAAATGAGAAAAAAACATGACTCTTATTGCTAGACTAGACCCCAGACTGTAAATTCCGATGTAAAATGTACCAAGTAGGTGGCATGGCTGATTTAAGAGACCACGAGTGTAGTCATTACAAAATGACTTGTTGATTTATACTGTAGTCAGTGAAGACTTTCTATTAGCTTCTTGCGCTATAAATTCATGTCACAAGAGCTCACATGTATTATATTACCCATTTTCTTTACTATCATGTTCTAGATTGGGAAATGGTTTATTTGGTCAACACAAGAGATCCCCCAAAAAGTCTACCTTGTGTTTGAAATGCTATAAGTACAGACTACTTTACTATATTGTATATATATATATATATATATATATATATATATATATATATATATATATATATATATATATATATATAATTTTTTTTTTTTTTTTTTTTAAGCTAGCAGTGACTACATTTGAGTCTGAAAATGCATAAAACCAAATCATGTAAAATTAATTAAAAAGATTTTGAATTAGTTAGCCATTTAAACTTATTCTGTACTCCCTAATGTGCTTTTTGATTTGTTTTAAATGATAATTGTACTTTTAATACAGTTACCATTTTAATGACCTGTCCACCAAAGTTGTGCTTACCTAATTGCCAGTCTGCAGATTGCTGGAGAGGCTATCCACAGTTGTGAGGTATTATAATTGTCCTCTCTATTAAAAAGTAATGTAGAAGTTATGTGCAGAAGAAGTCGCTGCCAAGCCAGAAGACTTTTCAGTGGCTACTCTGTGGCTCTCAGCAGGTTGCAGAGCAAAGATGTGGCAGGAATTAGGACAGGTAAGTATATTACTTTGGGGGGCTATGAAGGGAGAGGTGAAGGGTTAGTTAAAGAAGCACCATAGCACAAAATATTGTATTCTGGTACCGTACAGTTCGTGGTTAATACATGTAATAATAGTGTTAAGTAAATACTTTTGTATTTCACAGGACTTTATTTATATTTTTTCACAATTAACATGCAGTCCATCATAAGTGACCATTTCAGAAGTTGGGACAAACCATATACCAGTGTTGAGTATGCTTACAATGTTCAGCTTTTATTCATATGGTGTAAATGTTTTGTTGCTTACTTAACCACTTGAGTACCACTTCCTCTGGATCAACTCTGGGTATAGGATTGTGTATATGGGATTGTATAATATTATTTTTTATTTATGTATTTATTTTTATGGTTGAACTGGATGGACTTGTGTCTTTTTTCAACCTAACTAACTATTTAACTATGTAACCATTCCTTCATTACCAGGCCATGTTTTAGTGTTAAGTGTTGTGATAGTTTGGCCAACAATTACTCTGTCATGCAATACTATACCCAAATGCTTTTTATATATTATTTATAGGTACAGCTTTATTTTATTGGTATTTAATATCCATGTTTTTTTTTTTTTTTTTACTACATCCCAAGATTATCTCATTTTTTGCCATAACTGGAAATGAAAAAGCATGCTGGTATTTAGCTGGTTAAAGCATGGAGCTTGGAAATGCTGCACGAGAAACAGCAGCGTTAATAATGTAGACGTCATACACAGAAGCAGGAGGAGGTGAAGAGGCTAAGGTAGAGGTCACATACAATAGAATGATGGAGATGAGGGCAATAACATGCAGGATAAGGGAGGTGAAATAAAAGTATGCAGACACTACAAAGACAGGATGGAGATGAAATATGCAGAAGAATAAGTAAAAGGGTTAAAAAAACACCACCACATTAACTCACTTGTTTTTTCTCGCCTCCTAATTGACCTACCTCTACAAAGACTATCCCACCTTCAGTCTATTATGAATGTTGCTGCCAGACTCCACTCCAGACTCTGTCACTCCTCTCTGCCAATGCCTCAACTGGCTTCAGTTTGCCCAACAAATAGAATTCTGTATATATTAACAACAACATGCAAAGCCACCCACAGCTACTAGTTACATCTCCAACCTCATATCAAAATATCAACCAAACTGTCCACTTCACTCTTCCCAAGACCTCCTGCTCTTCAGCTCCCTCATCACCTCAACCTAATTCTTGCGTGCAGGACTTCTCCAGAGCCTCTCCCATTCTTTGGAACTCCATCCCTCAATCTGTACAGCTATCTCCTATATCCCGCCTCTGTGTAGCAACTGAATTTTACTTTCCTAAACAGCGCATCCCTAAAGAGTTACCACCTTTTTTATCCTTTGTCCTTTCTCTTAATATTTAAGCTCTCCAGAGCAGGGCCCTCCTTAACATCTTGTCTTGAATGGTATTGTAGTAACTGTGCTCGCTCTTTTTATTTGTTAAATAATTAGAATGTACATTAAATGGTCAGTCTTCCTCTCCTTCCTTCCTTGCATTGTGAGAGGAAGGGGTGAGCTGTCCAATGTACACATTAGTACTATTAACATTTGTGATCACTGTGATTGGCCACCACAGACAGACTGTATTATATGTATGTCATTTTTCTTCCTTTGCCCATAGTTCTACTTTATAAAATTAACTGTATTAAAAGTACAGTTATTCATTAAAAAAAAGGAAATAATAACTGACAACTTTTTTGGATTAATTATAATGGTTTTCAGTCAATTTATTTTATTTTTTACGTTTTTATTTTAATACAAGATATGTATACTTTCAATTTTATATATATAATCTTTATCTCTACTGATCACTCATAAATTTATGATCACCCACCTACAGTAATATTGAGTAGGTACCCTTTTGCTACCAAAACAGCCCTGACCCAGTAGGGCATGGATGCCACTAGACTTCTGTGGTATCTAGTACTAAGCTATCAGCAGCATATCCTTTAAGTCCTGTAAATTGCGAGGTGGTGCATCCATGGATCAGACTTGTTTTTCCAGCATATCCCACAGATGCTCCATTGGATTGAGATTTAGAAAATATGAAGGCCAGGCAACACCTCAAACTTGCTGTTGTGTGCTTCAAATCATTCTTGAGCCATTTCTGTAGTGTGGCAGGGTGCATTATCCTGCTGAAAGAGGCTACTGCCATCGGGGAATAACGTTTCCATGAAGAGGTATACTTGGTCAGCAACATTGTTTAAGTGGGTGGTACATGTCAAGTTACATCCACATAAATGGCAGGACCCAAGGGTTCTCAGCAAAACATTGCCCAAAGCATCATACTGTCTCCACCAGCTAGCCTTCCCCCATACTGCATCCTGGTGCCATCTCTTCCTCAGGTAAGCGACACACATGCATCTACTTGATGTAAAGGAAAACATGATTCGTCAGACCAGGCCAAATTCTTCCACGTGCCCATCATGGGCGCTTTTGACTGTTGACACAACACAGCATTGGCACCCTCACCAGCTACTGTACACAACAAACTGCAATGGGCATTTTTTTTTCTGCTTTTAACACATCAACTACAGGGACAGAATGTTTTTTTTTTTAAACTTGTTTATTGAGATTGGTGCAAGATGCATACATCATGTACAAATGCCAGTTATAAAAGTAGATGCAGACAATAAAAGCAAATTTAATAACAGCGTTCCTGGAAGAGAACTGACAGAAGGTACATAAACATGCATCTAGCAAAAGTTATCAGACAGGGACAACATGTTTACTTGCTTCTTAATATATCTCACTGACTTTTAGATGTCATTCAATGTAGAAAGATGTAAAATAATGCATTTGGGTGGCAAAAATATGAATGCAATCTATACACTGGGGGGAGAATCTCTGGGGAAATCTAGGATGGAAAAGGACCTGGGGGTCCTAGTAGATGATAGGCTATGTAATGGCATGCGATGCCAAGCTGCTGCTAACAAAGCAAACAGAATATTGGCATGCATTAAAAAGGGGATCAACTCCAGAGATAAAATTATAATTCTCCCGCTCTACAAGACTCTGGTCCGGCCGCACCTAGAGTATGCTGTCCAGTTCTGGGCAACAGTCCTCAGGAAGGATGTACTGGAAATGGAGCGTACAAAGAAGGGCAACAAAGCTAATAAAGGGTCTGGAGGATATTAGTGGGGAAAGGTTGCGAGCACTGAACTTATTCTCTCTGGAGAACAGATGCTTGAGAGGGGATATGATTTCAATATACAAATACCATACTGGTGACCCCACAATAGGGATAAAACTTTTTCGCAGAAGGGAGTTTAACAAGACTCATGACCACTCATTAAAATTAGAAGAAAAGAGGTTTAACCTTCAACTACGAGGCAAGGATGTTGAATTCCCTCCCATAGGCGGTGGTCTCAGCGGGGAGCATCAAGAGTTTCAAGAAACTATTAGATAAGCACCTGAACGACCGCAACATACAGGGATACACAATGTAATACTGACATAATCACACACATAGGTTGGACTTGATGGACGTGTGTCTTTTTTCAACTTCACCTACTATGTAACTATATATTGTAATCAATGTTATTCACTCAGAAAACCCATGAGGCATTGCAAGGCTGACAGTTACAAGCATGACTCCCAAAGGTAGAGACTTGATGGGACTTATAGTTCCGCAACAGCTGGAGGACCACCGGTTGAGCACCCATGAGTTTTAACTAGGGATGAGCTTCGAGTTCGAGTCGAACCCATGTTCGACTCGAACATCGCATGTTCGACCGTTTGTCGAATTGCGAACGATATGGGTCGTTCGCACCAAATTCGAGTGGCGCGTCACAGCCCATAATTCACTGCGGCATCGCAGTGCGTTGCTGGCTGATGATTGGCCAAGCATGCACTATAACCCGCATGCTTGGCCAATCACAGCGCCGTCTGTACAGAGAGCCATAATTGGCCAAAGCCAGGGTGGATTTGGCTAATTATGGCTCAGGGGGTTTAGTACACGCCCCACACTATATAAGGCCGCCTGCACGTCGGCCCTGTGTAGTGTGTTCCGGTGTTGAGAGAGACAGTGTCATTTGATTTAAGTTAGAGTAGGCAGGGGAGTCAGTTAGCTGCACTTACAGTGTATATTGTATATATATATGCATCCTAGGTGTTGTATATATATATACACTGTGTTCAGTTTAGCTAGATCCGTTCCTGTTATTCTCTTCCTACTGACAGGCAGGCAGGTGTTTTTACAATATTTACAGCTACCTGAAGTAAATTGCTGGTGTTTTTCTGATCCTATTAGTCCTATTAGCTACAGCATTTACAGTTAGTGTAGTGCGTCCTCTACACAGTGTGCACCCAAAGCTACCTGAAGAAAATTGGTGGTGTTCTTCTGACCCTTTTAGTACCGCAGGCAGCTGTAGTATGTACAAGTTAGTGTAGTGCATCCTCTGCACAGTGTGCACCTAAAGCTACCTGAAGAAAATTGGTGGTTGTTCTTCTGATCCTATTAGTACCGCAGGCAGCTGTAGTATTTACAAGTTAGCGTAGAACGTCCTCTGCACAGTGTGCACCTAAAGCTACCTGAAGAAAATTGGTGGTGTTCTTCTGATCCTATTAGTACTGCAGGCAGCTGCAGTTTTTATAAGTTAGTGTAGTGCGTCCTCTGCACAGTGTGCACCTAAAGCTACCTGAAGAAAATTGGTGATGTTCTGATCCTATTAGTACCACAGGCAGCTGCTGTATTTACAAGTCAGTGTAGTGTGTCCTCTGCACAGTGTGTACCTAAAGCTACCTGAAGAAATTTGGTGGTATTCTTCTGATCCTATTAGTACCGCAGGCAGCTGCTGTATTTACAAGTTAGTGTAGTGCGTCCTCTGCACGGTGTGCACCTAAAGCTACCTGAAGAAAATTGGTGGTGTTCTTCTGATCCTATTAGTGCCACAGGCAGGCAGCTGCAGTATTTACAGTTAGTGTACTGCATCCTCTGCACAGTGTGCACCTAAGACTACCTTAAGACAATTATTGCTGTTCTGCTCCTATTAATAACACAAGCAGGCAGCTACAGTATTTATAGTTAGTGTACTGTGTCCTCTGCACAGTGTGCACCTAAAGCTACCTGAAGAAAATTGGTGGTGTTCTTCTGATCCTATTAGTACCACAGGCAGGCAGTTGACTCTGCTAGTTGCAGTGTCAGTATTTATATATATACATCCCAGCTTTGTGCAGCTACATCTCACTGCATGCCATTAGAATGTCTGGAAGGCCAACAAGGAGAGGCAGACAGTCACAAGCCAATAAAAGAGGGCAAGCGGGCTCTCTGTCTAGAGGCAACAGTGCTGGTCGTGGAGACGGTGCATCCTCATCAGCACGTGGCCGTGGGACACGCTTGTCCTTTTTTTCGGCAGCTGGCTGTGTTGAGCTGCAACATGCAGAAGACTTGGTAGAGTGGATGACCAAGCCGTCCTCATCCTCCTCATCCTCTCTCACCCAGGCTCAGGGTACTTTGTCTGGCAAAGCAGCTGCCAACGCAGCCTCTTCCCTCAGCTCAAGGGCATCAGTGACTCCTTCCCTAGCCCCACCATGTCCTCCTGAGGAGTCCCCCGAACTGTTTGACCACAGTGTTGGGTACATGCTCCAGGAGGATGCCCAGCGTTTTGAAGGCTCCGATGATGGTACCCAGCTACAGGAAGGCAGTAACATGAGCCCAGAGAGAGGGGGTGCCCAAGAAGGACAGCAATCTGGCAGTCATGTTCCCCCAGCTGCAGCATACTGCCAGCTTTGCTCCAGTGATGAGGAGGGAGGGGACGATGAGACAAACCTTTGATTCATTTTATTTTATTCACTACTTTATTTTTATTTTTTTATATTTCAGTGGCCGGTTGAGACGACCAGCCAGCTTACTATAGTTGATCTGTGTTCACATTTTCCCTTCTTATGAGTGGTGGATGTGCTTTCATTTTTGGGGGTTCCCTTTGTGGAGTTGTTGAACCCAGTGGGGCTTTTCATTCTAATTTAGGGATCCGGCACTCATCCTGGGTGTTTTTTCTCCACCTCACCTCTTTCTTCATCTCCACTCACCTCCCTGTGTTTGGCCTGTTTGGAGTTGTGGCTGATTGGCTTCTTCCTCCTGGATACTGGGGATGTCTTGGAAATGCACTATCAACATAAGTGGTCAGTATTCATATGTACATGTCAATTTAATTTAATGCTGTACTGTACTACATTACTTAGTTCTTGATATGTACAAGTTTTTTATTCAGCATATCTGCTTACAGATATGCCTGTTCTGAGGTTATCTATTCTTGTTCTCTTTGATAATTCTCTAGATGTAATAAACCCATCATGACCATAGTTGTTACCCCTGAAGAAGAGGTTCACCTGTTATACCTCGAAACGTCGGGTCATCTATTGTGCAATTATTCTCCTCAATAGAAGTGGTTACTGTTTTGCACATATATTTTCCCCACATTTATCATGTGTATCCGAGGTTGTTCCGCCACCACGCCTCCAAAATTCTACTATTGGTGATTCTGCCACACCTCTCTCCTCCACCCCCTCCTCTTCTTCCTCCTCCATGGCCTCTTCCTGTGCTGACTTGCCCTCAGAACCAGCGGTGCTGCGTAGGCATTCAAAGGGCTACGCAAGCACGCAGGCCAAAAGATGCCATGCAGTGCTTGAGCTGGTGTGTTTGGGGGACAGGAGCCACACTGGGGCAGAGATTCTGTCAGCTCTGCAGGGGCAGGTTCAGAGGTGGTTGACGCCACACCAGCTTAAGGCAGGTATGGTGGTTTGCGAAAATGGCACCAACCTCCTCTCTGCCCTCCGACATAGACAACTGACTCATGTGCCCTGTTTGGCTCACGACCTTAACTTGGTGGTGCAGCGGGTCTTGGGCAGGTATCTGGGCTTACAGGATGTCCTGAGGCAGGCCAGGAAAGTCTGTGTGCAATTCCGCAGGTCATATAATGCCAGTGCTCGGCTGGCTGACCTCCAAAAGGAATTTAACCTGCCGACAATAGGAGAGGCGAACCTGTGATTGGTTTGTCTCACTCAGTGGGCAGTACGGGGAGGGACAAGCATCGATTGGTGAAGTGCCCCTTGAGTGCAGTGGCGCACAGCGCCGTCTCCAGAACACGCCCACAGCTGAAAGGGAAGGCGTCATTCGACGATGACGCTTGTGGGCTTGTCCCAATCACGATGCTCCGTACTAGACGAAGCAATCATGATGTAGGCTACAGCGCCCCACGTCGGAGTCTCACGGCACAGAACTGGTGTGTCCGTCGGCATGGTAACCATACAGACAGACTGCCAGAGACAAGGGGGTCTGGATGCGCCCAAGCAGGCGCAAGACGGCCCCCCATGCGCAGAGTGGAGAATGATGCACCCAGCAGGGAAGAGAGAGATGGGGAAAAGGGGAGAAAGAAAAAAGGTAAAGAAAGAAAGAAAAGAAGTAGCAGAGAAAGAGATCACAGAGGGAAACCCCACCAACCTGAGAGAAAATTTGGCCAGTTCAGAGACGGCAGAAGGAAAGTGGCTCACCCCTGGTCTGAGTGATTACTGAAAAGTAGACATACATGAAATATTAACAAAATATATTTGAGCAATACATGTATATAAAAAAAAAAGAGAAAATTTATTTTTTTACATTTCAGTGGCCGATTGAGATGACCAGCCAACTTACTATAGCTGATCTGTGTTCGCCTTTTCCCCTCTTACGAGTGGTGGATGTGCTTTCGTTTTTGGGGGTGCCCTTTGTGGAATGGTTGTTGCACCCTGTGTGGCTTTTCATTCTAATTTGGGGATCCAGCACCCATCCTGGGTGTTTTTTCTCCACCTTACCTCTTTCCTCATCTCCACCCACCTCCCTGTGTTTGGCCAGTTTGCAGTTGTGGCTGATTGGCTTCTTCCTCCTGGATACTGGAGATGTCTTGGAAAATGCACTATCAACATAAGTGGTCAGTATTCATATGTACATGTCAATTCAATTTAATGCTGTACTGTACTACATTACTTAGTTCTTGATATGTACAAGTTTTTTTTCAGTATATCTGCTTACAGATATGCCTGTTCTGAGGTTATCTATTCTTGTTCTCTGTGATAATTCTCTAGATGAAATAAACCCATCGTGACCATAGTTGTTACCCCTGAAGAAGAGGTCCACCTGTTATACCTCGAAACGTCGTGTCATCTATTGTGCAATTATTCTTCTCATTAGAAGTGGTCACTGTTTTGTACATATATTTTCCCTGCATTTATCATGTGTATCCATTTTTATTTTGCATAATTAGTAGGTCATGGTGACTTTTTTAATCAATTTTTTCAAATCAAATTCATTTAAATACACTTTTTCTACTTTCATACTTTCACTTTGAGTAACCCACTTTAAAGTCCCATTAGGGGAATTACACTCCTTGTGAGTGTTGCTGCTTTTTGTCCTTATACAGGGATGGGGTTTTTTTCTCAAATTGAATAACTCATAGTGGGGTGACACCTTTTCAACTGCAGCGGTAAGGTGCATATTCCCAGCAGGCATAGACAGGGACGTTACCTATCTTTCACCACGCACTGGGTGACTCTTCTGGCAGCTGGGAAGGATGCAGGACCTCCACCCCCTCCTCTTCTTCTTCCTCCATGGCCTCTTCCTGTGCTGATTTGTCCTCAGACAACGCTCCGTAGGCGTTCAAGGGGCTACGCAAGCATGCAGGCCAAAAGATGCCATGCAGTGCTTGAGCTTGTGTGCTTGGGGGACAGGAGCCACACTGGGGGCAGAGATTTAGTCAACTCTGCAGGGGCAGGTTCAGAGGTGGTTGACGCCACGCCAGCTTAAGGCAGGTATGGTGGTTTGCGAAAATGGCACCGACCCCTCTCTGCCCTCCGACAGGGACAACTGACCCATGTGCCCTGTTTGGCTCACATCCTTAACTTGGTGGTGCAGTGGTTCTTGGGTAGGTATCCGGGCTTACAGGATGTCCTGAGGCAGGCCAGGAAAGTCCGTGTGCATTTCCGCAGGTCATATAATGCCAGTGCTCGGCTGTCTGACCTCCAAAAGGAATTTAACCTGCCCAAGAACCGCCTAATCTGTGACATGCCCACCAGATGGAACTTCACGTTGGCCATGCTGCAGCGGCTGCACATGCAGCAGAGGGCCATCAATGAGTACCTAGGCGACTATGGCACCAGGACAGGGTCATGGGACCTTGGTTTTTTTTCCCCACGCCAGTGGTCTATGATCAGGGATGCATGCACTGTCCTGTCACCATTTGAGGAGGCCACGAGGATGGTGAACAGTGACAGTGCAGTGGAGCACACGCTGCATGGAATAATGGACAGGGCACTTGAGGCAGAACAGAGGGAGGAAGAGGATGACTTTCTTACCTCTCAAGGTCCCCTTTATCCAGACAGTGTTCCTGCGTGCCCGCCGATCACACAGGAAGAGGACTAGGAGGAGGATTGTGTCAGCATGGAGGTGGAGCCTGGCACTCAGCATCAGCAGCAGTCTTCAAGGGATCATTTACAGTCCAAAGAAACCCATGGACTTGTACGTGGCTGGGAGGAGGTGGCTACGTATCATGTCATCCTTAGTGACCCAGAGGACTCTGGACCGAATGCCTCACCAAACCTATGCTGCATGGCCTCCCTGATCCTGCAAAGCCTGCCGAAGGATCCTCGTATTCGTGGTATCAAGGGGAGGGATGAATACTGGCTGGCAACCCTCCTTGATCCATGTTACAATGGTAAAGTTGCGGTCACAGAGGGAGCAGAGGATGAAACATCTTCGGGAGGCCTTGCAGAAAGGTTTGTGCAACGCGTTTCCAGAGCCTGGGAGGTTACAATTTCCTGGTCCTCCTGGACAACGTGTTGCTGAGGCTTCGGTCAGTCACAGAAGGAACTGTGGAGAAGGTGGCCATCTGACTGATGCGTTCAGACAATTTTTTAGTCCACAGCCCCAAGGTCTGATCGGTTCCAGCAACCATCGCCAGCGTCTGATTCACATGGTGCAGGATTACCTAGGGGCAAGATCACACTTGGACACCTTTCCCACCGAAAATACTCTGGGTTACTGGGGAGGATGGATCACTGGCCAGAGCTTGCACAGTATGCAATAGAGCTACTGGCCTGTCCTGCCTCCAGCGTTCTTTCGGAACGCACATTCACTGCTGCTGGAGGCTTGTAACCGATCACAGGGTGCGCCTGTCCACCGAACCGGTCAATCGGCTGACCTTCATAAAAATGAATCAGTCTTGGATCACCAGCTACCAAGCACCTGATGCTGATGCAACAGATTGATTTTTTTTTGAGGGGTGAGGGGTTGCAGTGTTGTGGCACCAGTGCCCAAGGACCAATTTTTCAGCCCCTGTTTAACAGGGGCGTATAATTACAATTTTTGATGCAATACTTTGCAGCAGGGCTCGAACCTGCGCTCCAACTATAGCATCTGTGAGGGGTTGCAGTGTTGTGGCACCAGTGCCTAAGGCCCAATTTTTCTGCCCCTGTTCAACAGGGACATGTAATTACAATTCTTGATCTAATATTTCACAACAGGGCCCATTCCTGCGCCCACCAAGAATAACTGTGAGGGCTTACAGTGTTGTGGCACCAGCACCACCACCACCAAAGGCCCAATTTTTCTGCCCATGTTCAACAGATGCATGTAATTACAATTCTTGATATAATATTTCACAGCAGGACCCGTTCCAGCACCCACCAAAACTGTGAGGACTTACAGTGTTGTGGCACCACCACCACCAAAGGCCCAATTTTTCTACAACTGTTCAACAATGGCATGTAATTACAATTCTTGAGCTAATATTTCACAGCAGGGCCCATTCCTGCGCCCACCAAGAGTAACTGTGAGGGCTTACAGTGTTGTGGCAACACCAACACTTAAGGCCCCAATTTCTGCACAGTATATAGGGCAGGCCCCTACTTTCAAACATCCAACTTACAAATGACTCCTACTTGCAAACGGAAGGAGAAAACAGGAAGTGAGATGAAATCATCTACCCCTAGGAAGGGAAATTCTCTCCTGTAAGAGTTAATATGGGAAAAACGTGTCTCCTCTTCACTGATGCTTTATCATCAATCCTTGTTTCACTAAAAACCCCAAATTTTCAAAAAACATTTGTCATTGGGACAGAAAGTGAAGTCAAATCTTCTGAAGAGGTGCACAGACAGCAAAACAAATGTTACAGGGGTGATAACCCTTGCCTATGTTTCCCAAAAAAGCTTACAAATAGATTTTTTTTGGCTGGAGTTACACTTTAAAAATGTACCAGTTCAAAATTACAAACAGATTCTACTTAACAAAAAACCTACAGTCTCTGTCTTTTTTGCACTGCCTGTATACTGCTGTTCAGAGTATATAGGGCCTGGGGGCCCCACGCCTTTCCTTTTTTTGAAATTTGGGTGCGGGGTTCACCTTAATATCCATACAAGACCCAAAGGGCCTGGTAATGGACTGGGGGGACGGGGGTACCCATGCCGTTTGTCTCACTGATTTTCATCCATATTGCCGAGACCCGATATTACATTAAAGCCGCAAGCAGTTTTAAATACTTTTGTTCCTTTAAAAATGTAATTTTGTGCAGGGACTGTTCTAAGCACGGAAAAGACGTGTCACTTTACAGGCATACTATAGACACCCCCAGGTATGATATTTAAAAAGGAATATTTAACTTTTTTTTCACTTTAAGCATCATTAAAATCACTGCTCCTGAAAAAACGGACGTTTTTAAAACTTTTTTTTTGCATTGATACATGTCCCCTGGGGCTGGACCCAGTCCCCAAACCCTTTTTAGGACAATAATTTGCATATTAGCCTTTAAAATTAGCACTTTTGATTTCGAACATTCGAGTCCCATAGACTTTAATGGGGTTCTAAAGTTTGCGTGAACTTTCGGTCCGTTTGCAGGTTCTGGTGCGAACCGAACCGGGGGGTGTTCGGCTCATCCCTAGTCTTAACCTGTCAGTGGTCATAACTAATGGCTGATTGATGTGTGTGTGTCTATATATATAGCTCAATGGGAATCACCTTCCCTGGGAAAAAGGTAGTCCAAACGGCAGGTTTTCTTAATAATTTGAGTTGTAGCCAGTTTTATTTTGAAAGGTTGCATGAAAATTAAACAAACAAAACAGAAAATAAATCCTTGCAATCCAGGCACTAACTAAACATTGCAGATTCCTAACTCAGAGATGAAGGGCTTCTCCCAGCCACCCACAAAACAAAGATAATGCAAACCATTTCTTTCTCTCACAAAGCAAACTTCACATAAGCAGCTCTCTCAGGTTTTGGCTTTCTGAGTTCCAGGCCAAAAGCAATCCTTTGCTCTAGTCCTGCTTAATTTATACCACCTGTTGTATACACAGGTGGACCTCAAAATCTGGTCTGGAACCAATACTGCCAAGGTGGCTGGTAAAACCCAGACCTGATTCCACCTTAGTTCTCAGCAAATGAACGCATGCGAGGTGAAACATAACATCCATCAAACACCTCACCTTTCATAATGTCACATATCCCCCACCGCTCAAGCCCCCGTGGCTGAGCAACTGTCCCAACCAGACAATGAATACAGGGAAAGGGCTTCTGCATTATTCTGAAGTTTTCCAGCTCTATGCTCCACTTTAAACTTAAATCCTTGAAGAGCAAGGAACCACCTTGTCACACAACAGTTTTTCTCCTTATTATCACACATTCATTTAAGAGGGGCATGATCAGTGACTAGTTTGAATGTTCTCCATAACAGGTAATACTTCAGGTCATCTAAAGCCCATTTGAATATTTGATAAATATTCCTTCTCAACAATGGCATAGTTTTTCTCATTTCTGTTCAGCTTTCTGCTCAGGTAGACCACTGGGTGCTCCTCACTGTCTCTGATTTGGGACAGTACCGCACCCAGACCCACATCAGAAGCGACTGTCTGCACCTCAAACTCCTTTGTGAAATCTGGGGTCATGAGCATAGGTTGTACACAAAGGACCTGCTTCAACATATGAAATGCCTTCTCTGCCTCAGGATTCCACTTAATCATGACCGACCCTTTACTCTTTGTCAGATCTGTCAGTGGGGCTGCAATGGTGGCAAAATTGGATATAAAACTCCTGTAGTATACGGTGATCCCAAGAAATGCACAAACTTGCTTTTTATTTATACTTTGGGGCCACTTTTGAACAGCCTCAATTTTATTGATTTGAGGCTTGAACAGCCCTCAACCAATAACGTAGTGGGGGTATTTGGCCTCCTCCAAGCCTATGGCACACTTTCTGGGGTTGGCAGTGAGTCCTGCTTTCCTAAGAGAATCTACTACTGCTTGCACCAGGGGAAAATGAGATTACCATTCTGGGCTGTAGATGACTACATCGTCCAAATAGGCGGCTGCGTATTGACCATGTGGTTTTAATGTCTTATCCTTCATTCTCTGGAATGAGGCAGGAGCACCAAGCAAACCAAAAGGCATCCGCTTATTTTCTACCCCTGGGGGTAGAAAACACTGTTCTCTATTTTTCAGATTCTGTTAGGGGTATCTGCCAATAACCTTTAGTCAGATCTAAAGTAGTTATGTACCCAGCACTTCCCAATCTGTCAACAAGCTCATCGACCCAAGGCATTGGGTACACATCGAATTTGGACACGCTGCTCAACTTCCTGAAATCATTACAAAACCTTATAGTTCCATCTGGTTTTGGGACCAAAACTATGGGACTTGACCAGTCACTGTGGGACTCCTCTATCACGTCCAACTTTACCATGTTCTTTATTTCATTTGCAACTGATTTTTGCCTAGCTTCGGGTATTCTATAGGGCTTTACATTTACGTGGATGCCTTGTTCTGTAATTATGTCATGCTGTATAATTGTGGTCAGTCCGGGCAGGTGAGAGAAAAAGTCTTTATTTTTACTCACAACCTCTTTTTTTTAATTAAATATTCTTTATTGAGATTTTTCCCAATTATTAAACATTCATATAAAACATTTCATCAACGTATTTTCCAAAGGTAATATTTTCTCCTTACATTTCATACACCCTACATTTACTCCCTCCCGGTCCCCCCACCCCTCTTCCTATACCAACTTATACACCCTCATTTCATCTTTCCCATTCACCTCTCATATCTACAACCATTCCTGCATACACTTTAGCCTTTTTCTACTCTCACCACCTGTCTTCCCGTGCCCACCCAGTGTTCACTCACACTCAATTACTACCCAAATTGTCCTGAGTGTTATCTATTGTGCCCTAAATTTCTCGTCTAATATTCTTGTCCAGCTTTAAAGTCTCGCTATGAATTTCTCTACGTGTAAAAAAATGACCTTGGGTCGCTACTCTAATCCTCTTTCCCATTTTCTCTAAGGGGGGTATCCCATCTTTCCCAACCATGGCTTCCACATCTTTTCAAATTTCTTGAAATTACCTTGTTTGGTGAATACCACTTTTTCCTTCCACACATCTCATAACTTTAACCCATTCCCTAGATGATGGAGACCTCACTGACTGCCATCTCTGTGCGATCAGTTTTCTTGCTTGGAATAAGCATCTCAATACCACTGCTGTAGTGCTTACCAATTCTCTAGATTCGTCCATGTATCCCAGCAAAGCCTGGTATCTAATTCTAGGGTAGTCCCATATATTGTGTTTATGATATCTAGAACCTCTGCCAAAACTGAAATAGCCTTGGGCATCTCCATACCATATGTATAAGGCCCCCTGTCTCCTGCCACCTGGGGCACTTGGCGTCTGGTCTTCAACCGAACATAAATAGTCTTTTAGGGTTATAGTAAGTTCTATGTACCAGAAACAGACGTGATACTTTCTGTGAGGGGAAGACCAACACCAACGGCCCCAGTTCCAATATCCTTCTCCACCTTTATTTCCCCTATAGCCTCTTCCCATCTCTTCTTGCTGATAAGAGATTCCAGCCCTTCGATGACTCTACTGCATATCTGTACATATAACTCAGAGATAAGTCCCTTGGTCATACCAGACTTGATTACCCTTTGAAGGAGGGGAACCTTACTCCATTCTACTGCTTGTGTTGTAAACTGGGCGCCCAAGGCATGTCTGATCTGTAAATATCTGTAGAATGAGTGGTTTGATATACCATACTCTCTTCTCAGATCTGTAAATGATTTTAAAGTGCTGCCCTCGTATAAGTGGGCCAAGCGACATATACCCTGCTTTTACCATTCTTTCCCATGACCAGCAGCTCTTGCAAGTTCCTATTATTCCAAAGGGGGGGGGGTATTCTGTTACTCCCCTATACCCCATTTCCACACTTTTATAACCATCCTTAATGTTGGACTCCTGACGGGGAAAGAGTCCGCTTCTAGCGCCTCCACTACTGTGTTGTACGGAGCTCCTAGTAGCATCATTCTACCACCTGCGTTCCCTCCCCCCGGAATATTACATCCCCCTCGTAATGCAACTGTACCGCCAGGAAGTAACTCTAGGGGTGTGGCACAGCTAAGCCCCCCTCATTTGTTGGTAACTGCAATATATGCAGACAGATCCTTGCCTGACCCATTTTCCAGATTAGTTCCCTAAAAAGGGTTTCACTTTTTTTAAACCATTTTTTTATATATCCACACTGGGGAATTATGCAGCAAGTACAGCAATTGTGGCATCCATATAATTTTGATCAGATTGCATCACCTCGCCACTGACATCAGGATTGCTGATGTATTTATTGGGGTCTCTCGTCAGATATATACCTAAATATTTCATTGTCTCCACTACTTCTAATTGAGGAATTTTAGGTGGTATAGGGTTTCTAAGCGGGTCCACAGGCAAAAGTGCCGACTTCTCCCAGTTTATAGCTAGGCCCGAAAACCATTTGAACTCCTCAACTATATTCATCGCAGTCATTAGGGACTGCTCAGTATCCCATAAAAACAGAACATCGTCTGCATACAGTGCAATCCTTTCCTCCACCGTCTTCCTTTGAAATCCCTGCATACCTGAGGATGATCTAATCGCTATTGCCAATGACTCCATCGCAAGGGCGAAGGCAGGGGTGATAAGGGGCACCCCTGTCTCGTCCCCCTCTCAAGCTGGATCCTTCCCGAGTATTCGTTGTCAATTCTAACTTTGGCACTTGGGGCATTGTAAAGCATTTTTATCCATCCAATAAAGGAAGGTCCAAACCTGAATTCCTCCAAGACCCACCAGAAATAGCCCCACTCCAGACTATCAAAGGCCTTAACTGCCTCAAGGGACAAGATAGCCCTCGTGCCCACATTCTCTGTCAGGTTCAAGTATACCCTTCTAATATTCATGCTAGTGGATCTATTAGGAATAAACCCAGATTGATCTAGATGTATACATTTTTGAATACTTTTATTCAGCCTAGTTGCCAGCACCTTTGCCAATATTTTAACATTGGAGCATAACAAGGATATCAGCCTATATGAAGATGTATCCAAAGGGTCTTTCTCCTCCTTATGCAGCACTATTATGGTAGCCTCCATCATTGAAGGGGGCAATTTCCCCTCTACCACCCCCAATTCAACACCTTAAGTAACTCCAGGAGCAGCACCTCCCCATAATGTTTATAAGTCTCCACCGGGAGTCCATCTGGCCTGGGAGACTTTTGATTGGCCATCCCGGCTACTGCCTGTTGTAATTCCTCCAGGGTTATAGGGGCCTCCATATTCTCTCTGTCCCTCTCTGAAAGAGCCGGTATCCCCATTCCCCTGAAAAATATTTCCATTTCTCCCTCCCCATCTACCCGCTGCGATTTATACAGATTTCTATGAATCAGTGAGATATGCTTAATGACGCTTCTATAAGGCATAGTCTCTCCCTCCCACGTTTCTTTTGTGACATCTAGCAATCCCCTGAGATGTCTACCTACCATACAGTAGTTCAAAAGGGGAATACCCTATAGATGCCTGAGGTACCTCTCGTATGGCAAACATGAGGTATGGCAGCAAAAAATCCCAATTTCTCCCATCTTTGTCTACCAGCTTTTTGACATCTTTTTTTTGATCGTTCTGTTACATCTCTCTACAAGACCATTAGTTTGGGGGTGGTAGACAGAGGTACGGAGATGGGAAATTTTGAACAACTCACATAGTTCTTTAGTGACGCTGGACATAAATGGTGTGTCTTGATCCCTTTAATTACCCTTTTGGCATACCCACACGACTAAATACCTGGACAAGCTCTTTGGCAATAGTCTTAGCTGAGGTATTAAGCAAGGGGTTGGCTTCACGATAGTCCAGTATTACCAGTATGTGCTGATGGAACTAGGATATTTTGCTACAGTGCACTAAAGTAAAATAAAACACATTATAAAAAAGTCCAGGGATAACAATATTTACCAAATCCATGATTTCCATCTGGTATACAAAAATTGTAAGCAATATAATGTTCACATATTTAATATGCAGAATAACATATTTATTTAATTAAGGGCCAAATAAAACAGAAGGAATAACCAAGCTGTTTGGGTTTTAATAGATAGTGCCTATTCACCATGATTAAGTCCATTTAAAATTTCTTTCCATGTGTTTGCATTTTCTAGATCAATTCACCTAGACTGCACATTTTATACAATTATATTTTCAAAATAATAAAAAAAAAAAATGCTGAGAGCCATTGATAATGTGAAGTGGCTGCCCTAGTTTCATATTTGCACATATTCTCAATGATGGCCAATGTTGAGTTCTGACATGTGGGGGTGTCACATAAGAGATGCTTAGTAGGTAGCATATGCTGATGCTGCATTTCTGCTAAGCTAGTCATGTCTGCTATGGCCACCTGAAGTGGCCACATAATTGCTGGCATCATGAAAGATGTTCTAGAAGTCAGGGTACATCAAGGGAAAGGGAGGGAATGGCTTCACAACAGTCCAGTATTACCAGTATGTGCTGATGGCCCCCGGACAGACTTTACTACTGGTCCCACCAGATCCATGCCAATTCTTTTAAAAGGCACTTCAATTATTGGTAATGGTACCAGCGGACTGCGAAAATGGGGTGATTGTGCAGAATACTGACACTCTGGGCATGACTCACAATATTCTTTGATATCTACATGTAACTTAGGCCAAAAGAATCTCTGGTTTATTCTCTCCTCGTTTTTTTCTATACCCAGATGTCTACCCATTACATGACCATGGGCTAAATCTAATATCATCCGGCAATAGGGTTTGGGAACCACTAGCTGCTTTGCCTCCTCCTCCCCTTGCTTTACCACCTGATACAGCAAGTTATTTTTAAGAGCCATGTAGGGAAAATACGCTGCATTAGATTCAACAGGTTCCCCATCCATCATTTTAATGTTTTCTCTGGCTCTATTGAGTGTGAGGTCTCTTAGTTGTTCCGTACAAAATTCATCTTTACTGACTTCTAAGTCAGGCACCACATTCTGCCCACTTTCACTATTAGAGTCAGAGATCATTTCTTGTTCATTATCCTCAAGCTGGGGGTGGGATTCCAGCTCCTCCTGCTCCCCAGCCATTACAGAAAAAGGAAAAGGACCCACCCCTTTCTTGGACACACCAACAGTTTCCCTTTCAATTTTGCAATCAAAAGGGTCTGGAGTGAGTTCCTGTGTTTCCTCAGCAGGGGAGCTCTGTCCTCCTGACTCTTTTGTTTTCCCACAAACTCCAAAAGTGTAGAAAATCTCTCTGCACTAGGGCTTCATGAAGTAGTGAGGGTACCAGCCCCACTGAAAGTGTCACTGTGCCCCAAGGGGTATCAACCTCAACCACAGGAGTCTGGTAGTCACGTGTGTCACCATGTATGCAAATAACCCCAATAGTGCTAGGGTGTAACTTTGCCAGATTTACCTTTAACTAATGTCACACACTTTTGTTTTTCCATGCATCCCTGTCACGATGCAGTACACACACCACCTGTGCAAAAAGAGGCATGCGTTTTCTCAAATAAGCATTATCACATTGCATTGGTTCATTATTTAAAGAACAGTTAGCAGCAATATGACCTAACGCATGGCAGCGATAACATGTGTGTTCTGAACCCAGTCCTCTAAATGGCCTCAGAGACCTTCCTGACCTATTTGGCCAGTCCTCAGGTCCTGAGCCCATAGTCTCAGTATATGAAGCCACAGTCTTGCAGTTTTTCCCCCAAGCCCTTGAACAGTCTTACCAGACCCTCCGGGCAGTTTTTCACCCCTAGAGACATTGGGGTGGGGCATGGATGGGTTCAACAAGTCCTCAGCAGCCATATATCTCTCCACCAGGTCCACCAGCTGGTTTACAGAGTAAAGGTCCCCATGGCTGACCCACTTCCTCAAAGTGGCAGGGAGCGCATGCAAATAACGGTCCACGACCACACGCTCCATAATCTTGGGGCCTGACAAAGTCTCTGGCTGCAGCCACTTCTTGGTGAGGTGTATCAAGTCATACACCTGGGAGCAAGGTGACTTGTCGGTACTGTAAGCCCACTGATGCACCCCCTGAGAATGTAGGTGCAAACATTTCAGCAAGAAACTCTAATTTTAACTGTATTGTTTTACTATAGATATTGTTACAGAACAGTAATCTGCTTTTATCACCATACATGTCTTTAAAAGAGGAATTTAGAGTTAAAGGACACTTTTTCTGGCTCATGCCAGATAGCACACCCCGATCTTTCCAATGCAGCAGCAGCACTGCTTGGTCAAGAACATTGGTCAAACCATACCACAGCGTCAAAACACATGCAGTGCAGTAACGCATCAATGGCATGTAGGGCTGACCCCCTCTTTTGTATTCTGAGTGCGGCTGCACATGGGATTGTAGGACGCAGACATCCTCAAGACATTCCCGCAGACAGGAACTCAAGCTCAGATATTTCACAAAGCCCTTGAGACATAAAAGAAGTTGCCAGGTGATACAACTTTCTTTGAGCTACCAAAAACTAAAACATCCAAATGAGTGGAATGGATGTTTCATCAAAATGCACAATTCTAAAATTGCATTCACCCATATACTGTAAAGCTTGTGTCCAGAAATAAAAAACACAGTGAACACAAAACAAAACAAACATCTTTCATCATATATAAGAAATATGAAATAACGAACTGTGTATGTTTGTAAATTTGTATGTTAAACGCTTAAATAGTACAAAGCTTCATAATCATAATAGAAATATTTATGTGAGAACTAATCCCCATGGCCCAGTTTTCCATTGACCATATCCCTTTGCTGGCACTGTTAAGAAAAAACAATAATTTCATCCATCAAACTCAACTGTTAGTTGGAATTTGAACTGGGAAACAGCCAAAAGCATATCATGATGATAGAGTATTAAAAACATGTGCACTCATTTTGTGTTACCACTAGGATATTTTACTACAGTGCACTAAAGTAAAATAAAACACATTATAAAAAGTCCAGGGATAATAATATTTACCAAATCCATGATTTCCATCTGGTATACAAAAAATTTAAGCAATATAATGTTCACATATTTAATATGCAGAATAACATATTTATTCAATTAAGGGCCAAATGAAACAGAAGGAATAACCAAACTGTTCGGGTTTTAATAGATAGTGCCTATTCACCATGATTAAGTCCATTTAAAATTTCTTTCCATGTGTTTGCATTTTCTAGATCAATTCACCTAGACTGCACGTTTTATACAATTACATTTTCAAAATAATAAAAAAAAAAATGCTGAGAGCCATTGATAATGTGAAGTGGCTGCCCTAGTTTCATTATTGCACATGTTCTCAATGATGGCCAATGTTGAGTTCTGACATGTGGGGGTGTCACAGAAGAGATGCTTAGCAGGTAGCATATGCTGATGCTGCATTTCTGCTAAGCTAGTCATGTCCGGTATTGCCACCTGAAGTGGCCACATAATTGCTGGCCTCATGAAAGATGTTCTAGAAGTCAGGGTACATCACAATTAACCACTGCAACACCAGGTTGAAGACATGTGCCAGAAAAGGTATGTGTTTGGCTTTTCCATGGCAAAGGGCAACCAGCATATTAGTGCCGATGTCTCACATGACCTTGCCTGGATAAAGATACTATTTTCCGGTCTGAACCTGGAGAGCTGCCAGCAGCCAGGGCCCAGTGTAACTCCTGTCCCACAAGCATTAGTTCCCTGGGAGGCATTCCTACCCATGCTTACCAGCTTACCATTTATAGCATGGTCCAGAAATACAGACACACTACATTCCACATACTGGTGGAGGCAGAAAAGGCCTTCTGGACAAAATAATACTGGCTTTGTACCTGTCGTTGTGTAGTGGCTGTATCACAGGCCATACATTTGTGGAAGGGGGCTGATTTCACAAGCTGAAATGGTAGCAGATGCAAATCCAGCAGTCGTGTCCATCTGGCATTAGGATGCTGGGCATGGGAGTGATTTAACCACTTGCTGACTGCCTCACGCAGATATACTGCGGCAGAATGGCACGGGCAGGCAGAGTAACATAACTGTACATCTCTCTTTTTCTCTCTTTTTTCCCCCTCCCACTGAGGTCACCCCGTCACACTCTGACCCAATCTGGGGGTCTCTCGTTGCCGGGTATGCTGCCTGGACACGCTCCCTCAGCTTCGGACCCTGGCATTGTGGGTGGGCTTTGCATTCAGGGCTGCGCCGCCTTTGAACGGACGCAATTGTAAGTTCATGGTCTTTGTGGAAGAATGTGGAATTTTATGTTTTACATTTGCCCACTTGTCCTTAAAACTACTCTAAATATTGCCATTTTCCCTATTCGTAGGTGATTAATACGGTTATGCGCCTGATGAGTGGCTATAAGGTCCCGAAACGGCGTAGAGCTTACAACTACCGTTATTTATACACTATTATGAGCTATGTATGGACGTTCCAATGTTATTGCATTTTGTCTTTGCCACTTTTTTCTAGTGACACTGTGTGCCACATATTTATTGCTATGTATCTTTTATTCATATCCTCATATGTTTACATAGAAGTCCTTGTTGGAATGTATTTTATGATTGAATACAAACTATTTATTGAGCTATGTGCCTATAAATGTAAACTTATGAATTCAGGTATTACTTTATATTAAAAAATTGAAACTTTATTCTAGTTTGACTTCTGCTCCCGTGTGCCTCACTCAAAGTCCCACATCTGCTCTCTTTTTTAGTTTCTAATAACTGTACATTACTCCCCTCCCGCAGGCGGGGGGCGCGACCGCGCCTGGTGCCCGAGGTGGTCGACATCCTTCCAGGAGCGATCCATACTGAGGGGAAGGCCACTGATTCATGGCCACCCCCTCACGATCGCTCCTGATGAATGAGAAGTTTCCTCTGCTTCTGAACTGTAAACAGAAGCAGAGGAAGTGATGTCATCTCTCCTCGTGGAGCCTTTTCGTTCCGGCGCCCAAGGAGAAAAGACATCCATGTGAATTGCACCAACACTACACTAACACCAGTACACATAGGCACATAAAACACCCCCCCGATCACCCCCCTGCACCCCCAGTCACAGTGTCACCGATTGCATTGTTTATTTTTTTTACTGATCCCTGCATTTGATGTCATTTGGGACTGTAATAAGTGTTAGGGCAGTTAGTGGTAGGCCCCTTTAGGTCTAGGGTACCCCTAACCCCCCCTAATAAAGGTTTAACCCCTTGATTACCCCCCAGTTAACCCTTTCATCCTCTGTCGCCAGTGTCACTAAGCAATCTTTTTTCTGATCACCGTATTAGTGTCACAGGTGACACTAGTTAGCCAGGTAGGTATTTAGGTTCAACGTCAGCTTTTTATAGCGTCAGGTACCCCCATATACTACCTAATAATACTACCATATACTAACCCCCTGATTGCCCCCTAGTTAACCCTTTCACCAGTGATCACCGTATAAGTGTTACGGGTGACGCTGGTTAGTTAGTTTATTACCCAATAAAGGTTTAACCCCCTGATCGCCTGGCGGGTGATATCAGGTTTTAGGGTCAGTTAGGGTCTGCGTCGCTCCAGGCAGCGGCAGATTAGTGCCAGTAGTGCTAACACCCACGCATGCAGCATACACCTCCCTTAGTGGTATAGTATCTGAACGGATCAATATCTGATCCGATCAGATCTATACTAGCGTCTCCAGCAGTTTAGGGTTCCCAAAGACACAGTGTTAGTGGGATCAGCCCAGATACCTGCTAGCACCTGCATTTTGCCCCTCCACCCAGCCCAGTCCACCCAAGTGCAGTATCGATCGATCACTGTCACTTACAAAACACTAAACACTAGGGATGAGCCGAACGACCATTTTTTTTTAAATTTTGGCGCAGGGTTTCCCTTAATATCCATACCAGACCTGAAGGGCCTGGTATGGAATTTAGGGGGACCCCCACGCCATTTTTTTTTTTAATTTTGGTTCGGGGTTCCCCTGTGGGGAAATCCCATGCCGTATTTATCAATGAACTTTTATGTGTATTGTCGGACCGACAATTCATTAATAGCCGCGAGTAGTTTTAAATGACTTTTTTTCCTTTGAAATGTCATGTTGCTGTCAGACTGTTCTAAACACGGGAAACATGCGCCCATTTACAGACATACTATAGACACCCCCCAGGTACGAAATTTAAAGGAATATTATACTTTTATTGTTTCACTTTAAGCATTATTAAAATCACTCCTCCCGAAAAACCCCCGTTTTTAAAACATTTTTTTGCATTGATCCATGTCCCCTGGGGCAGGACCCAGGTCCCTAAACACTTTTTATGACAATACCATGCATATAAGCCTTTAAAATTAGCACTTTTGATTTCTCCCATAGACTTTTAAAGGGTGTCCGTGGCTTTCGAATTTGCAGCGAACACCCCAAATTGTTCGCTGTTCAGCGAACTGGCGAACAGCCGATGTTCAAGTCGAACATGAGTTCGACTCGAACTCGAAGCTCATCTCTACTAAACACATAACTGCAGCGTTCGCAGAGTCAGGCCTGATCCCTGCGATCACTAACAGTTTTTTTGGTAGCGTTTGTTACAGTTGCTGACAGCCTAGGAGCTTGTTTACCTGTGAGTCTCACTACTGTACCAGTAAATTTAGAGCCCAAAATGGCAAATCGAAGGTACAGTAGTGAAGAGGCCTACACGTTTCTGAGCATGACAGATAGCGATGAGGAAGTCACTCATCTGTCAGATTCAGGCTCAGAATACGATCCTGTAGACGACAGCAGCTCCATGACAGATAGCTCTGACAACAGAGTTGTGGTCCCTGCCAAGGTCAGACGTACCATACCCCGATCTTCTTCTGCTGTTGTTGAGGTGCAAGAACCGCAGGGCTCTCGTATGGCAGAGAAGTACTAGTGCCGCTCATCCTTCTAGTGAACTGGCAAGCACCAGCGGCCTAGTACACCCTGGTCGTAGTCAAACCAGCACTGCAGTAACACGTGGTGACGTGGCAAGTCCCATAAGTGCAGTTCAAGCTGGCAAGGTGGCAAGCACAAATAGTGTCCCACTGCCACCAAGAAGACAAAGACAGGCCCATCGAGCCCATAGTGCCCTTCCTGCTGCTTTTGCCAATCCTAATTGGGAGCCCACCACTTCTTCAGCACCCGTACTTCCCCCATCCACTGGCCAATGCAGAATTCAGGTGGAAACAGTTGATTTTACGTCACTTGATTTTTATTCGCTGTTTTGCACTGAAGATCTCTATAGATCTATTGTGGACAAAAGTAATTTGTATGCTGGTCAATTCATCGCCACTAATCCCCAGTCCTCCCTTGCCAGAGATTGGAAACCAATTACAGTTTCCGAATTTAAGACCTTTCTAGGCCTATCCCTTGACACGGGCATAGTTAAAATGAGTATGTTGTGGTCATATTGGTCCACTGACCCAATTTACCATATGCTCCATGACCAGGGCACGATACAAACACATCTTGCGGTTCATGCATTTCAACAACCATGAACTCTGTCGTCCTCGAGGAGACCCTGGATACGATTGGCTCTACAAAATTCGGCCCCTTGTAAACCACTTCAACCAACGTTTTGCAGACTTGTTTACTCCCCATCAAGTTGCATGCGTTGATGAGTCCCTGATTAAGTTTTCTGGCCGCTTGTCTTTCAAACAGTATCTTCCCAGCAAGCGTGCCAGATACAGGGTCAAGATGTATAAGCTCTGTGACAGGGCCACAGGCTATACATGTAGTTTTATGGTTTACAAGGAAAGAGATAGTCACATAGACCTGCCGAACTGCCCAGATTACATAGGGAGCGCTGGCAAGATTGTGTGGGACTTGGTGTCACTCTTATTCGGAAAGGGGTACCATTTGTATGTGGACAATTATTACACTTGTGCCACTTTTTAGTCACTTGTTTGATCATCAGATTGGCGCATGTGGCACTGTGCAATCTAATAGCCAGGGCTTTCCCCAGCGGCTTGTAGAATCCCGTCTTAGGCTGGGGGAGAGAGCCTGCTTGAAGTGTAATAACTTGCTCGCTGTGAAGTGGAGGGATAATAAGAATGTTTTCATTCTTTCCTCCCTTCATGCAGACACAACGGTCCAAATTCCTACGGCGACTGGTGTTGTGGAGAAACCCCTCTGTGTCCACAAATATAACCAACATATGGGAGGGGTGGACCTCAACGACCTGTTGCTAGCGCTGTACCTAGTTGCCCGTAAGGCCAGGCGCTGGTACAAAAAAATGTCTGTATACTTATTTCAGTTGGCTTTGCTGAACGCTCATGTGCTATACAGAGCTTCAGGAAGGACTGGATCCTTCCTTAAATTCCAGGAAGAGATCATCAGAGCCCTTCTGTTTCCAGACGGTGCTTCACCTCACCTTCCCAATCCAAATGCAATAAGGCAGCTGCATGAGAGGCATTTTCCTTATGTCCTCCCTGGTACCTCTACCCAACGAGTCCCCCAAAGAAGAGGTCGTGTCTGCAGCAAGCGCGAATATAGGCATGACACCCGCTATTATTGTTCCTCCTGTCCTGACAATCCTGGTCTTTGCAATGGTGAATGTTTTGAATACCATACACTAGTGGAGTATTAGCATAGGGTACAGCACTGCACAGACTAGGACACACTTTCACAGGATCTCCCAAGATGCCATCGCATTTTAAAAGACCCGAACCTGGAACCGTTATATTTACAACCGTTACAGATACAACAAAAAAAGTGTAAAAAAAAAAAACACACACAAAAAAATCTATGAAATAAAAAAAACAAAAATAGTTGTCGTTTATTGTTCTCTCTCTCTCTATTCTCTCTCTATTGTTCTGCTCTTTTTTACTGTATTCTATTCTGCAATATTTTATTGTTATTATGTTTTATCATATTTGCTTTTCAGGTATGTCATTTTTTTATACTTTACTGTTCACTGTGTTTTATTGTTAACCATTTTTTTGTTTTCAGGTACGCCATTCAGCTGCAGCGCGGATTTATTTATCTTGACAGCAACAGCGTTTGCTCCAACGATACATAAAGCCGTGACTCCAGCGCTGTAGGAGGTGATTTCACCACAGTTAAAAAAAAGAGCATATATGCCTAAGCATGGGGGCAGCAAGGGTGGAGGAGCGACTTGCTCCTAACTTTTGGGGTGGATGCCCCCATGCTTCGGCATATATATATATTTTAGGCACAGATTGCGTTAAAAAATGTTTTATTTTTTACTATTTTTTTGTATTTGCTTTGCAGGTATGGTAAGTCTTACTGTTATACTGTAATGTTACTTTGTTTTGTTGTTAACTATCATTTGCTTAGCAGGTATGCCATTCAGTTGCAGCGCGGATTTATTTATCTTTACAGCAACAGCGTTTGCTCCCACGATACATAAAGCCGTGACTCTAGTGCTGTAGGAGATGATTTCACCACCACAGTTAAAAACAAAATGATGCATGTATGCCCATCATTAGAAGTGGGTGGATGAAGGGAGATATTCTAATGGTGGGCATACCCACCGATCAATCTCTTTTTTTCGTTCAGCCCACAGGCTGCATGAAAAAAAAGATTACAATATATGCCCAACAAGGACCAGCAACGTACTGATATGTTGCTGGACTTTGAGTGGTTATACCAGAATGATGCCTGCGGGTTTAGGTATCATCTTGGTATCATTCTTTTCAGCCAGCGGTCAGCTTTCATGTAAAAGCAATCCTAGCAGCTAATTAGCCTCTAAACTGCTTTTACAAGCAGTGGGAGGGAATATCCCCCCTTCCCACCGTCTTCCATGGTTTTCTCTGGCTCTCCTCTCCCAACAGGGAAACTGAGAATGCTGCCAGTTGACCATAGAGCCGATCAGAGACCAGAACAGCTCCAATCATCTTTATGGCCTAAGAAACCGGAAGCTACGAGCATTTCACTACTTAGATTTCGCCAGATGTAAATTGGAAAAGCATTTTATCACACCGACCTTGGTGTGGTCAGATGCTTTGAGGGCAGAGGAGAGATCTAGTGTCTAATAGACCCCAATTTTTTCAAAAAAGAGTACCTGTCACTACCTATTGCTATCATAGGGGATATTTACATTCCCTGAGATAACAATAAAAATGATCAAAAAAATGAAAGGAACAGTTTAAAAATTAAATAAAAAAGAAAAAATAAATAATAAAAAAAAAAAAGCACCCCTGTCCCCTCTCACGCAAAGGTGAACAAAAGCATCGGTCTGGCGTCATATGTAAACAGCAATTGCACCATGCATGTGAGCTATCACTGCAAAGGTCAGATGGAGGGCAGTAATTTTAGCAGTAGACCTCCTCTGTAAATCTAAAGTGGTAACCTGTAAAGGCTTTTAAAAGCTTTTAAAAATGTATGTAGTTGGTCGCCGCTGCATGTTTGTGTGCAATTTTAAAGCATGTCATGTTTGGTATCCATGTACTTGGCCAGCTCACCTTTTTTATTTCATCAAACATTTGGGCAATATAGTGTGTTTTAGTGCATTAAAAGTCAAAAAAGTGTGTTTTTTCCCCAAAAAATGCATTTGAAAAATCGCTGCGCAAATACTGTGTGAAAAAAAAAAATAAACACCCACCATTTTAACCTGTAGGGCCTTTGCTTTAAAAAAATATATAATGTTTGGGGGTTCAAAGTAATTTTCTTAAACAAAAAGTGTCAAAAAGGGCTTTGCCTTCAAGTGGTTAGAAGAGTGGGTGATGTGTGTGTGTGTGACATGTGTGACATAAGCTTGTGCATAATGTTGTGCATAAAATGCCAGGACAGTTCAAACCCCCCCTTGCTTGTGTCAAAATATAAAATATTCCATGGACTCGACATGCCTCTTAGCAAATAGCTTGCGGTGTCTACTTTCCAAAATGGGATCCTTTTGGGGGGGGGGGGCATTCGAAACTGTGATAGGCAGTGAGGAGTGAAGGAGTGAAATAAAAAATTTACACCCTTAGAAAGCCTGAAGCCGGTGCTTGGTTTTCAGGGTCCGTACGCAGCTAGGCTCCCAAAAAGTCTCACACATGTGGTATCCCTGTACTCAGGAGAAGCAACAGAATGTATTTTGGGGTGTAATTTTACATATGCCCATGGCATATTTGAGCAATATATAATTTAGTGACAACTTTGTGCAAAAAAAAAAAAGTTTGTCATTTTCCCGCAACTTTTGGCAAAATATAAATATTCCATGGACTCACCATGCCTCTCAGCAAATAGCTTTGGGTGTCTACTTTCCAAAATGGGGTCATTTGGGGGGGGTTTGTGTCACCTTGGCATTTTATGGCCTTCAAAACTGTGATAGGTAGTGAGGAGTGAAATCAAAAATTTACGGCCTTAAGAAAGCCTGAAGGCAGTGATTTGTTTTCGGGACCCCGTACACGGCTAGGCTCCCAAAAAGTCCCACACATGTGGTATCCCCATACTCAGGAGAAGCAGCAGAATGTATTTTTGGGTGTAATTCCACATATGCCCATGGCATGTTTGAGCAATATATCATTTAGTGACAACTTTGTGCAAAAAAAAAAAGTTTGTCATTTTCCCGCAACTTTTGGCAAAATATAAATATTCCATGGACTCACCATGCCTCTCAGCAAATATCTGGGGGTGTCTACTTTCAAAAATTAGGTAATTTGGGGGGGTTTTGTGCGATCCTGGCATTTTATGGCCTTCAAAACTGTAATAGGTATTGAGGAGTGAAATCAAAAATGTACTCCCTTAGAAATCCTGAAGGCGGTGCTTGGATTTCGGGGCCCCGTGCACGGCTAGGCTCCCAAAAAGTCCCCCACATGTGGTATCCCCGTGCTCAGGAGAAGCAGAAAATTTTATTTTGGGGTGCAATTCCACATATAACCATGGCATGTGTGAGCAATATATCATTTAGTGACAACTTTTTGTAAAAACATTTTTTTTTTGTCATTATTCAATCACTTGGGACAAAAAAATTAAATATTCAATGGGCTCAACATGCCTCTCAGAAATTTCCTTGGGGTGTCTACTTTCCAAAATGGGGTCATTTGGGGGGAGGGGGTTGTACTGCCCTGCCATTTTAGCACCTCAAGAAATGAGATAAGCAGCCAAAAAAAAGTTTGTAATTTTCCTGCAACTTGTGGCAAAATATAAAATATTCCATGGACTCAACATGCCTCTCAGCAAATAGCTTTGGGTGTCTACTTTCCAAAATGGGGTCATTTGGGGAGGGGGGTGTGCCATCTTGGCATTTTATGGCCTTCAAAACCATGATAGGTATTGAGGAATGAGATAAAAAATTTACTCCCTTAGAAATCCTGAAGGTGGTGCTTGGATTTCAGGCCCCGTGCACGGCTAGGCTCCCAAAAAGTCCCACACATGTGGTATCCCCGTACTCAGTAGAAACAGCAAAATGTATTTTGGGGTGCAATTCCACATATAACCATGGCATTTGTGAGCAATATATCATTTAGTGACAACTTTTTGTAAAAACATTTTTTTTGTCATTATTCAATCACTTGGGACAAAAAAATTAAATATTCAATGGGCTCAACATGCCTCTCAGAAATTTCCTTGGGGTGTCTACTTTCCAAAATAGGGTCATTTGGGGGGGGGGGTTGTACTGCCCTGTCATTTTAGCACCCCAAGAAATTAAATAGGCAATCATAAACTAAAAGCTATGTAAATTCCAGAAAATGTACCCTAGTTTGTAGATGCTATAACTTTTGCGCAAACCAATAAATATACGCTTATTGACATTTTTTTTTACCAAAGACAAGTGGCTGAATACATTTTGGCCTAAATGTATGATTAAAATTGAGTTTATTGAATTTTTCTTATAACAAAAATTAGAAAATATCATTTTTTTCAACATTTTCAGTCTTTTTCCATTTATATTGCAAAAAATAAAAATCGCAGAGGCAATCTAATACCATCAAAGGAAAGCTCTATTTGTATGAACAAAAGGACGCAAATTTCGTTTGGATACAGCATTGCATGACCGCGCAATTACCAGTTAAAGCAGCACAGTGCCAAATTGTAAAAAGTCCTCTGGTCTTTAGGCAGCCAAATGGTCCAGAAATTAAGTGGTTAAAGATATTTTTTCTTCCACTTCAGCAACTATGTAAGAGACATCTGCCATGGAAAGTGTGTTACTGTAGATGGTGTCTGGGTGTTTGGAGAATTCTGCAGATGTTCAAACCTTCTCTTGATCCTTCTCAACATGGCCCTATGACCATCTTCCCCATTTCATGTAAAGAGAGAAAGAAAAACAGATTTTATAAGAATATAACTCACATGAAAGTGATTAAAAACTGGCATATCGCAGGAGAGTTACATCCAGGGGACGTCAGCGGGAGTAGGGGTTTCATAAACTGCAAAGGCTGTTCCGGCCATCTAGATGGTAGGAAGAAGGAAGAGCTCAAAGCAAGGGCTGAAACTCACACTGGAAAGTGGCGTTTACCCGGCTGATGTCACTTTTTGTTTTTTGTTCCCCTTTTTATGTGGTGTATCTTAAGTTTCTAAAAACCCTTGTGAGAATTTCCACTTGATCACACTCACAGATGTAGTGATAGAAGCAGCGGGAAAATGTTGAGGGGAGGTGCGGAAAATGAAGAATTTAATCCTCTGGATCCTCTGTGAGCCCACAGGAGCAGCAAACTTGAAACTCATAATAAGTCTGTCTTGTAATGCCGCGTACACACGAGCGGACTTTACAGCAGACTTTGCCCGGCAGACGGGATTTCGTCGGACAATTCGATCATGAGTGGGCTCCAGCGGACTTTATTTGCTCAAAAGTTGGACGGACTTAGATTTGAAACATTTTTTAAACTATCCGACGGACTCTTCTTTCGAGCGGACAAACCGGTCATCTGTGTGCTAGTGCGACGGACTCAAACTGACGCATGCTCTGAAGCAATTACAAGACGGAAGCGCTCGGTCTGGTAAAACTAGCCTTCGTATTGAAGCTAGCACATTCCTCTTCTGTGATCTTTTAGTACAGCGGGGTTTTTTTCATTATAATGCGAGAGGAATGAAGTTGTTTTGGTGCTTTCTTCATGATTTATCCTCATGCCATGACTACTATGATATTTTTTAAAAGCCAGATCTCCATAAATAAAGTATTAAACTAGATTTTGGACTCATCTTTTTTTTTTTTTTTTTTTTAGATTTAAACACTATCTATTTTACAATGCGTGCTAAATTATACAAAATGTTTTTTTTTTGCTTAATTTTATTTTTGTAGTCTTAGGTTACCACAATAACCTTAATATTTTGTGTTGTTTTAATGAATCTTAATGAGGTTCGTGTCCCTTGTTAATTAGACATAAAGAGCATTTGGAAGTGCATTCGCTGTGGATCCGAGGGGCACATGCAAGGAACCCCAAAAAAAAAAACTTTTTCTTGCACATGATTGTATGATAAAATCAGCAGAGCTTCCCCTCATTTCAGCTCTTCCCCTCAGATTTACAGCGACTGCACTTCCAACAAGTGCACTTGCAGTGCAATTTCTAAAGTGCCCTTTTCACAAGTACTTTGCACTTGATTTTCTAAATGATTTAGCCTTTTGGAACAAACACACATAGGGGTTGATTTACTAAAGGGAAAAAGACTGTGCACTTTGCAAAGTGCAGTTGCCCTCTGCAAGAGCAGTTGCTCCAGAGCTTAGTAAATGAGCAGAAGCTCTGCTGACTTCCATCATCCAATCATGTGCAAGCAAACATGCTGTTTTTTGAATTTTCCTTGCACAGGATTGGGTACTCTTTGCAAAGTCAAGCCTTACCTCATTTCCTAAGCTCTGGAGCAATTGCACTTGCAGAGGGCAACTGCACTCTGCAAAGTGCACAGTCTATTTGCTTTTAGTAAATCAACCCCATAGTCTTTTTGACCTGTACCTGCCTACTCCCAAACAAAATGTTGTTTTGTAATCAAAACACATAGTCAATAATGTAAGGTAACTAAAAATTCCATTTATTTTGGTTAAAAAAAAATTAGGAAGGCAACACTGGAGACACTTTTGGAATCTGTGAAGCCTTTTCGTCCCCCAGGACACACATCAAGTTTGAGGACAAGAAAATTGGTCTTTTGCAACTAGGGAGCACAGGGAGCACAGTCAGACCAGACAGAAGCCAGGCAATCACTTTCGACTCTTCCGTGGAGCCTTCCTTGCACGCTTCTCTGCAGCCTTCCCTCCACGCTTCGCAGCAGCCTTCCTTGGAGGCTGTACCTCTGGTGGTGTACTTGGGGCAGGAGGAGGAGGAGGAGTGGCTTCATCTGCTAGATAGGTTGTAGCAGTAAGCTGCCCTCTCAAGCCCTTCTGATAGGCCTGCAAAATCAGACCCTCACAGAGGAGGCGTTGCCCCTTTTCCAGTTCCAGCAATCTGCCTGCCATATATGTCCCATAAGCCTCCTCTGCATTGGGTGGTGTGCTTATTATTTTGCTTGCTTCACGAATGAGGGCTAGGGATTCCTCCTCAGTTTGTGTCATTCTTCTGGGCCTTTTGGTGGTAATGCGGAGGGGAGGCACCTGACACTCCGTGCAGCTTCTACTGGGCCCAGCCACAGCCTCCTCCTCTCTCCTACTGGGCAAGGCCTCCTCCTCTCTCCCACTGGGCAAGGCCTCCTCCTCTCTCCCACTGGGCAAGGCCTCCTCCTGGCTGAGGTCATCCTGTGTCAAAAAAAGGGACATAGTTGTAATTTTGGGTTACGCAATCACACACAATTTTCAGCTCATGACTTGAAAAATATAATTCTAAACAAATAGTAAAGGCTATCTATTTGACCCCACCATTATTCCAGCTGATCAACAATATCTGAAGTACATAGGCGTGCTCACAGGGTGTGTCAGGTGTGCCTGGGCACACCCTAATCGCCTTGTGTGGTGCATATTCCTCCCTGTTTAGACCACTGATATTTCATCCCAAAAAAAAATGTTACAAAATAAAATAATTTAAAAAATAATCTAATAAAACTACTGACACTTTCCAGTGCCCTACTGACACCATCAGTACATATACACATGCATATGTATTTGAGCTTTGGGGTGCACACCCTAATGCAAGAGGCTGCGCACACCTATGCAGAAGTATATTTTTGGCCACTACTGTCTAGTGATATGTCTACATATTAATATTTGTGATGAAGTCATTTTTTATGAAGCACTTAAAAATTTGAGACATTAATATCATTTAACCTGGTTGAAGCTGGGCGCATCCACTTCATCAAGGATGAAAAGGCCCAGTTCTTCCTGGGACTCCTCAGCTGGGGTGGAGGTGGATGGAAGGCTGGAGGGAAGAGTGGGGGGAAGGCTGGAGGGAAGGGTGGGGGGAAGGGTGGGGGGAAGGGTTGAAAGTGATTGCCTGGCTTCTGTCTGGTCATCCAGGAATCGCAGTTTGTGGTAGTACCACAGCTTGGGTACATAAACTTGGTCGGCTGCTGCTCCGGATCTGAGCGGCTCCTGGATTTTATTGTGTTCCTGCTTATACATGTTTCGCAAGATACCAATTTTTTTGTCCACAAACTTGAGGTCTGCCTGGGGGACTCGAGTCTTCACAAATTCTAAAAGTGTGCCCAGTGTTGCCTTCCTTACATCTCTATTGTAATATAGTGGGTGTTTGACCTCCCACAGGTTTTTGTTTTCCTGATATAAATCTATAAATCTGGACAAAAAATCTTCCTCCTTAAAGGGATTCATTTTTGCTGAAAGACAAGACACAAGATCAAAACTGTAATGTCAGTCAGAACTCCCAGGATTATTTTTGGAAGAATCTAGGACACACACACACACACAAAACCAAACAAATTCACCAAACACACACACACCCCCACGTTTAATCTTACCTTAGTTTCTGACGCTCGCTACTTCCGCACGGACATATGTAGGCCATCGTAATAGCTTTATATACACTGCACATGTGTCATGCTCCGCCTGCGTCGCCCGCCCCTGACGTTCTTTAGTACGATTTGTCCCCGCCCCTTCACTCTTCGTTGCGCAGTGGGAGTAGATAGAGAAAGATGGCAGAGAGATTCAGTGGAAGTAGCGCGGAGGAAAGCCCGGAGCCACAACCATCCACATCCCAGAGGAGATATAAGGCCACCAACATGGCTTTTAAAGAGATGGTGGAGATGGTCTCCATATTGAGAAGGGAGGACTATGATGGGAAAAAAGGACCGTACACACGACCAAATATGCGTAAGGACAAAATAATGTCCTCAGTTGTCACTGCTCTAGAAGCTAAATTTGGCACAAAATGGTCTAAAGAACAATTGAGGAAGCGGTGGTCTGACATCAAAAGTAGGGAGCCAGAACAATATTGGCGAATAAAGAAGCTGCTTAAAAAAAGTAAGTACTTGTTGTGTGTTCCTAGCGAGATACTTAACTTGCATGCTGATCCATATTGTTTTCCGTTTATACAGCATCGTTCGTAAAGACCGTTCTTTGTAAAATACATATGATACTAAGAAAAAGACGTTATTTTTTTGCCAAATACGATGGCACAGGGTTGGACATACATTTAGGTCTTGATAATTTGTTTTATTCACAACATTTGGTGATGTAGTGTAGATGTGTTTGAAAATATAATGCTTGTTCAAAAATGATTCAGTGTAATGTAGGACAGGACACAGCAGCTGTTTCCACATCTGGGCTCACGAGCACTAGTGTACTATGTGACCATAAAGAAATTTTTGAGGGGTAATACACATAGGAGATCACTGAGGTGTCTGCATCTGTGAAACTTGCATGAAAATGTGTATTGTTTATAATTGTTGTTCAGAGGGAATTTTTATCCTGTCTTCTAAATTTTTGTGGAAAAAATAAGGCAATTGTCCACAACTCATAACCAACGTTTCATATTAATTTTAAAAATAAAAAATATCACTGTGTTTTAACTATACATTTTGTTTAATTCTCATAGGGGAGAAAAGACTCAGACAACAGTCCAAGGACCCCAGGACCCCCCCAAGTCACCAGCCTGAAGCTGAAGATACCCCAAGCCCCAGCCCAAGACCACGCCCACCCGACGAGCTGGAGGAAGGAGAGGTGGAGGAAGTGTGCGAGCTTTCAACCCCACCAAGTGAGTGACTGACACCCCAGCTTAAGGTAATCTATTTAGGCGTGCTTATTTTAACCCATTTTTTATCCACACATTTTAGGTGAGGTTCTGGTTGTGGAAGGCCAAGTGGCAGAGCCATTCAGCACAGACAGTGCACAAGGACTTATTGGCCAGATAATGTTGTGGAATGGCCAAATAGATCGAATGCGTGACCAAATTGACAGCATGAAAATTCCGGTGGACACCATGCAACAGGAAATGAAGAACATGATTGATGTTTTGGGCAGAATATAATAACGTTTTGCCTAAAAACATCAATCATGTTCTTCATTTCATTGTCAAGTTTGTTTTTTGTTACAATTTAGAAGTTTTAACATTAAAAATAAACCAAATTGCAGATGCACACAGTGTGTCATCATGTGCTATCTTCCATCAGGGGATATCCATGTACTTGTTTTGTGTTTGCAGCCCCTTCATCCTAAAAATTTTAATTTGTGAGAGGAACAAAGGGATTGCACACACAAAACACGTACATTGGTCCCCCATGATGGGAGATAGCACATGTTGACGTGAACCTTTTTAATACACAACTTTGAGCATCTGCAAATTTGTGCCTTTACAAGGGTGACATCAACAGCACCGTTATTCACACATGTTGAACTTTGTAAGTTCTTTTTTTTATGTATTATTTTAAAAACACTGTTATTAATTGTAATTTTGTAAACAAGGTCTATTTATGCCTTAAATAACCAAAAAATAATAAAAAAAAAAAATTCCAAAAAAAAAAAAAAAATTTCCAAAAAAAAAATAAAAAAAAAAAAACATTTTCCAAAAAAATGCACCTTTCAATGTGCACACAGTAAAATGTTTTAACTACTACAATGTGTGTGGCTGATTATTTATCAACAAGATGTTTTGCTAATTTTTGTGTAGTTACAGTGACAAAGGGCCTTATTAAATAAAGGGAAATGCACTTGCCACTACTACAAGTGCACTAGGAGACAGACAAAACTAAATGCAAACAAGAATAAAAACAAGATATATAAGCCAAAATTATTTTTTTTTATTTTTTTAAGAAATTAGAGCTCTTCTTGAATAGCAATGGCCCCCCGACCATTAAAATAATTGACATATCGGTCATGCACTTGATGTGCGGTTTGGGGGGGTCAAGCCAATACAGCCAATTTCCAGGCCTGTGAGAGTTTGGTCAACTTCAAGTCCGGCCTCAGGCCCAACAGAGGTCATATATGTAGCGGAATGCCTTCTTAAAAAATTATGGCGTATGCAGCAAGCCAGTATGACATGATTTAGTTTATAGTCCGCCAGATTTATGGCCGGGAGGAACAAACGGAACCGGCTGGCCAGAATCCCAAAGGCATTCTCCACAACTCTTCTTGCTCTCGCCAGCCAGTTATAAATACCCTCCTCTCAGGGGTGAGTGTCCTTTGGGGGAACGGCCTCATCAAGTGCTCGCCGAGAGCAAACGCTTCTTCAGTGATAAAAACTGAGGGGAGTCCATCCACATTCTGGTCATCAGGTGGCAATCCCAGGCCACCAGTCTGGAGATGCTGGCACAGCTCGGTCTGTGCAAAGACTCCTCCGTCAGACATCCGGCCGTTCTTCCCCACGTCCACAAACAGAAAGTCCAAATGTGCCGAGACCACCGCCATCAAAACTACACTATGGAACCCTTATAGTTATAGAAATAAGACCCTGAATGGGGTGGTGGCACAATGCGGACATGCTTCCCATCAATCGCCCCAACACAGTTGGGAAAGTCCCAATGGTCAGTGAACTGGGAGGCCACAGTCTGCCATTCCTGTGTACTGGAAGGAAACTGTGGAGTGAAACCAAAAAAAAATAAGATAAGTACTTTTAAACATAACTTGGATATCAGATTACACAAAAACATTTTTGAACAACAGCAGTCGAACATTATTAATATGCTTTTTTGTTAGTTTAATTATAAAAAACATAAGGCCCACTTATAAGATTACTCACCCCCTCTGATGGCCCATTGATCAATTTTAATGTGGGGGGAGGGGTACTTATTAGGGTAAAAAAAACACCTGACAGTTTCAAACATTTGAGGGGGTGGGGTTCTAATTAGGGTCAAAAACACACCTGACAGTTTCAAACATTTGAGGGGGTGGGGGAGGGGTTCTAATTTGGTTAAAAAACACACCTGACAGTTTCAAACATTTGAGGGGGTGGGGGAGGGGTACTAATTAAGGTAAAAAACACACCTGACAGTTTCAAACATTTGAGGGGGTGGGGGAGGGGTACTAATTAGGGTAAAAAACACACCTGACAGTTTCAAACATTTGAGGGGGTGGGGGAGGGGTACTAATTTGGTTAAAAAACACACCTGACAGTTTCAAACATTTGAGGGGGAGGGGTACTAATTAGGGTAAAAAACACACCTGACAGTTTCAAACATTTGAGGGGGTGGGGGAGGGTCAAACAGTACAATGGAGCTGACAATATACATTGTTCAAGGGACTATAGGCTAGAGATATAAATGGACTCAGGATTGCATGGTGGGGGGGTTATTGAAGGTAAATATGCATGTAGAGCAAAAAAAAACAGGCATGCATGAAGATAAAGGGGAAATTCACAACATATTCCAAGCATGGTAATTAGGTAACGAGGGCATTTTGACAATACATTAGCAAACATTTAATACATATCATGTAATGTTAAAGGATAAAACTTACCTTCATATAGTCCTTCTGCAGGACCTGAATGATGGCAGAACAGGTCTCTGCGATTATGATCCCCAGAGCCTGGGGGAGATGCCTGTCGAGAACTTCAAGTCCTGAAGACTTCTCCCAGTCGCCAAGTAACGTAAAGTGGCAACTAGCCTCTGATCCGCAGTGATGGCTTGCCTCATGCAGGTATCCTGCCTGCTGATATAGGGGGTCAGCATAGCCAGCAGACATTCAAAAACGGGGTCCGTCATCCAGGGATAATTCCTGAAATCCTCAGGATTAATCTCACGGATCTCACGGAGCAAAAGGCATATGCGAGAATTGGTCACGCTGGCGCAACCAATTCTTCATCCATGAACTTCTCCTCGCCCTGATCATGGACTGGACTTGGGTCAAAGTATTAACCCCAACACCAAGTCCCCACGCAGCACGAACTCGAGAACGAGTACTTCCACGCGACATGGCTTCAAAACGGTTGGCTGGTCAAACAAACAAACTTATAACAAACGCACTGAAGAACAGCAAGGCCTATGAAGAACGACCTGAAAATCAGGAACGAGCAGACCAGAACGGCCTGCTAGGCAGGTTACGAACTGACCAACATGCACTGAAAAGCAGATACAAACCTCACAAGCACAAACTGAACCACAGAAAACTATCGAAATAAGCTGAAGTGTGAAAAGCGCGAATCGTCTCTAACCAAACTTCTACTAACACGAGATAAACACAAGATTAGCAGAAGGAGCTCAAAGGGTGCCGTAGTGGGGCTTGAACTTCCTTTTTATAGTCCCGTCGTACGTGTTGTACGTTACCGCGTTCAAAACCAGCGGACTTTTGGAGTGATCGTGTGTGTCCAAGTCCGTCCGTTTTTAAGTCCGGCGCACCTAGCGGACAAAGTCCGGCGAAAAGTCCGCCGAGCAAAGTCTGCCGTAAAGTCCGCTCGTGTGTACGCGGCATAACTCTTAATGTAAAGGTGCAGGTGCTCTGGGAGGGAGAAACAGGGTCAGATGAGAGGCTGATGGAGCCCACATAAACTAACTTCAGTGTTTCTGCTGTAAACTTTGAGATTATATAGCTTTTCAGCAGAGCTTTTCAGTTTCTTTGATATGAAGTTTGTTAGTTTCAGTAAACCTAAAAATAATTAAAACCAATTCATATCTGGATTTATTGCATTTTAAAAACTTCAACAATAATGCAGTATATTATTCATGCGTTTAAGGTACACACCGTTGAGGTTCCTTTGCCTTTTTAAACGCATGTGTGTTTTTAAGTAGTGTGAAGTCAATGGCTGAAAAAAGCACATTGAGCAACTGTAAGCCAAATATTGAAAATAGTGTTAAGGCTACTGTAACGCAATACCTTAACTCCAAACAGTGGCATGTACTCTTAACCATTTAACTCTGTACAGATACACTTTAAACCCAATGTTTGCAGGGCATTTGGCAGAACTGCCTGCCAAGCATCAAACATTTCCAGAAAATTATGGAGTGATGGCAAGGTTTCATAATGATCTTAAAGCTCTCCTCTGTCCTTCCAAATGAAAGTAACATGAGCACAGTAGTCACATGAAAACTGAGCATTGCATTGTTTACAACACTGTTGGATCCTAATAAAGTTGATGAGTAAATGAAAGTGATTGTAAAGGTACAGTATAAGGTTTTTTACCTTAATGAATTCTATGAATTAACCACTTCAGCCCCGGAAGAATTTACCCCCTTCCTGACCAGTGCGTTTTTTGCGATTCGGCACTGCGTCACTGACAATTGTGCGGTCGTGCGACGTGGCTCCCAAACAAAACTGACGTCCTTTTTTTCCCACAAATAGAGCTTTCTTTTGGTGGTATTTGATCACCTCTGCGGTTTTTATTTTTTGCGCTATAAACAAAAAATAGCGACAATTTTGAAAAAACGCATTATTTTTTACTTTTTGCTATAATAAATATTTTAAAAAACATTTTTTTCCTCAGTTTAGGCCGATACGTATTCTTCTACATATTTTTGGTAAAAAAAAATAGCAATAAGCGTTTATTGATTGGTTTGTGCAAAAGTTATAGCGTTTACAAAATAGGGGATAGTTTTATGGAATTTTTATTATTAATTTTTTTTACTAGTAATGGCGGCGATCAGTGATTTTTATCGTGACTGCGACATTATGGCGGACACATCAGACATTTTTGACACATTTTTGGGACCATTGTCATTTATACAGCGATCAGTGCTGTACAAATGCACTGATTACTGTGTAAATGACACTGGCAGTGAAGAGGTTAACCACTAGGGGGCTAGAGAGGGGTTAAGTGTGTCCTAGGGATGTGTTACTAACTGTGGGGGGGGAGTGGCTACATGTGACACGTCACTGGTCTCTGCTCCCAATCACAGGGAGCAGAGATCAGTGACACTGTTACTAGGCAGAACGGAGAGATGCTTGTTTACATTAGCATCTCCACATTCATCCTCTCCTTGAGGCAATCGCGGGTATCCCCGCGGCAATCGAGTCCGTGAGACCCGCGACCCGACTCAAGGAGCGGCGGCGTGTGCGCAATGGCACAGCGGCAAATACAAAGGGACGTACGGGTACGCCCATTTGCTCAGCCGTGCCATTCTGCCGATGTACATCGGCGTGCGCCGGTCGAGAACCGGTTAAGGTAAAAAACCTTTGGTGTGCAGCTACAACCCCTCCCCCTACAGCGCATCAGCCCCCTCCTTTACTTACCTGAGCCCGATCTCGATCCAGCGATGTGCCTGAGAGGAGTGACTCACTCCACTCTCGTCCTCCTAACAAGACAGACTGATAACAAAGGGAACCATTGGCTCCTGTTGCTGTCGGTCAAATCTATGAGGAAGCTTGGGTCTATAGACGTAGACAGCACAGCTCGGGATCAAGCCCCCAGGTGTACCACAATAGGAAACTGCTTCCAATGGTGCACATGAAGAAGAGAAGGAGCCTGGAACACCGGAGGGAAACCCCAGAAGAAGGGGATCAGGGCCCCTTTGTGCAAAATCATTGCACAGAGCAGGTAAGTATACCATGTTTGTTTTTGTTTTTTTAAATAAATTAGGTTTACAATCACTTTAAAGCAGACCTTCAGTCATTTTTCTTTTCAACTTTCCATCTATTAATTTTTCTACCCTTGTTGTTTTAACTTTAGATAGTAAAACATTTTTCTTCTGCCAGTAAATACCTTATACAGCCCACTTCCTGTTTCTTGTTTGGTAAAATGCCTAGGCTTATGACATCATGCACAGCTCTCTCTCTCTCACTCTCGTGAGAGTTTGCCAGGAAGGGAGGGGGGATAGGTCATAAGAGGGCCAATGAGAGCTGCAGGGCTGCAGAGCTGGAGATGTGCCTTTGTGTGTCTGTGTAAGTACAGGCAGCAGCTTCAGCTGCCCACAGTTAAAACCGTTGCAGCCAGACTCAATAAAGGGAGATTTCTGCAGCATATTTAGCAAGTACAGAATCACAGTATATATAAAATATGCAAAGTGGTTGGAGGGAAGCTTCAGAATGGCAAAGATGTTTTTATTACAAATTGTGTGACTGCAGTTCCTCTTTAAGTCAAAAACTTTAAACTTTGTGCAAGGGAAAACTAGCACAGTCTTTTTTCATTACTAAATGTTTATTGGGTATAGAGACAGAAAAACAAAACGGGAGAAGGTTACATAACCAAAACAAAAGGAAGACATCTACAGTGCTTATAAAATATTGGAATATGTGGTAATAATTAGAGGAAAATTAAATAAAAAAAATCAGTCCTCAAACATAACAACGCATGTAGCTAAAAGAGAGAATACAGAGATATCAATATTTAGAGACAAATTTCAGAGAACTGGTAAAGAATTCAACTTTTGAAACCACTATTAGTTTTACTTTGAGAGCAACTGAAAAATACTTGGGGGGGTTGATTGAACAAACATTGTTTCATTATAGCTGCAGAACACAAACAAATACCTTTTGATGTGTGCTCATTGTAAAGGTGAACCATTCTACCCTCTCTGAAATCCAAACCACCGCGGAGGCTGGATGCACTTGGTGAATATAGCCTAGGGTGCATTGTTGTTTCAAAAAGCTGGTGCAGTTTATTGTATTAGTGAACAAGAACAGAGCTCAGGCAGCTCTAGGGGAATTTGAAATTGAATTTTTTTTATATATATATATATATCTGGTATGGAGAAAGTACAATAAGATATTTTAAGAGAATATATTAATCAAAAGTTTTTCTAAGTAACAATAATATTTACAAATAGTTTTTGTAGTAGTGATAGTAGTAAAAATGACAAGGATTTTAATATTACCATTTTGTAAAGGAATATTGTAAATGACAATGAAACTAAAAAGTATAAGCAAGCCTTTTATATTATGTAACTTACCTATTAAATGTATTCCCTGATAAGGCTATCCTCCGACATTAGGCTATAACCTCTCATTTATTAGGTTTTAAAATAGACAATACATGTAAACTGACATGCAAATATTTCAGAACTCTAGTTGCGATAAATGATCATTTTGACATATAATAATTATTTTCATTGAAAAGAGATGACCCTGGCTGAAAATCCAGTAACATTTTATTAAGTCCAAATAAATTAGATTTTCTTGCTTGTAATGAACATATGTTTTCCAAGAAGAGGACATTTGGTCTGATCACTTGTACAATCAATTATTTATCAGTATGTGTATGGCTAGAATTAGAACTTCTGCCATGTTTTTATTACCATGCTTCTGTTGGTAAAACTTACCATCACTTCTTGTCCATCCTCAGCTATTGTCATTTGGAAGAAAGTGAAGTAAAATCTCCTTTTTGGCAACACAAATGGTAATAAAATCTGACAGAGAACTCTTAATTCTATCCAAATAGAACAAAAAAAATCACGTACAGTCTTTTGAAAAAGTAAGTACATCCATGGAAAGTGGTAATTTTTTAAATCATATTTTAGCAGGCAAACATTTGATCTTCATTCAAACAGTACATGCAGATATAGGTAATATTCTTGAACAAATGATACACAAAATTGGCATGGTGTATACATTCTCCTAATCTAAATGAAAGAAAATGCAAATTTGTCATTTGAAAAGTGTAAGTACACCCCCACATTTACTACCAAGTTAAATCCATAAATTTGGATTTAGATGTTTCAGATCATGTGCCAATGATTAGAACCTCCTTTAGGGAGTATGAGAGGTGAACTTGTATTATTTAAACCTCAGATATCTAAAGTTTTGTGTTCCCTTTGCTAATGACACATGTGGTCTCGTTATGCCAAGATAAAAAGAACTGTCTAAGCATATCGATGTGTACGCATTTGGCAAGGGCTTTAAAAAAATATAAAAAATACAAAGTTATTTGCACTAAAAGTGACACTAAATTCTTGCTTATAACAATTTTTTTTTTTTAAACAATAGATTTTTATTGAATTTCACTTTGTACATTACAGAGCATTCAATATATGCATTTCTAAGATTATACAAGGTGACTATGCATATACAACACTTACTACATAAATAATCAGGAAAATACATCATGTGTTCAAGCTACTAATTGGATTGTATGCTTGACCTCCGTAAGAGGTACAGCCCGTCACCCCCTTTGGGTTCACACTGTGACCAGGCTTATTGCTGTCTACCTGCCTAGTAGCTTGCCGTGGGTCCTCTGAAGGGTCCACGGGAAGGTAGGCTGTGAGCAGTAAGTGCTATCAATTCGGGGGTTATAAAACACAAACAAAGATATATAGTTGTCATAAATACAGGGTGCAGAGTTATCCCCACACACCCAACACACCACCATTAGTTGCTCTTTGGTAAGTATCCAACCTATGCAGGTTGAAAGATGCTATTAGTATACCACCGCATCAGAGGAATTCATGTGCTTTAGCGTATCAGTAGGAGGATTTCATGAATGTGAGGAGGCGTATTTTGAGGATCTCCAAATTCCCCACTGTTTATGGAAATTCGGGGATCCTCCTTTAGTGTAGGCAAGCGTTCTTTCCATTGTATATTGGGCGTTTACTCTAGAGATAACTTCTTCTATTTTAGGGGGTGTTAGTGAATGCCATTCTTTTGCTATTGAAATACGGCCGCAAATAGTATATGGATTACTACTTTCCTCATTAGGGGGGGTAGGTTTCAATACCCAGGCTCAGCAGCGTTAGTACTGGTTCAAGTTTGAGATGGGTATTGGTAACATTGTAGATGAGGGTTTGGACCTCCTCCCAGAACGGTTGGATGTTTATACAGCTCCAAAATATGTGGAGAAGATTGCCTGTGGATAAGCATTCTCTCCAGCATAGTGCTGAAATGGAGGGTTTCATCTTGTTCAGTCGGGAGGGTGTGAGTTACCACCTATGTAATAATTTTTGCGCGTTATCCCAGTGGTCTATGCAAGAGGAAGATTTGCTGTTGTATTTTATAGCTATGTGCCATTGGTGCAGGGGATATTCCCTTTGAAGGTCCCGCTCCCACTTATGCATGTTGGGTAATTTAGCATGCAGATAGGTAGGGGAAGCGAATGTGTAAAACAAGGAGATGCCTTTGCGAGTAGGCGGGGATATATTGAGCAGGAATTCCCATAGGATCTGTGGGATTATGATCGGACGGGTCAGGTTAGAGTATAAGTAGTGGTTTAGTTGCAGTTTGTATTTATCAAGTTCATCCGTATCCAGGTCATTAGAATAGAAGTGTACTCCCTGTTTCTTCCAGCTGTAGGCTGAGAAGTTCGGTATAAGGTACTCATATGCTGCTAGTGGTATTCTTAATGTGCGGGTTGGGATGTCAGTGAACTTAGTATTTACTAGAGAGGACCATGCATGAACAGTAGCTTGTATGGCTGGGTATGAGGGAACGTTGGGTTTGTGATGGAGGCTAGCAGCTATAGCTAGTGCTGGTAGATCGTGACCAGGGGTCACTGTACGTTCAATATGTGACCATCTATTGTCCGCTTGACATGAGAACCAGTAGCGCATCTGGTCCATTAGTGCAGCTTTATAGTATAGTTGAGCATTGGGGAGGCCGACTCCGCCTAGGTGTTTAGGTTTATAAAGCTGTGCTAATGCGATCCTCGGTTTTTTTCCACCCCATATAAATTTTTTAAGTAGTTTATCTATGTGTGTAAAGAATTGCTGGGGGATAGGGATGTGTACGGTCCTGAAAACATAGAGCAGTTTGGGCATTACTTGCATTTGATATGCAGCTATCCTCCCCAGCCACGTAAGTGGAAGTTTACTTATTTGGTTTAGTTCTGCTTCCACGTTAAGCAAGAGTGGAGGGAAATTGCAAGAGTAGATGTTGGTGGAGGAGGAGGACAGCTGCACACCCAGATATGTAATTGAAGGTGGGTCCCAGGTGCATGGAAAAATTTCCTTTAGTCTGGGCTTCGTTTTTTCAGATATGTTGATGGTTAATGCAAAGCATTTGTTAGTGTTGACCTTGTAGTAGGAAACAATTCCAAACTTATGTAATAGGGAGTTAATAGCAGGTAAGGATTTAATTGGATTAGTTAATGTTAAGATAATGTCATCAGCGAAGAGTCCTATTTTGTGGGATTCGTGACCAGTGTCTATGCCCTCTATCGCAGCATCGCCTCTTACATATTCTGCTAGTGGCTCTATAATTAAGGAGAAGATTATTGGCGAGAGTGGGCATCCCTGCCGGGTACCAATAGATAATCTGAAGGGGTCTGAGAGCAACGTTGAAGTATAGATTTGTGCTGTGGGGTTCGTGTATAAAGACATGATGGCGGAGTGGATCAGGCCCGAGATGCCAAATTTGTGCAAGGTCCTAGACAGGTAACCCCAGTGGACCCTGTCGAAGGCCTTTTCCGCATCTAAGGCCAGGAATATGCTAGGTACTTTTTTGGTTTCAGCCATTCTCAGGAGATTCAACATACATCTGGTTCCGTCTGGCGCCTGCCTGCTTTTGACAAAACCGACCTGATCCAATCCTATAAGGGAAGGGGTGATGTCTTTTAATCTATTCGCTAGGATTTTAGCATAGATTTTGAGGTCCGAATTCAAGAGGGATATGGGCCTGAAGTTTTGGGGGTTTGATGTGTCCTTGCCATTTTTCGGTATTGTGACTATAACAGCTTGTAGCATCTCTCTGGGGAAGCTGCCTGATGTGGCCGCTATGTTGAAAACCTTAACTAGTGCAGGGGTGAGAGTCTGGGTGAGTGCCTTGTAGTACTCGGTGGAAAATCCATCCACACCTGGTGATTTATGCATGGGTAGAGATGCAATTACTGTTTCTACTTCTTGGTGTGTAATGGGGGAGTTTAGTTTTTGGAGAGTCGCTTTGTCCACCGAAGGTAGGCGAATTCCGTTAAGGAACCCGTCTATCTCCGCGTTTGTGGGCTGGTGCATTGCAGGGTCATTATTAAGATTATACAGGGATTCGTAGTATTCTTTAAATACATTAGCTATGTCCTTGGGGTTTTGGAATACAGTGTCGTTGATGTGATGCCTAATTTGAGCGATATTCGAGCGTGCTTGTTTTTTCTTAAGTTGGGCTTCTAATAATTTTCCCGAGCGGTTATTCTGGGAGTAGTAATTAAGTTTTAGTTTTTTAAAGTCCATTTCGTAATCTGCTCTAAGTTCCTGCCTCAGTTCCTTCCGGCAGGTTGTAAGCCGGGAAAGAACCTCGTTGATTCTGGTACTGGGATTTTTGTGTTTCAGCTCTAGATCTGCTATAGTGTCATGGAGTTGTGACATACGGTTCATTTTTTTTTCCTCTCTCTAGAAGCAATCTGAATGAGGACACCTCAAGCAAAAGCCTTATGAGCACACCATACCATCATTGGAGAGCATTCCTCAGTATCGTTAAAGTTAAAATACTCAGTCACTTTTTCTGCTATTTCATCCCTAATTTTGGGTTGCGATAGGAGAAATGTGTTATTGCGCCACAGTGGTTTTTGAGTGGTCTTGCTGCCATCCACAACTTCAATTGTCACAGGAGCGTGGTCAGACCAGGTGATGTTATGGATGTCAGCGGTCTGGACCTTCTGTAGCGTGTGCATATCCGTAAGGAAAAAATCTATTCTAGAGTAGCTGTTATGGACTGCCGAGAAGTGCGTATAGTCTCTTTCGGTGGATCTAAGGCAGCGCCAGGGATCAAAAAGCCTTTCCTCATGACAGGGGGCTCCCAAAGAAGGCCTCTGCCTAAGAGCCACAGAAGAAGTGTCCCACTCTGCATTCATAACCATATTAAAATCGCCACAGACAATTAAGCTACCTTTCTGCATTTTTTTTGCCATTGTGAATACTTTAGGAATAAATTTTAGAGATCTCACATTCGGTGCATACAGATTTACCAGGGTATAGGTGACATGGTCCATTTCAGCCACTAGGATGATAAAGCGGCCTCGAGAGTCAACATGTACCTGCAAGAGAGAAAAGGTTAATCTGTCCCTGATAGCTATTAGGACTCCATTCTTCTTAGTGTTGTTGTTGGCTGTGATTACTTGCTGAAATTTGGGATGTGAGCATTTTGGTGGTTTCATGCTGGAAAAGTGAGTCTCTTGAGCACACAGGATGTCGCAGTTCACTTCCATGGCAGTTTTCCAAAGGGCTCTTCTCTTGTAGGGACTGTTCAGGCCTCTCACATTGAAGGTCATCAGTTTAAGATTCATGCAGGTGGTAGAAGATGCAACTATGCCATCCGGTGGTGGAGATGGGCGTTGGAGGTGACGTAGGTGGTGTGTCCAGCGCGCAGGGAGCCCCCCGCACCCCTGCCTTATGCTGAGCAGAGAAACTTGTGGTATCAGGAATGATAAAAACTTGAACTGGTGAGATCTTATAACGTATAGATCGCATCAAACTCGGAGAACAGGTTACGGACAACATCTCGTAACTTGAGTTGGGGTACTAGAGTAGAAGGTCAAAAAGAAGAATAAAAAATAAAAGAAAACAGCCGAACAACGGGTGATTGTTCTGTGAGCATTACACTTGCTGTGCAGGATGAAGGCACAAAGAGTAGGGTATATCTGGTATACCGAGTACTTTAAGAGTAGGTTGAAGGCTTGTGAGAGGTGGTTCTTCTTTGCCGGTTGAGGGTGCTGTGCCTCCCATGTAGAGGGTCAGGGTCTGCTAGTTCACCATTCTCAGGCAGTAATTTCCATTTGCGGAGAAGCTCCAGGCCTTTCTCAAGTGATGTGATTGCATGCGATTCGTTATGCACGATTAGTTTGGCTGGGAAGCCCCACTTATAGATGACTTTATGGTTACGTAGAATTTTGGTAATTGGTACCAGGTTGTGCCGTGCCGTAAGAGTCGCTTGTGACAGGTCAGCATACAATGCAATCCCGGTAAACGGGTCAGGAAGAGCAGGGTGTTGTCTTGTGTACCTCATTAGTTGATCTTTGATATGGTAGAAGTGGATGCGTGCGATAACATCCCTAGGAATCTGGGCAGGCAGGAAGGATGGCTTCGGAAGTCTGTTGGGCCCTGTCAATTGTTAAGTCCACAGGTCCTAGTGCAGGGAGGGCCGTTATCATGAGATTTTGAAGGTAAGCCGTAAGTTCAGCCGGCTTGACCGACTCAGGGACACCTCTGAATTTAATGTTGTTCCTGCGGGCCCTATCTTCGATGTCGGCCATTTTAAGTCGCATGATTTTGATTTCTTCCTCAACATCAAAGTGTGCATCCACTAGTTCGTTATGTGCCAATGTGAATTCTTCCATTTTCTTCTCCACATGTGTTACTCTGGTAGAGACTGCTGCCACTTCATGTTTGGTGGTATGCATAAATGCTGCCATATCGCACTGGAGGGCCCCTCTTAGTGTTTGTAACATCTCCTTCATGGTGGTGTCTAATATGGGCTGCCCTGAGGTGAGGAAGGCATCTAGCTTCTGCGTATAAACAGAGGATTCCTCCATATCTTCCCCCTCCAGCCCTGAGCTATCCCGGGTCTCATCCTCTTCCTCAATCCTCCTTTTTTGCTTTGCAGGGCTGCTAAATGGGGAGGATGGCAGCGGATGGTCACTGGCATTTGACTCACCCGAGGATGGCACTGGATGGCTGTGTGGCTGTGCTGTGGAGGCTGATGAGCGGCTCTCCGCGCCGGCGCCATCTTGGAAATCCCGGGCCGTGCTGAGGGGATAGAAATCCGTCAGTTTTCTCGGTCCTTCTCTGTCCTTACGTTTGGACATCGCTGCCGATGTGTGCCCCATATCCTAAGGAGTCGGTAGATGTGTTTTAGGGGTGTTGTAATGCGCTGTGAGCCGCTTAATGTCGCCCGTTGTAGCAGAGCTTAGGTGTCACACATCCATCAGCTCTGGATGCCGGCTCCGCCCCTTATAACAATTTTTTAAATTAAAGTATATATTCTTAATTTAAAAGTGCATCATCTGTTACTCTCAGTCTTTTTCTGCTGTGATCCGACATTTGTTCTCCATGATCCCATTGCATATAAGAACATAGCCATCCTCTTTGCCGAATCGAATTTGATATGGATTCAAATAGAATATACCCGAAAATTAGCTACATACTACTGTTTAAATATTTGTGATTTCATCAGATAAAAATGAGTTTTCACAACATGAAAGCCCCTATTATGGGCCCTACAGAATAAGTGAAATAACATGAAACTATAAGTAAGTTATCATCATTATAATGATAATCATTGTTGAACAACAACAGTATCAATATGTGCTGGACCCCAAACACCTTGATGCTATTCATGAAATTCCACTAAATTCTTCTATTGGAAATATGGCAGCAACTTTATGCTTTTTATAAAAATGTAATTACTGTTACAAACATGAAACTCACATGATTGAATATACTGTCCTTTTGTATACCTTAAGACCCACATGCATAACAATTAAAATGAGTATAGTCATTACAAGCATGTTATGCCTTAATGTATGCACATCATCCACTGCTGCCAGAATAGGGTTGGGAGGGAGACAAGGAGAATTAAAATGAGTATACTATACATATACAATGCCATTTAAGAAGATCCAATGAGTTAAAAGAGAAGTTCAGTTTTTTTTGTTATGTTTTTTAAGAATTATACTTACCGAGATGCATGCAGCAGCTATCTGATGCTGCATCTGTCCCCCGCCGGCTCTAAGACTGAGAACCTGAGTGATCAAACACTGCCGATCGCAATTTTTCATGCAATTATTGCCAGCAGCTATAGCCACTAGCAATAATCATGTTGAGTTCTTTCAATAGGGATGAATGAGATTAACTTTAATTTGTATATCATAACTGGTTCTTGCCATATGCAGATATGTTCCCAAAAACAGAATGTTTTTTGGTGAATATACAAAAGCTGAAGAAGCCCTATCAGTTAACATTGTCTGCTCCCCTGTGGCGAAAAAGGAAACTCAATTTTTTTTGATGGAGTTGGAAATGTCACATTTGGCTCGAATTTGCAAAATTTGGTCCTAACTGTGTATGACCATATTTATGGAATAATAAGCCTACCCTGTAATCGATCGACTTGGGTACAACCAGCATGTCAGATTTTTCATGCTATAGCCACTAGCAATAATCACGTTGAGTTCTTTCAATAGGGATGGCTCCCCGTTTCCCCCCGTGTCCCCCCATCGGGAGAACACAATAGCTTTGCGGGAGGCATTCAACACAGTCATTGTTGAAGGGAGAATCAAGTGATTTTCTATCCTGCAACCCGTGGCTACACCATCAAGGGTCAGCTTAAAGTGGTTGTAAAGGCAGAAGGTTTTTTATCTTAAAGCAATGCATTAAGATAAAAAAACCTTCTGTGTGCAGCAGCCCCCCTAATACTTACCTGAACCCCATCTCTATCTAGCGATGTCCACGAGTGCCTAGGCTGCCCGTACTCTCCCTCCTAATTGGCTGAGACACAGCAGCAGTGGCATTGGCTCCCGCTGATGTCAGTCAAAGTCAGTTAGCCAATCAGGAGAGAGAGAGAGGGGACAGGGCTGAACTGGGGCTCTGTGCCTGAATGGACACACGGAGCTGCAGCTCGGCTCGGGTGCTCCCATAGCAAGCTGCTTGCTGTGGGGACATTCGACAGGAGGGAGGGGCCAGGAGAGCCAAAGAGGGAAAGGAGAAGAGGAGGATCCACGCTGCTCTGTGCAAAACCATTACACAGGGCAGGTTAGTATAACATGTTTATTATTTTTATAGAAAAAAAATTAGACTTTACAATCACTTTAAAGCGGAGGTCCACCGACCATTTGTTTTTTTTGTTTTTTTCAACCATTTAGACACTTACATAATTACAATGTAACACTCACTTTTTAGGTGAACTATCTCCCCCGATGTCTGGTTTTGAATCAAAAACAACGTTTTAAAAATTGAGGATGGCCAGTTCCATCTTGCTTGTGGGAATGTGAAGCCCACAAGCATTAACTTCCTGGATGCAGTGAATGCTGAGCTACCAGCATTCACCGCTCGTTCCCACGCATGCTCAGTGTTAACGTCGCGGAGCGCTGTAAACTTCCAAGTTGCCATCACGATCCGCACTGAATCCTGGGAATGCTGACACTTAGAAGTTACACGCCTACTCCCGCGGGGGTCAGACACAGGAAGTGCCACAATAAAGACTGCTAGAAAGGTAAACATGCAGCAAAAATTTTTTTTTTCATTTGCACATCTGTTCAATGCAATGATGGGATTAAGATAAAGTTAATAATTTGTGTGGACCTCCGATTTAAACCTTTAATAAAAGAATTGAAACAGATATAGATTGAAGGGTCCTAGGTTATAAAAGGCATATACATTATGTTGATCTGCACACAAATGATACTAAAATTATTTATCCACCAGAATTATTGACAGTTTGATTTTTGACACGCTAATCTTCTTTGTGTTAATAAGGTTTTTTCAGAATATGTGAAGTGTTCTAAGTTATAAAAGAAATATCTGACTAACATTTTGCTGTCTCTATGTACAGTACTGTGTAAAAGTTTTAGGCAGGTGTGAAGAAATAATGTAAAGTAAGGATGATTTCAAAAAATATATATTTTATTTGTTTATTTTTATCAATTTTAAAAATGCAGAGTGAGCGAACAAAGGAAAATATAAAGTGAATAAATATTTGAATACCCTTTGGCTTCAAAACAGATGTTTTTGAAGGAAATCAGCAATAGTCAGCAATATGTTTACATTTTAAATTCGGTTTGACATTTGTTTCAAATTCGATTTGAATTCAAACAAAAACTTGTTTCATTATAATTTATTTTGTATTCATTTAAATTCGATGGATTATTTAAAAAATATATATTTGGGTGTGTTTATTTCTAGGGTGTACTACTACAATCTACAACTAAGCCTCACTAGGGGGCAAAAGACCCCAATGAAAGAAAGCCTGTTAAAACTGGTATACCATTCAAAGAAATTGTGAACCCCAAAATGTCAGGAGAGCTGGAGTGTACAGAAGATGTTTTAAATGCAGTGGCACAGGGAAGGTGCAGTTGCACTGTTCCCTGCCGGTGTAACAATGGCAATCCTCTCTCACCTTCTCATCTTGGATCAGGGAGGAGGGCCGGTGGTGAAGGGCGCGCAATAGCCATATGAAGTGCTCGGGCGTGTTCGGAGAAGAGCCGAACCTACCTGAGCTTTTCTGGAGGCTCTTCCCACCCTGCAACCGCACGTATGCAAGGGACGGGGACTGCCTCTGCAGACTGGCATTGGTAAGCATGTGCACACGCATCACTCTGGAGCAAGGACCAAGTCAGCAACGGCGGGTCATCTTCGCAGTCTACCTGTCACCTGTCAGCAGTTGACAAGTAGCCCGCAATCTACAGGTTTCTACATCATGTTCTCCCTGTCATAAAAATCAGAGTAAGGGGATAAATTGCTTGCTGTAACTTTGACTCATTTGACGGGTCAACAGCCCAAAGCAAACCCAAGAACAAAAATGTAACATGTTTTAGTTTGCCAGTCCTTTAGGTTCATCACCCATATAACACCCATAAAGTTGGTCCAGAGGAAGGCATAAAAACCTGGGCAACTGATGTTAATGGGTTTGATTTAAAGGAGAAGTCCAGCCAAAGCTTATTCTCTTATGGATCACAGGAGTGCAATTCGTTTTGTGTGACCCGTTTTCAGCAGAGAGCAGGCTGAAGTCCGCTCTCCGCTGACATTGCGGATATCAGTCCAGGCACCGTGTCATCGTAACAATAAAGTCTGGATCCGCCAGGTGCCTGGACTGACACCCGTCTCAGCCGCTCAGCGAGCCGCTGAGAGCTTGAGACGGCCCACTCTGCCCCTTCCACAGCTCAGTGCTCCAATGAGCGAGGAGGGAGAAAAGCAGAGCGCTGTGACTGACGGTCTACAGCTCTCTGCTCATGGAGCTCTGACAACCGAGCGATCAGCGGTGTTTGATCGCTCGGTTTTCAGTGTAGAGGTGCCGTGGGACAGATGCAGCATCGGACCGATGCTGCATCCACCTAGTTAAGTATAAATATGGCAAAAAAAAGAAACCCATACTTCTCTTTTAATATACAGTACAGTATATCTAAAAGTGTAGCACTCTATGTCAAATTTACTCCATTGCCAGGTTTTTAATTCGGTCTTCTGATGGGATTTCCCTTCGTTGTTAATGGGACAAGGGAAATTTGGGCCAAAGACAGAAATAAACACTTGGCAGCATATCATAACCTTTCCCTCTATATAAAAAAAGAAATCTCCAGGAATGTGGAAGTTGTCCTAGTTCTGAAAGCTATATACCTACAGCATTGTAAGATAAAATGTGTAGTTTTATCTAACTCTCAATTTGTAAAGTTCTTTAAGAAGTTTTTTTTTTATGCTGACTCCCTTTTAAGCAAGCAATGTATTTTCTAAAATGGAATACATAGTTTTAAAATGAATGGATACATAACATATGGTGTGTCTCCTTTCTACATTGTTTTTACATGGTAATCCTTACAAGATAAGGTAAGAAGAACTCTACAGGTTTTGCACATGACCTTTGAAAAAAGAGGAATAAATTCTTCAGTTGTGAAGAGGGATGTAAATGGGATTTAGAGGGAGTAGGAAAGAGTCCTTTGGGGAAGGCTGCAGTCTCTTTTTGTGCAAAATAATGAATGCACTGAAATAAAGCTGAATGATCTCAATGACCTTCTACAAGAGAAGGTCCACTTCAAGTGTCCTCGAGTGCTTAGCTCTTTGTATAGAGTGAATTGTTAGTGTGTGTGTGAAAATATTTTCCAAAAGTAAATGTGAAATGTTAAATGCTGGCCTTCCCCATTTTAATTATCATCTTAAATCCATTGCTTTCCACCTTGCTTGTCATTAGTTCATCTTTTTAGGTGGTATCTATATATATATATATATATATATATATATATATATATATATATATATACACAATAAGCAGCGTAAAGAAAAACAGATCTTGTACTTCATGCAAGTTGAAAATACAATCAGCATTTTAAAAATAAAACTATATTGCTATGTATAAATAGTTCTTAAAGTATATTTCTACTTTTGCAGTCAAATTTGAGACAATGGGGGTTATTTACGAAAGGCAAATCCACGTTGCACTACAAGTGCACTTGGAAGTGCAGTCGCTGTAAATCTGAGGGGTAGATCTGAAATGAGGGGAAGTTCTGCTGATTTTATCATCCAATCATGTGCAAGCTAAAATGCTGTTTTTTTATCTTCCTTGCATGTCCCCCTCTGATTTAGAGCATTTACTTGTAGTGCAAAGTTGATTTGCCTTTCATAAATAACCCCCAATGCATCGTGTTACCATTCACACAGAATACCTGTTTTTTTTTCTTTATGTTTCTTACCTTTTGGATGTTTCTCAGGAGAAAGAGCCATGGCTGACTACAAGCATTTTTGAACAATGTCAGGGTGAGTCCAAGGATAGGATGAGCTCCCTCTCATTAGCATACAATGCAAGAAGCCCAGTTGCCAAACTTCAAGTCTTAGAACAAACAAGAACTTGATTTGATTGTAGCCGTATTAGTGCAATAGTGACAGAGAAAATTGAGTATTGTCAGTGAGTACTGCTTGGACCTTGAAGAAGGGGACATACCCCGAACGCTTGTCCTGAAAAATTGTATGTTAGTGCAAATAAAAAAAGTATCACGGACAGTACTCAATTTTCTCCAACAAACAAGAAAAAAGGAAAAAGAGCACACGTCCGCCCTAGTGTAATATTGTTTATTTAACCCAACGATAAAAACTCTCAATAGTAGCACTCACATTTAGAAGCATATAGAAAAGCATTTAGATCAATGTGTTCCCCTCTCCTGGATCATCACTGCAAGAAGTAACTGAAACATCCAACCACCATGTAGCCAGGTGGCAGCTCACGAGCTGCCAGGACACAGCTCTGGCATGCACAGTCTAGTGCGCATGTGCCTGGACCAGCCAGCGTCACGCATCGGTGTAAGAGACCGTGACACTGGGATTAGTGGAGGAGGCAGGAAACGTATGTCAACATATCAGCATGTAAGCTTTGCTTTGACAATGCATTTTGGAGGCATGGCCTCCTTTATCAAGTCTCCCTGGTGTTTGCTCTTTTTCCGTGTTTGTTTACATGCACTTCCACCACCAAATGGGTCATGAAGAGAGCTGAAGCACCATAGCAATTGATCGTAATACAGTGATCTCAACATTTTTTCAGTCAAGGCACCCTTTAAAATGATGGACAGTCTTGAGGCACCCCATTCGAAAATGTAAAAAACGCTTCTAATAGCTTTACACAATGCAGCAATTTCCACATGTAGGACATCCAACATTAGAGGGGATTGATTCTACCAAAGCAAATACACTTTTGCACACTGGTAATGACTAGTAGTATTCCAATGTTTCTCTTCTCCCCCAATTCCTCTCTATCAGTCAGTTAATGTGACCCCAGTGCTGAGGGAGAGGGACAGAGGAGGATCAAAGAAGGATGCTATTGCAGCAACAGACATCCTCTTTATCAACTGATGACATCATTGCTTGTTAGGATGCCAGTATCTAGAAAGTCGTAATGGTGCATAATCAAAACCTATGGCTTTGTGTAACTAAAAGGCAGGTTTCATCGACCTTCTGGCTTGTAAATTTTTTGCCATTTTGCAAAGGCACCCCTGAAGAAACATCAAGGCACCCCAGGGTGCTTGGACACCCTGGTTAAAAAAAAGGCTGTCGTAATATACCAAGATTACCAGCCTGGCTTGGAGGCTTTTTGATCAGTGCATGAACTAGTGGTTTGTTGCGTTGGAGTCTTTGTTAGAACAGACAGTGTTTAGGTCCAATTACAACTGATAATGACGATCTGTCTGCACAGTATTATGGCAAACACAGCTGCCCAACCCACCTATAAACAAAGAGAACTATGTAGGATTTTACAGTGCTGGAAGTTACAAAGTAAAGCATCTAGAAAAGGTAACCTGCAATTATTAAATGTATTTTAAGTTATGCTATGTGACAGAGAACATGTAAGAAATATTTGAAATAGAAGAAAGTGAATTGCAGGAAAGAAGACCATTTGGATTTGCCACAGCACTTATCACTCTCTCTTTATTGTCCATGCCACCAGTGGGATCTGTACTCACACACACACAGGTCAGACCCTGATATCCATACCATTAGTGAGATCTGCTTTTCAACATATACAGAATGATCATTTCCCAGTATTCATGCCACCAGTAGCATTTCTCACAGCACACACAGTTAATTTCACAGCATCCATGTCATTGGTAGAATTTGCCGCAGCCCACAAGGTTCAGTCCCAGATATGCATGCTACCAGTAATATCTGCCACAGCACACACAATTTACTCCCCAGTAGGGATGAGCCGAACACCCCCCTGTTCGGTTCACACCAGAACTTGTGAACAGGCAAAAAATTTGTTTGAACGCGCAAACACCGTTAAAGTCTATGGGACACGAACATGAATAATCAAAAGTGCTAATTTTAAAGGCTTATATGCAAGTTATTGTCATAAAAAGTTTTTGGGGACCTGGGTCCTGCCCCAGGGGACATGGATCAATGCAAAAAAAGTTTTAAAAACGGCCATTTTTTCAGGAGCAGTGATTTTAATAATGCTTAAAGTGAAACAATAAAAGTGTAATATTCCTTTAAATTTCGTACCTGGGGGGTGTCTATAGTATGCCTGTAAAGGGGCGCATGTTTCCCGTGTTTAGAACAGTCTGACAGCAAAATGACATTTCAAAGGAAAAAAAGTCATTTAAAACTACTCGCAGCTATTAATGAATTGCCGGTCCGACAATACACATAAAAGTTCATTGATAAAAACGGCATGGGAATTCCCCACAGGGGAACCCCGAACCAAAATGTAAAAAAAAAAAATGACGTGGGGGTCCCCCTAAATTCCATACCAGGCCCTTCAAGTCTGGTATGGATATTAAGGGGAACCCCGGCCAAAATTTAAAAAAAAAAAGGCGTGCCAGGTTGCGTGCTCCGATAAGGGTCTGGTATGGATTTTTGGGGGGACCCCACACCATTTTTTTTTATTTTGGTGTGGGGTTCCCCTTAAAATTCATACCAAACCTGAAGGGTCTGGTATAGATTTTGAGGGGGACCCCACGCCATTTTTTAAAAAATTTTAGCTGGGGTTCCCCTTAATATCCATACCAGACCTGAAGGGCCTGGTATGGAATAGGGCCTGGTATGGAATTTAGGGGGACCCCCCCACGTCATTTTTTTTTAAAATTTTGGTTCAGGGTTCCCCTGTGGGGAATTCCCATGCTGTTTTTATCAATGAACTTTTATGTGTATTGTCGGACCGGCAATTCATTAATAGCCGCTAGTAGTTTTAAATGACTTTTTTTCCTTTGAAAGGTCATTTTGCTGTCAGACTGTTCTAAACACGGGAAACATGCGCCCCTTTACAGGCATACTATAGACACCCCCCAGGTACAAAATTTAAAGGAATATTACACTTTTATTGTTTCACTTTAAGCATTATTTAAATCACTGCTCCCGAAAAAACGGCCATTTTTAAAACTTTTTTTTGCATTGATCCTTGTCCCCTGGGGCAGGACCCAGGTCCCCAAACACTTTTTATGACAATAACTTGCATATAAGCCTTTAAAATTAGCACTTTTGATTTCTCCCATAGACTTTTAAAGGGTGTTCCACGGCTTTCGAAGTTGCCGCGAACACCCCAAATTGTTCGCTGTTGGGCGAACGGGCGAACAGCCAATGTTCGAGTCGAACATGAGTTCGACTCTAACTCGAAGCTTATCCCTACTCCCCAGTATCCATGCCACCACTAAGATCTGCCAATTGAACATCCTTCTCACTCAACATAAATCACTCCTATGTACTCCAATTCTATGTACTTCCTATACAAGTTAGAATGACATCCTTTTACTATTAGAGAAGGGGTTCTCCACATTTATGCCCCGTACACACGGTCTGATTTTCCGATGGAAAATGTCCGATCGGAGCGTGTTGTTGGAAATTCCGACCGTGTGTGGGCTCCATCGGACATTTTCCATCGGATTTTCCGACACACAAAGTTGGAGAGCAGGAGATAAAATTTTCCGACAACAAAATCCGATCGCGTCAATTCCGACCATGTGTGGCCTGTTCCGACGTACAAAGTGCCACGCATGCTCAGAAGAAATTCCAAGACAGAACAGCTCATTCTGGTAAACTTAGCGTTCGCAATGGATACAGCACTTTCGTCACGCTGCAATGTTAAAAATGGTTTAATACAGCGCACTCTCTTCTTCTTTATAATGTGACAAGAATTAAGTAGTTTTGCTGCTCATATTCACACACACTTCTCACAAAGTTTTATTTTTGTTTTTTTATTGGGATTCCCTAAATATATTGTTATTAGTTGTCACATCTGACATAATTTTTTTTTTTTATTTAATTTTTTGGGGGATTTTAAGCCTTTTTTTTTATTTAATGTTTGGATTTTTTCAAAGGCTGATCTTTGTTCAATGTTATTTTTATTTTTACTCCAGAATATTTTTGTGTGTGTTTTGTGTGCCAAGTTACCCCAACACCATTGATATCTTTTATTATTTAATCTCAAGGAGATTGTTTGTTGTTGGTGTCCCTTGTTCATTTCACATTGTATATTTGAAATGTACCTGAATCCTCACAAACAAACTGTCATTTTTGAAGTAAAACACATAGGAGAGTATAATTCAAAACAAAAATCCTTTATTAAGGGATCAGAACCAAACAAAGAGGAAGGCAACACTGGATCAACAGGAGAAATTAGCGAAGCCTTGGACCCCCACGGCAGACATCAATTCTTGAACATCAAAATTGGTGGCCTGAGGAGTCCATATGTAAGGGAGGGCAGTCTGGTCCAGAATTCGCAGAGATCCGGATAGCAGCAGATGACATGTGTGTCCCTAGGCTGTGGTACCACAAGAGGCTGCATTTTTTGGCCGACCAGACTGGATCCAGGGTCCTCACTTTCTGGTCTTCCTTTCACGCTTCCTTCCTGGCTGTGGCTGTGCAGTTGGAGATGTGGCAGGAGGAGGAGTAGGACCTGGAGGAGGACTGGGAGGACCTGGAGGAGAAGTAGGAGGAAGAGGAGGACCTGCAGGAGGAGGAGGAGGACCATTGCAAAGGTGTGTCTGAGCTGTCATTTGGCCCCTCATACCTTTGTTAAGAGCCTCCAATATGAGCGCCTCACACATGGCTTGTTGGCCCTCCTCCATCCTCTGCATTTTATATGCAATGACGGCAGCAATGTCCTCCTCCACGGTGTGTGGTGCTCCCAGGACCTCTGTAGCCCTCCAAAAGAGTCCTCTGGCAGCCTCCTCTAGGGCACTCCTCCTCCTGACACTTTCTCTTTTCAGGGGGGGTGGAGGGACCTGCAGATCAGCCAGCCGGCTCGGCCCGGCCACCTCCTGGCTGAGACTTCCCTGTGTATGAAAAAGGGACATGGTTTTAGTTGTTGCATCATCAATCACAATCCTAAATTAGTACTCCCAACTAACATCTAGTTAACATCATTGATTGGACAAGCAGAAATATTTAGAGGAATGCTATACCTGGCTCAATCTGGGCTCCTCCACATGTGGCCTGGAAGGCTCAGGTTGGGCGTCAGAAGCCTCAGCCGGGGGGGAAGGAAGCTTGGAAGGAAGACTGGAGAGGGATGGCCTGGGTTCAGTCTGGCCTGCCATAAAATGCAGCCTGTCGTAGTACAACATCCTGGGGACATAGATGTCATCTGCTGCTCCGGATCTCTGTGAATCCAGGACTTTCTTGCGCTCCCTTAGATATGTGCTCCTCAGGCCACCAATGAAGATCTTTAAATAGGTGATGTCTGCCGTGGGGATCACCTGCTTCACAATTTCACACAATTGCACCAGCGCTGCCTTCCTCTTTGCTTGGTTCTTGAAATGGGGGTGTTTAATCTCCCACAGACAGGGCAGCTCCCTTAACATATCTAGGAATACTGACATGAAGTCATTATCTTTCATTAGCATATCCATGTTCACTGCAAGACACAACACAAGACAAAGCCTAATGTCAGACAAAACTCTCCTAATCTTGTTACAATATAGGCCTCAATATAGAAGCAGTATAGGCACAAGTTTGTCTCTCACCTTCGTTCTTACGATCGGTGCGTCCAATGCTCCTTCCTCCGCTCACAGATCGTACGTAATACGCACGCGTGTTACACTTTATACACACTGCGCATGCGTGTAACTCCACCCGCCCCTGACGTTCTTTCTAGTCTTTTTCCCGCCCCTTTTCATTCGGCGCAGTGGGGGAAGAGCACATGGCGGAGTCACAGCAGGTGCATGATAATTGCAGGAACGAGGAGGAGGAGGAGGAAAGCCCGGATCCGGACAAGTCCCGATCCAGAAGGAGACGTTTTAAGGCCACAAATATGTCCTTTGGGGAGATGTTGGAGATGGTTGACATCATGAAGAAGTCCGACTATGATGGAAAGTATGGGCCTTACCCCAACCCCAATATCAGAAAGGCCAAGATCATGGCGAAAGTGATCAAAAGTCTGCAGAAGAATTTCGGGGTACGACGATCGAAAGATCAGCTCAGGAAGCGGTGGTCGGACTTGAAATTGAGAGAGCCAGAGCAGTACTGAAAGATCCAGAGAGTGCTGAAAAAAAGTAAGTAGTTGTGCTGTGTTCCTATTCTTTCTGTCTTTATTCCGTTCGTGCTGCTCCATATGCTTTTATTAATTGTAACGTTTAAAAGGGCAACTTTAATGTTCATGGGCCCATTATTCGTTCTTATCAAACATTTTTCTTTCGGCCTCTAAAACACCATTGTTTAGGCCATATGCATTTTCCCACATTTTTTTGGGGCCTACTTGGATGCCAAATATTTGTTTGTGTAGATGGGTTTGTTACTAGAATGAAATGCAAACTAGATTCTGTGTAAGGAGAGGACACTGAGCAGCTGTTTTCACATCTGGACACTGGAGCACTAGTGTGGGACCCCAGAACACCATTATTATTAGGGGGCCACACAGCTGCTATAGTGTATACTATAGGGGGGGCTACATCTGTGAAGCTTGTACCAAACAGGTAAAGTATTGCAGCTTGACAAAGGGCATTAAAAAAAGACGTCTTGGAACTTGGCTAAAATAGACAATTGTACCCCACTTCCAAGCAATGTTTCCTATTTCTAGTTCTGCCATCAAATATCTGTGTGCTAATTATACCATTTTTGTTTTACATAGGGGAGAAAAGACTCGGAGGACACCCCTCATCCGAGGAGACCACAGACCCCCCACCTCTGGAAGAAGGGGAACTAACACCAACCCAAGAAGAGCAGGAGGAAGAAGAAGATGTGGTGGAGATTGGCACCACAACAGGTGAGTGTCTGCGACCACAGACTCAGGTAAAAGAGATGGATGGTGGCAGATTTTTGATACCTGTTTTTGTTTTGTTTCTCTCTTTTTAGGTGATCGTGATGTGAGGGATCCAGAACGTTTCACATTAGAAAGTGCCCAGATCCTGATCGGGGAGATCATGGGGTGTAATGTAGAACTGCAAAACATACAGCAAAAAATCAATGATGTGATTAAAAAAAATAATAACATCATTGATGTTTTGGGGCGAATTTAAAACCCCACAAAATCACTTTTTGGGATTGTGGTCCAATCTTTTAAAACTTTTTGCAATGTTTTGAAAAGTCAAATTTGGAGGATGCACACAGTGTGTCAACATGTGCTATCTGCCATCACTGGAGATCAATGGACGCGTTTTGGGGGTGCAACCCCTTCCTCAATTATAAAGTAGTGTTGAGGAAGGGCTTGCTCCCCCAAAACACGTCCCTTGATCCCCCCTGATGGCAGATAGCACATGTTGACATTCGTAAATTGGTGTGCATCTTCCAAATTTGGCTTTTCCAAGGGTGATTTCCCCCCATCTGAACGCTATATCAAACCCAGTTCCTAAATACTGATGTCTGATATAGCCTTCAGGTTTTACCTAATGTGAACTTTGTAAGTTCAAGTTTTTTGTCTTTCTTGTTGGTTTTACACAGGCCTGTTTTATCTGAAATGGACATTTTGATTTTTGATAATGCTACTGCAAAAATTGTTATACAACAAACATGTTGGTTTGTTTTAAAAACCTTTGGTAAATGCACATGTGATTGTGCAGGTATAAAAAAGTTGCTTACTCAAGAATGTGTGGATTATTGTCTCAACACTACAATACAACACTTTTGGGTGATGTATTTTATTTATTTATTTATTTCAGGTACTTATATAGCGCCGTCAATTTACGCAGCGCTTTACATATATATATTATACATTCACATCAGTCCCTATACCCTCAAGGAGCTTACAATCTAAGGTCCCTAACTCACATTCATACCTATACTAGGGCCGATTTAGACAGGATCCAATTAACCTACCAGCATGTCTTTGGAGTGTGGGAGGAAACCGGAGTACCCGGAGGAAACCCACGCAGACACAGGGAGAACATGCAAACTCCAGGCAGGTAGTGTCGTGGTCAGGATTCGAACCAGCGACCCTTCTTACTGCTAGGCGAGAGTGCTACCCACTGCGCCACTGTGCCGCCCAATAATTGCTGTTTTCAGCAAAAATGGGGGTTATTTCCTAAGAGCAAATCCTCTTTGCACTACAAGTGCAGTTTCAGTGCAGTTGCAAGTGCACTTGTAGTGAAATGTGTTTTTGCATTTAGGAAATAACAGCCAACAGTGCTTTGTATAAGGTTACACAATCACAACATTTTCTGGACTCAACACATTTCTGTCAGGGTCAGCTAAAACAAACACAAGCAGTAAATGTCCACCAAGAATTTCTTTTTTTTTTTTTATTATAAAAAGGCTTCACAGATTGTCTGGCATATTGATAGCCCCCCTACCCGCAAAGAACTCCAGGTAGCGTAACCGGACATCATGGGCACTCAGGGAGGGCAAGCCAGGACAGCCACTTTCAAGCGCCGTCAGTGTGGTTTGATGTAGGATTCTGGCCTCAGGCCCAACTGAGCCAGCATAGTTGGCCGAATGTTTCCTTAAAAAGTTATGGAAAACACAGCACGCCAGTATAATATGGTTCAGTTTATACTCCGCCATATGGATGGGTGTCAGAAATAGTCGGAACCGGCTGGCCAGGATTCCAAATGTGTTCTCCACCACTCTTTGGGCTCTGGCCAGCCGGTAATTAAAAACCCTCTGTTCCGGGGTGAGGGTCCTCATTGGGAATGACCGCATCAGGTGGTCCCCCAGTGCAAACGCTTCATCAGCAACGAACACAAATGGGAGTCCTTCCACATTGTCCTCTGGAGCTGGCAAGTCCAAGCTGCCATTCTGGAGACGCCTGTAGAACTCCGTCTGGGCGATGACTCCACCATCGGACATCCGGCCATTCTTCCCCACGTCCACATACAAGAAGTCGTAATTAGCCGACACCACCGCCAACATCACTATACTATTAAACCCCTTGTAATTATAATAGTACGACCCCGAGTTGGGTGGTGGGACGATGTGGACGTGTTTCCCATCAATTGCCCCTCCGCAGTTAGGAAAGTCCCACCGCTCGGCTAAGTGGGAGTCTCAGTTACTCTGAAACATGGCAAGCAGATTAGACACAAACATTATGGGGCAACCTCCAGATAGCATTTACTAAGGGGAATTTAACAAGGCCAAAGTATAAGGTACACCTATCATATTCCCCCTCCCCCCCTCTCATGGGCCATTTCTAACATTATAGGGGGTGTGTGGAAATCTTGGACAGGTAACCCTCTTCACTTCATTGAGAGATGAATGCCTAAATAATGGGTATTACTTTGAACAGACCCTCCTTAGTTACACTATTGGCAGACCACTGGACAGGTAAGAAGTGTCATAATACAAAGATATAAATACACATTGTACACATTTGAGGACATTTGGACATTCTGCTATTACCTATCAAGATAATAATAGGATACAAAAACTTTAAACAGTACCATTGGAAAGTATACAGGCAGGCCCTTGCACTACATGCTTTGGGGAATTCATCCATAAATCTGAGCACTAAAGAGATGGGTATAGCGTGTATTATGGGTTTTGCAAAGTCAGCAGATAGATGATTGAGGCTAGATAGAGAATTGGGATCAGCTGACTTAGCAGTTGGGGGAGGGAGGGTTACTAAAAATTATTTGGGGACACCACAAAAAAAAACCTCTGGCACTCTGCCTGAATTTAAATCAAAAATAACATTTCAAAACATTTTAGGGGGTGTTTGGGGTAAAGCACTACTATGGAGCTGATAAAATACATTGTTAAGTGACTACATGAGGTGAATATAGGCCAGGAGACACCATGCTGGGGAGGTTAGTGAAGGGCAAATATGTATGAAGGACATAAAATAATAATTACATAAAAATCCAGCATGCATGAGGACAAAGGGGACATTCACAGCATATTCCAATCATGGTAATTAGGGAATGAGGAAAGAAATACAATATATTAGCAAACATTCAATACAATAAAATGTGATATTAAAGGATAAAAATCTTACCTTCATATACTCCTTCTGCAGGACCTGGATGATGGCAGAACAGGTCTCCGGGATAATGATCCCCAGAGCCTGGGGGGAGATGCCTGTCGAGAACTTCAAGTCCTGCAGACTTCTCCCTGTGGCCAAATACCGCAGGGTAGCGACCAACCTCTGCTCCGGAGTGATGGCTTGCCTCATGCAGGTATCCTGCCTGCTGATATAGGGGGTCAGCGAAGCCAACAAACGGTGAAACACGGGGTCCGTCATCCGGAGAAAGTTCCTGAAATCATCAGGATTATTCTCACGGATCTCATGGAGCAAAGGCATATGAGAGAACTGGTCATGCTGAAGCAACCAATTCTTGGTCCATGAACTCCTCCCCACCCTGTTCATGGACTGGACTTGTGTCAAGGTCAGGACCCCAACACCAAGCCCCCACACAGCACGAACTCTACGAGGAGTACGCATACGAAACATGGCTAGAAAACGGTCGGCTGCTCAGAACGAAGTAACAGAACGCACTGAAGAATAGCAAGGCCTGTGAAGAGCGACCTGAAAAACAGTAACGAACGAACAAGAATACAATGACTAAGTCATGCGGAACTTGCTGCACGCACTGAAGAGCAGATACAAACCCACAAGCACAAACTGAACGGCAGAAACCAATCTGAAAGCCACAAGTCTGAAAAAGCACGAATCGTCTCTCACCAAACTTTTACTAACACGAGATTAGCAAAAGGAGCCCAAAGGGTGCCGCGCTTGGTTCTGAACCGGCCTTTTCTAGTCTCGTCGTACGTGGTGTACGTGACCGCGTGGTTGGCGATCGGAAATTCCGACAACTTTGTGCGACCGTGTGTAGACAAAATAAGTTTGAGCCAACATCCGTCGGAAAAAATCCTAGGATTTTGTTGTCGGAATGTCCGAACAAAGTCCGACCGTGTGTACGCCCTATAAGAATACGGCCACAACAACAACTTTTGTACTTATTCTCACATCTTTCTGCACCACCATGTGTTGAGGAATCTAACGTATTTGTTAGATTGCAGGCTCTGCTTTTTCTGCTTTCCCTCAAGAGATTGACTTCTCTACAACCAGCCTGCCCACAGATGGACTTAATTTCCCTGCTGAACCGGCCACGTTTTGATCCATCTATGGCTAGCTTTAGTCAGTGCTTCATGCCTTTCTGTTATATACAGTGTCTTGTGTTCTCTCTATGTTATATGCAGTGCCTCCTGTCTTTCTACTAAATGCAGTGCCTTACAGCTCCCCTAACTTTTAATCATTTAGGTACATAATCAATGGCAACCTAAGAGATTGTATAGTGAGCTGAAACATGTGATTCAGCTTCAACCCATTCTGTCCTTGGTAATCTAACCCTTTGTGAGTCGTGACAGTACCAAATTTTGATTTGCAGTGGTTTACCTAATATAAAACCACTTTGCATATCAAAATGATTTTCTGACTATTTTTTTAACACATATTTGATCATTTGTTTGTAAAAATCCCCTGAATCCATATTTTATAATAAGCGGAAAGAATGTAAAAAAAAAGCTGGCTATCCAGAATTCTGTTCAAAATATTTCACTTTAATAATGTTTGTTTGGTTGTCTAATTGCTAGTGGATCAAATTAATATTTGTTTTTGATCACAGTGATAAGAAAATTCAAAGGAGAAGATGGAAATGTTTTCTTGAATGAATGAATGAATGAATTTCTAACAGGATATGTGCTTTTTGTTTTGGAAATTCCATTCATTCCAAGTAAAATGTTAAAAGCAAGCAAAATGTAGTACTTTCAAGTGACATTCGTCCAGTCATCTAATGCACAAAGAATTTTCGCATGAATATTTTCATGAATATTCGTACATAGGTTTGTTTGAAAATCTGCTAGTGTATAGTGAACTTAAGTTTGCAGTAATATATTTTATATAATAAAAACAATGCAAATATTGTTTACTAAATCTTAATTTTGAATTTTTATTGAGCGCAGGGACCCCAAATATGTGTAGGCTTTGATACATATGTCAATGCTCTATAATACATAAACACATGTATATTTTAGATATAATGCTTGGAATGGCTGTAATGTATCATCCCACCCTGGACAACATTAATGTACAGTGGAGCCATCCATTATTATGTTGACATAATAAATAACATTTTTTTTTCAGCACAGCAATTAGAGACATTGCTGCCACCTAGGCCTACTACACCACAACCTCTTTCATGCCACTGCCTACATCACAGCCTTTGTAAGGCAGTGCAGCCTGATTCATAGTGCAGTCATGCAGACAGAAAAATGGTACCAAATGCCTGGATGTATTTTAAGCTAACTCTGCATACTTGTAAAGCAAATAAGTGCCAAGGCATTTGATAGCATTGCTTTTTCTGTGTGATTCTGCTCTCAATAAACCTGGTTGTCTCAGGCAGTGCTGCCTCCAGCCACTGCAGATCTATACTTAACCTGGCTACCTAATTCCTTGTAGAATAAGCACTTCCAGCTTTATTCTAAAACAAGATCGAGAATGGGAGTTCCCTGACCTCCTTCCACTCTACCTTTACCAGGTTCATTGCAGCAATAGGGACAAGGTGAGCTAGAGGACAGGCCAAAACAGGGAGAGAAGCATACAGACTAGAAGGGTGCCACCAATGATCACTTTTGTATTGATTGCATATCTCTCAGTGTGTATGATTTGTCTGAAGTCAACCCACGGATGCTAATACGGTCAGAACTTAGTTTTGTCTACATCCTTTCACTGTCCTGTATATTTCAATGAAAATGTTAATTGTGCAGGAAACCTTAAGCCTGCCATGCAGGACTCAAATGTTGGCTGATTCCTGCTGAATTGGTTGAAATTTGAGCCTTAGGTGGTCCTGTTGGCATCCCCTCTCTCAAAAAAAGCTGATTTTTCAGCTAACTTTTTCAAAGGAGCCAGGTAAAAAAATTTTGACCAAACACTGACTACATTGAATCAGAAGTGATCATGGTTTGGGATTTTTGAAAGCTGCGGGTGCCAGCTGTCAAAATACAGCAGCTGGCAGAGGAAATTCATTTATCCATGCTATGTAGGGCACCCCCAGCAATATCTCCCAACAAGTGTCAGGGCCAACAATGAAAAACCCCAGCAATTATATATATATAATATAATTAAGTTCACCGTCAGCATTTTATAGCGACAGGGACCCCCATATACTACCTAATAAATGTTTTAACCCCTTGATTGCCCCCTAGTTAACCATTTCACCACAGATCACCATATAACCGTTACGGGTGACGCTGGTTCGTTCGTTTATTTTTTATAGTGTCAGGGCACCCGCCGTTTATTACCAAATAAAGGTTTAGCCCCCTGATCGCCCGGCGGTGATATGCATCGCCCCAGGCAGCGTCAGATTAGCGCCAGTACCGCTAACACCCACACATGCAGCATACGCCTCCCTTAGTGGTATAGTATCTGAACGGATCAATATCTGATCCGATCAGGTCTATACTAGCGGCCCCAGCAGTTTAGGGTTCCCAAAAACGCAGTGTTCGCGGGATCAGCCCAGATACCTGCTGGCACCTGCGTTTTGCCCCTCCGCCTGCCCCAGCCCACCTAAGTGCAGTATCGATCGATCACTGTCACTTACAAAACACTAAACGCATAACTGCAGCGTTCGCAGAGTCAGGCCTGATCCCTGCGATCGCTAACAGTTTTTTTGGTAGCATTTTGGTGAACTGGCAAGCACCAGCCCCAGGCAGCGTCAGGTTAGCGCCACTACCGCTAACACCCACGCACGCACCATACACCTCCCTTAGTGGTATAGTGTCTGAACGGATCAATATATGATCCGTTCAGATCTGTACTAGCGTCCCCAGCAGTTTAGAGTTCTCAAAAACGCAGTATTAGTGGGATCATCCCAGATACCTGCTAGCACCTGCGTTTTGCCCCTCCGCCCAGCCCACCCAAGTGCAGTATCGATCGATCACTGTCACTTACAAAACACTAAACACATAACTGCAGCGTTCGCAGAGTCAGGCCTGATCCCTGTGATCGCTAACAGTTTTTTTGGTAGCGTTTTGGTGAACTGGCAAGCACCAGCCCCAGGCAGCGTCAGGTTAGTGCCAGTACCACTAACACCCACGCACGCAGCATACGTCTCCCTTAGTGGTATAGTATCTGAACGGATCAATATCCGATCCGATCAGATCTATACTAGCGCCCCCAGCAGTTTAGGGTTCCCAAAAATGCAGTGTTAGCGGGATCAGCCCAGATACCTGCTAGCACCTGAGTTTTGCCCCTCCGCCCGGCCCAGCCCAGCCCACCCAAGTGCAGTATCGATCGATCACTGTCACTTACAAAACACTAAACGCATAACTGCAGCGTTCACAGAGTCAGGCCTGATCCCTGCGATCGCTAACAGTTTTTTTGGTAGCGTTTTGGTGAACTGGCAAGCACCAGTGGCCTAGTACACCCCTGTCGTAGTCAAACCAGCACTGCAGTAACACTTGGTGACGTGGCGAGTCCCATAAGTGCAGTTCAAGCTGGTGAGGTGGCAAGCACAAGTATTGTCCCGCTGTCACCAAGAAGAAGACAAACACAGGCCCGTCGTGCCCATAGTGCCCTTCCTGCTGCATTCGCCAATCCTAATTGGGAACCCACCACTTCTGCAGCGCCCGTACTTCCCCCATTCACATCCCCAACCAAATGCAGTCGGCTGCATGAGAGGCACTTTCCTTATGTCCTCCTGAGTACCCCTACCCAGCGAACCCCCCAAAAAAGATGTCGTGTCTGCAGCAAACGCGGATATAGACGTGACACCCGCTATTATTGTCCCTCCTGTCCTGACAATCCTGGTCTTTGCATTGGTGAATGTTTTGAACGCTACCATTCACTAGTTGAGTATTAGCGTAGGGTACAGCATTGCACAGACTAGGCACACTTTCACAGGGTCTCCCAAGATGCCATCGCATTTTGAGAGACCCGAACCTGGAACCGGTTACAGTTATAAACGTTAGTTACAAAAAAAAGTGTAAAAAAAAAAAAAAAAAATATATAAAATAAAAAAAAATAGTTGTCGTTTTATTGTTCTCTCTCTCTCTATTCTCTCTCTATTGTTCTGCTCTTTTTTACTGTATTCTATTCTGCAATGTTTTATTGTTATTATGTTTTATCATGTTTGCTTTTCAGGTATGCAATTTTTTATACTTTTCCGTTTAATGTGTTTTATTGTTAACCATTTTTTTGTCTTCAGGTACGCCATTCACGATTTTGAGTGGTTATACCAGAATGATGCCTGCAGGTTTAGGTATCATCTTGGTATCATTCTTTTCAGCCAGCGGTCGGCTTTCATGTAAAAGCAATCCTAGCGGCTAATTAGTTTCTAGACTGCTTTTACAAGCACCGTCTTCCGTGTTTTTCTCTGGCTCTCCTGTCTCAACAGGGAACCTGAGAATGCAGCCGGTGATTCAGCCAGCTGACCATAGAGCTGATCAGAGACCAGAGTGGCTCCAAACATCTCTATGGCCTAAGAAACCGGAAGCTACGAGCATTTCATGACTTAGATTTCGCCGAATGTAAACAGCGCAATTGGGAAATTGGGAAAGCATTTTATCACACCGATCTTGGTGTGGTCAGATGCTTTGAGGGCAGAGGAGAGATCTAGGGTCTAATAGACCCCAATTTTTTCAAAAAAGAGTACCTGTCACTACCTATTGCTATCATAGGGGGTATTTACATTCCCTGAGATAACAATAAAAATGATTAAAAAAAAAATGAAAGGAACCGTTTAAAAAAAAGGTAAAAAAGCAAAAAAATAATAAAGAAAAAAAAAAAAAAGCACCCCTGTCCCCCCCTGCTCTCGCGCAAAGCCGAACGCAAGCGTCGGTCTGGCGTCAAATGTAAACAGCAATTGCACCATGCATGTGAGGTGTTGCCGCGAACGTCAGATCGAGGGCAGTCATTTTAGCAGTAGACCTCCTCTGTAAATCTAAAGTGTTAACCTGTAAAGGCTTTTAAAGGCTTTTAAAAATGTATTTAGTTTGTCGATACTGCACGTTTGTGCGCAATTTTAAAGCATGTCATGTTTGGTATCCATGTACTCGGCCTAAGATCATCTTTTTTATTTCATCAAACATTTGGGCAATATAGTGTGTTTTAGTGCATTAAAATTTTAAAAAGTGTGTTTTTTCCCCAAAAAATGCATTTGAAAAATCGCTGTGCAAATACTGTGTGAAAAAAAAAATGAAACACCCACCATTTTAATCTGTAGGCTATTTGCTTTAAAAAATATATATAATGTTTGGGGGTTCAAAGTAATTTTCTTGCAAAAAAAATAATTTTTTCATGTAAACAAAAAGTGTCAGAAAGGGCTTTGTCTTCAAGTGGTTAGAAGAATGGGTGATGCGTGACATAAGCTTCTAAATGCTGTGCATAAAATGCCAGGACAGTTCAAACCCCCCCCAAATGACCCCATTTTGGAAAGTAGACACCCCAAGCTATTTGCTGAGAGTCATGTCGAGTCCATGGAATATTTTATATTGTCCTCTGGTCCTTAGGCAGCATAATGGTCCAGGGCTAAAGTGGTTAAGTGCTTTAGTGCACTTTTACTGCAGTATATTGAAGTGTGTTAGTGCACATTTACTGCAATATATTGAAATTAGCTAGTGCACTTTTACTGCAATATATTGAAGTGTGTTAGTGCACTTTTACTGCAATATATTGTAGTGTGTCGGGGCACCTTTACTGTAGTATATTGAAATGCATCCAGGCACTTTTACAGAAATATATTGAAGTGCGTTAGTGCACTTTTACTGCAGTATATTATAGTGCATTAGTGCACTTTTACTGCAGTATATTGAAGTGTATTAGTGCACTTTTACTGCAGTATAGTGAAGTGTGTCAGTGCAGTTTTACTGCAGTATACTGTAGTGTGTCAGCGGGGTGTGTAGTGAGTCCTCAAGTTAAAATGCACCAAACACCACTTCCCATTGATTAAAGTTCATCCAAGTACGCATTTTCCCGTCTCTATAACATTTCGGTAATAAGCCATCTCCCATCATGTCTGGGAGGTCAACAAGGAAAAGCAGACATTCCCATGGCACTGCAAGGGGGCCAGCAGTGTCTGTGTCCACAGGCAAAGGTGGATGTGGCCCGTCCTCAGGCAGTGCACCATTTCCTCTGTTTAGTGATGTTGCCCGTGCTATCCAGCCACAGCATACAGAGGAGGTGGTGATCTGGCTTACTAAACTATCCTCATCCTCCTCATCCTCTATCATCCAAGCAGAGACTAGTGCGCAGTCCACCGCAGCTGCCAGAGCAGCTTATTCTGCCTTCTTGTCCACAGCTACTCCTGCCATAGCCCCAGCATCATGCATGGAGGAGTCAGCTAAGTTATTTGAACACAGCTTCAGTCACTTGCTCCTTGACGATGCACAGGCATTACTTGATTCTGATGTTGGTTCTGGGGTTGAGGAAGGTAGGAACATGAGCCTACAGAGAGGGAAGAACTCTGGTAAGCAACAAATTTGCAGTCATGTTCCCCCAGCCACAGCGTATTGCCAAGTTGGCTTCAGTGATGATGAAAATAGAGGGGATGATGACGATGAGGTCACTGACATGACTTGGGTGCCAGATAGAGCAGAGGAGGAAAGTGAGGGTGAGGCACAACCCCAAGGAGGCAGCCATCATGGAAGAGTAGAGAGTAGCCACCCTATTCCATCACATTGTGGAGCTGTTATCTCCTGGCCCACTTCCCACAGCTCAGCTGTCTGGACCTTTTTAAGTACATGTGCAGCCGATCACACCTTTACAATTTGCCTCAAGCAGATCAAGCGTGGCAAAAACACCAGCCATTTGGGTACCACATGCTTGAAAAGGCATTTAATCGCCATGACAATGCATGCATCAGTGACATAATCCCTTTTGTGTTCCTGCTGGAGCAGACCCTGCGTGGCATTATGGACAGGGCACTCGAGGGGAGGCAGCGGGAGGAGGAAGGAATAGGAGGAAGAGGACTTCCTTTCCTCTCAAGGCCCACTTTATGCAGACATCATTCTTGTGACATCACAGAACACACAAAATGAGAGAGAGGTGGAAGAGGAGGATTCTGGCAGTTTTGGAGGCATTGAAGCAGAAGAAGACATATGTCAAACCTAAAGAGATGGTTTTTCATCGCCAGAACCCTTGGGAGTAGTACGTGGCTGGAAGGAGTTCAAGATACTGTAATCCTCAGTGACCACAAAAACTCTGCTTTTCATGCCTCCACAAACTTGCGGTGCATGTCCTCCTTCATTCTTCAAAGCCTGTGAAAGGACCCGAGAATTTGTGTCATCAAGGTAAAGGATCACTATTGGTTGGCAACCTTCCTTGACCACCGTTACAAGGGGAAAGTCACGGAACTCAGACTCCGATGACTGGCAAACAGCCTGTAGAGAGTGGACCTGCTGGATTCCTCTCGCAGCTTTCTGTGCAGCCCGGTGATGAGGGCTACTTTTACAGGGGAAATATCTGGGTTTACAAATGCATTTGGTACATACAACATGGAATACATCTTTTATGGCTATTTAGTAAAAATATTTAAATTAAAGTTTTTGTGCATGGAGTATAGCTTTAAATGGTTTTTTGTTGCAGCTGCCAAGGCAGACCCCCTTCCTGAAGAGCCATTAGGTTTAGTTGGAATGAAGCTACAGCCTGGAGAGGGATCTGATGACGCTACTCTAAGTATTAAAGAGATCTGGCTGTGAGAGCAAACCCGTTTACAGCTGTGACGTCCCCAGACAAAAAAACATAATTACTTCACAAAGTATGTGTTTGAAAGGGAAACTGAGCAGCAGACTGATAACTGGCAGCTGGAGTTATGTGAAACACTGCATGGGGTATCTATCGTGGGACAGATCAGTCGATGGAAGTTAAGATGGCACCAGTCAAGTTAGAAAAGGGGAAAAAAAACAAATGTTAAAAGCTAGTAAGAACATTCTTCTCTCCATGCTGTAAGGCTCTGCTGCAACTCACAAAAAAGCAAGTTCCACAAAGGTAATGTTATGAAAGCCTACTGTCAATTGTTTCCTGTGTGGGGTTATTAATACTACAATTTTTTATATAGTGCCATTATCTCCTGTGGTGCTGTACAAAATAATTATTTTAACAAAATAGTCTGGTAGAGTAGAGCAATATGTTCCAAATACCAGCACATACATCAAGAGCCTTGCAGAAGTTAGCAATAACAACAAACAATAGGAGAGAGGGTTCTGCCTGTACAAGTTTACAATCTAAAGGGATAAGGGGTAGAAAACAGATGTCAGGAGAGTAACTTGTGCAAGGGAATAACTTAGCTCAGATTGTGAGTGTGTTCAAGAGTCTGTAAATGTTTCTATGTTGGAGTGTGCCAAATTGTATGTAGGAGGTATTGTTATGTTAAAATAACTTTGTAAAATAAAAGATAAAAGTGCAACACATTTGCATTATTTTAATTTTTTCTATAACATTGATTTATGATATATATAATCCAGATGTGTTTGAGGTACTTGTCTTAAAATAGAAGCCAGTGCAAATAAGTATCATTTACACTAGGTTTACAGTTATGCATTTTTTAGTTCATTTTGCAGTTTGCAGAAGCACACTTCAGTCCATTTAACATGGTTTCCTGTGGTATACATTTACATCTATGCGTTTTTCAGCCAGTGCGTTTTTGGAAAGGGTCAGGGACTTTTTTTCTCTCAGCAGATTGCGTTTTGTTTGTATTAGACTTCTACGGACCTTCGGGTCTGGTATAGATTTTGAGGGGAACCCCACACCAAAACTTTTTGAAAAAATGCAGTGGGGCCCCCCAAAATCCATACCAGACACTAATCCAAGCATGCATCCCGGCAGGTCAAAAAAGGGAGGGGACAAGTGCCCCCCCCCTGAACCACACCAGGCCACATGACCTCAACATGGGGGGTGCCCTTGTCTCCATGTTGGCGTCTTCCCCACAACCCTGGCCAGTGGTTGTGGGGGTCTGCGGGTGGGGGGCTTGTTGGAATCTTGAAGGCCCCCAGATTCCCCACTTTCCCATGTGAATGAGTACTCATTCATGAAAAAGAAAAGTGTAAAAAATGACAGTAGGCAGTTTTTGGACAAAAATAAAAAACAATGTCCCCCCGATGTAGATCCATCATCAATCACGACGCCTGCCGCTGTCTTTATATACAATTTTGTTTGCTAAAAAAGTATGCTTGCTAACAAACTGTACATTATTCAAGTGAAATAGCAAAGTAAAAAATAATGCAAGAAATGTCCAGCAACAGGAGGAAAAATGCTCGGTCACTGGGAGAAAAAAAATGTCCCCCCTGTTTGTGGTCAGAAAAAATGCCTTGCATTATTGTTAAATGAAAGAAAAAGAGCCCTGCACTACATACCCCAGCATTAATGGGAAGAATAATTGCTCAGCTGCAATATCAGTAGCTGGAAAAATGGAATGGCTTCAGTTATCAGTGGTTGTAAAATATACTCCAGAGTCAGTTTCTGGAAAAAGCGTTCTGGCATCAGTGGGAGAAAAAAAATCCCCAGTGTCCTTGTCAGTGGATGGAAAAGGTGTGTGTGTCCACCAACAGACCTCAGATCATCCCTTTGTCTACCTTGACCCTTTTGACAATAAATCTCCTCTTTAACCCCTTTAGACTTGAGATAAGCATCCCCTTTCCTCTTCACAACTTAAATCAGTCCTTCCTTCCCTCCTTGACCTCTACAGATCTCTGTTCAGCACCTCTTTCCTCTTTTACCCCTTCAGACCTCATAACTTCCCACTTTCTTGTTCAATCATTTGTACAAAATGTTTTAAACAATGTGATAAGAAAAAGCGGAAAAACAACCCTGTGACACATTTTTACAAACACAGAACGAGAAGAACAAACGCCACATACAAGCAAAATAAGAGGTATTTCTGTTTGAGTGTCTATCATAGGACATACGCAGATTAATAAAATTGTCCATTCAAAAAAAAGAGAAGGGTATGCCAAGAAGGCTGGTGGTTGCCGCCTTTCCTATTTACCCTTTCAAGCCTCAGATCAACCCCCATCGCTAACCTGTTCCAACTTTGGATCAGTCCCCCTTTCTCCTTACCTTCTCCACACCTTGTTCAGACCTCTGTCTAGGATGCCACAGAATCAATGAGGAAGTCGATAAAAGACTTCCCTTGTGATTCTGTCATGTAATGTTTCAGCACATGACCAGAGACAGGAAGTAGGGATAGAGTTCCCCTCTCTGCTGTTGCTGTTCTGCAACTGTGCTGGTTTGAGGCCTGTTACATTGAATAAGCTACCCAGCACCTGGTGCTAGAACATAGGAAGCAGCATGGCAGGCAGCAGTGGCTAGATGGACTGATAACCCCAACCAACTAAGGGTGCACCAGCTGTATCTGCCAGACCATTCATGATCCCTGGCGCCCACTAACGGCCCAGGCCCCATAACGGCCTTATGCACTGCTATGGTGGTAGTATCTGGGTGCACAGATAAAAAAAAAATCATTGATTTTGCTTGAAATCCTTATGTTTGCTAACACGTAGTTGTTCATTCTCCTGCTGTCTGCCTACATAGTAGCAAGGTGGGGAGGCACAAGCAGTGGCTGGCACAAATAGGAATTGACACTTCAAGTGGTAAGATTTCTATTAAATTTACATGGGTCACATTATGAGGAAAAAAATACCTTTTTTTTTTTTTTTTTTGAAGTGGGGCAAGTGCAAGTATCCTCCACTGATGCAAAGTTTTTATTTAAAAATAAAAGTCTGGTAAAAAAATATTTTTAAAGCATAGCTGTACTCTTACCTCAACGGATTTAGGTTTGTTTTTTTTTCCCTTTAAGTTGATATGTGTTTAAAGTTTTGTTAAATATGATTTACATATGGGTATTTTCAGTATGTATTTATTAATACTATATATATACATACAGTACAGTATTTATTCATGCATACACACACATTCTTTGTTTTACAGATATACATGTAATACATGCAAAAGATTTCCAAAGAATTGTGGGTTAGCTAAAGAAACAGCACAGCAAAGAAAGCACACTTTACAGCTGTCTTTGATTAAAACATCCCACTGAGCTTATTTATTGACTTATTTCAATTCTGAAAATAAGGGACTTATCTGAGCACAGAAAAATGTTTAATTGGCTGAATATATGTAAAGGAGACTAGAGCTCTATCTGCTGTCTGGACAGGAGATTTCGTAATATAATTATGCAATATGTCATAATAACAGCTTAAAGTCTAATGTCCAGGGCTTTTTTTCTCAGAGAATATGTGCAGGAACTCAACCATGAACCCCCTCCCACCCGTGCTACATCAAAGGGTGGGTGTGACCACATGGATAAGTGGGGGGACTTTAAAGTAGCGCACAGAGTAAAAGATAATGCAGAGAATGCAGGGATCAGAAGTACATAATGCACAGAATGCAGGGGTAAGTAATGTAGATAGTACAGGGATCAGGTGTAAGTAATACAGAGAGTGCAGGGATCAGTAGTGTAGCACCCTGGTGTTTAGGCAGGGTTGCTAATAAATTTAGTTTGTCAGGTATTAATCATCCTGGCTGATTGTTAGAAGATCTACTGATTCCTCCATAACTCTGCTTTGCTGTACCTTTTCTCTTCTGTCACTAGATGGCGCTTGTTGGTGGCATTAGATTGACAAAGGTGTAGCAAGGTCAGACTATGGATGGATGGGGTGTCTCAGTCAATTGGCAGGGGTTTCTTTAGTTCCTTGGCCTGCTGAGAAAGCCTGTTTATTTGGTTGGAGTCAGGTGATCGGGGGTTCTGTGCCACCTGGACGGCTGTCTGGGTCGACATGTGTTATGTCACCCTGGGTTGCTAGGCCAAGCCAGAGGACTATCCCAGGGACACCTGGCTGCTAGGCTGCCTTAGACCTATCCAGGAGCAAGAGAAGCAGCATAGGGTTAGGATTGCAGGTTTGGAGTTGTGAAGGTTCACCTGGACGGGGAACCAGTTGTGGTCGGAGGTAGAGGGGAAGGTGTTGCCACTAAGGGACCATACAGTGAGTAAGCTGGAGCCAGTACCCAAGCAGTCTTCTCACCAGCCGGGGACGGTGAAGAAGGGGAAAGCTTCAGCAAGTGTCAAGGCAGGGACCCAGCAGGATAGTGGGGGTGACGCTTGAGGAGCATCCAGTGCCAAGCCAGGGACCCAGCAGGACAGCAGGGGTGACATTTGAGGATCATCGAGTGCCAAGCTAGGGACCCAGCAGGATAGCGGGGGTGACGTTTGAGAGTTATACAGTGGGATAGCTGTGGAAGAGCTCAGGAGATTTAGTGGCGATTGGATCTGGAAGTCAAGTGAGAGACTGGGAGCTCAGTGAGTAAAAGTCTACCTATTAGGGATGAGCTTCGAGCATTGGCTGTTCGCAAGTTCGCCGAACAGCGAACAATTTGGGGTGTTCGCGGCAAATTCGAATGCCGCGGAACACCCTTTAAAAGTCTATGGGAGAAATCAAAAGTGCTAATTTTAAAGGCTAATATGCAAGTTATTGTCATAAAAAGTGTTTGGGGACCCAGGTCCTGCCCCAGGGGACATGGATCAATGCAAAAAAAAGTTTTAAAAACGGCCGTTTTTTCAGGAGCAGTGATTTTAATAATGCTTAAAGTCAAACAATAAAAGTGTAATATCCCTTTAAATTTCGTACCTGGGGGGTGTCTATAGTATGCCTGTAAAGGGGCGCATGTTTCCTGTGTTTAGAACAGTCTGACAGCAAAATGTCATTTTGAAGGAAAAAACTCATTTAAAACTACCCGCGGCTATTGCATTGCCGACAATACACATAGAAGTTCATTGATAAAAACGGCATGGGAATTCCCCAAAGGGGAACACCGAACCAAAATTAAAAAAAAAAAAAGACGTGGGAGTCCCCCTAAATTCCATACCAGGCCCTTCAAGTCTGATATGGATATTAAGGGGAACCCCGGCCAAAATTAAAAAAAAAAAAATGACGTGGGGTTCCCCCTAAATTCCATACCAGACCCTTCAGGTCTGGTATGGATTTTAAGGGGAATCCCGCGCCAAAAACAAAAAACAAAACGGCGTGGGGTCCCCCCAAAAATCCATACCAGACCCTTATCCGAGCACGCAACCTGGCAGGCCGCAGGAAAAGAGGGGGGGACAAGAGTGCGGCCCCCCCCCTCCTGAACCGTACCAGGCCACATGCCCTCAACATTGGGAGGGTGCTTTGGGGTAGCCCCCCAAAACACCTTGTCCCCATGTTGATGAGGACAAGGGCCTCATCCCCACAACCCTGGCCGGTGGTTGTGGGGGTCTGCGGGCGGGGGGCTTATCGGAATCTGGAAGCCCCCTTTAACAAGGGGACCCCCAGATCCCGGCCCCCCCCTGTGTGAAATGGTAAGGGGGTACAAAAGTACCCCTACCATTTCACTAAAAAACTGTCAAAAATGTTAAAAATGACAAGAGACAGTTTTTGACAATTCCTTTATTTAAATACTTCTTCTTTCTTCTATCTTCCTTCATCTTCTGGTTCTTCTGGTTCTTCTGGCTCTTCTGGTTCTTCCTCTGGCGTTCTCGTCCAGCATCTCCTCCGCGGCGTCTTCTATCTTCTTCTCCTCGGGCTGCTCCGCACCCATGGCATGGGGGGGAGGCTCCCGCTCTTCTCTTCTTCTTCATCTTCTTCTCTTCTTCTCTTCTTCTTTTCTTCTCTTCTTCATTTTCTTCTCCGGGCCGCTCCGCACCCATGCTGGCATGGAGGGAGGCTCCCGCTGTGTGACGGCGCTCCTCGTCTGACAGTTCTTAAATAACGGGGGGCAGGGCCACCCGGTGACCCCGCCCCCCTCTGACGCACGGTGACTTGACGGGACTTCCCTGTGACGTCACGGGGAATGCCACAGGGAAGCCCCATCATGTCCCGTGCGTCAGAGGGGGGCAGGGTCACCGGGTGGCCCCGCCCCCCGTTATTTAAGAACTGTCAGACGAGGAGCGCCGTCACACAGCAGGAGCCTCCCTCCATGCCAGCATGGGTGCGGAGCGGGCCGGAGAAGAAAATGAAGAAGAGAAGAAGAGAAGAAGAGAAGAAAAGAAGAAGAGAAGAAGATGAAGAAGATGAAGAGAAGAGCGGGAGCCTCCCCCCATGCCATGGGTGCGGAGCGGCCCGAGGAGAAGAAGATAGAAGATGCCGCGGAGGAGATGATGGACGAGAACGCCGGAGGAAGAACCAGAAGAGCCAGAAGAACCAGAAGAACCAGAAGATGAAGGAAGATAGAAGAAAGAAGAAGTATTTAAATAAAGGAATTGTCAAAAACTGTCTCTTGTCATTTTTAACATTTTTGACAGTTTTTTAGTGAAATGATAGGGGTAAGTACCCCCTTACCATTTCACACAGGGGGGGGCCGGGATCTGGGGGTCCCCTTGTTAAAGGGGCTTCCAGATTCCGATAAGCCCCCCGCCCGCAGACCCCCACAACCACCGGCCAGGGTTGTGGGGATGAGGCCCTTGTCCTCATCAACATGGGGACAAGGTGTTTTGGGGGGCTACCCCAAAGCACCCTCCCAATGTTGAGGGCATGTGGCCTGGTATGGTTCAGGAGGGGGGGGGCCCGCACTCTCGTCCCCCCTCTTTTCCTGCGGCCTGCCAGGTTGCGTGCTCGGATAAGGGTCTGGTATGGATTTTTGGGGGGACCCCACGCCGTTTTTTTTTTTTTTTTGGCGCGGGGTTCCCCTTAAAATCCATTCCAGACCTGAAGGGTCTGGTATGGAATTTAGGGGGAACCCCACGTCATTTTTTTTTTTAAATTTTGGCCGGGGTTCCCTTTAATATCCATACCAGACCTGAAGGGCCTGGTATGGAATTTAGGGGGACTCCCACGTCTTTTTTTTTTTTTAATTTTGGTTCGGGGTTCCCCTTTGGGGAATTCCCATGCCGTTTTTATCAATGAACTTCTATGTGTATTGTCGGCAATGCAATAGCCGCGGGTAGTTTTAAATGAGTTTTTTCCTTCAAAATGACATTTTGCTGTCAGACTGTTCTAAACACAGGAAACATGCGCCCCTTTACAGGCATACTATAGACACCCCCCAGGTACGAAATTTAAAGGGATATTACACTTTTATTGTTTGACTTTAAGCATTATTAAAATCACTGCTCCTGAAAAAACGGCCGTTGTTAAAACTTTTTTTTGCATTGATCCATGTCCCCTGGGGCAGGACCCAGGTCCCCAAACACTTTTTATGACAATAACTTGCATATTAGCCTTTAAAATTAGCACTTTTGATTATTCATGTTCGTGTCCCATAGACTTTAACGGTATTCGCATGTTCGAACGAACTTTTTTCCTGTTCGCATGTTCTGGTGCGAACCGAACAGGGGGGTGTTCGGCTCATCCCTACTACCTATACAGAAGTGCTATCCGGCTAGAGGCCTTCCACTGTATAGCTGTCTACCTATAGAAGTCTCAGAGTCTGCCAATTATCATTACATCTACTTAAGAGTGTCCTGGCCCTAACCTTCTCTCCCACAGTTCTGTTAAGAGACAATAAATCTCTTTTGCATCCTAAAAGTTTCTGGCGCCCATTACTCCATCTTGCATCACACCCACCATGCCTGGTAACCCACTCTATAAAGACGGATGTCAGCTATCCTTGACTCTGGAGGTCACCATTAGGCCTTTGGAAGTTCGGGACCTTGCTACAGGAGTAAGATAGAGAGGGCAGGGATCAGGTGTAAGTAATACAGAGAGTGCAGGGATCACTAAACAGAATACAGCCAAAAATAACTCCCTCTATCCAGTACAAACCCCTCTCCTCAAGTCCATATCCACCCCAGCTCAGATCTTACCCAGCAGCCCCAATCCCCTCTCCACCTCCAGTAAAGCTCACCCCCCACAGCCCTAAAGCCTGATTCACACGGGTGATTTGATCTGTGCCCTGTTTACCCACACAGGGATGCACAGGTGTTCTGTGCATTCCCATACAAGCAGTCCCATTGGTGGCTGCATAGACACAGCCACTGTGTCCCAATATGACATCCATGTGGGTGTGGGTGCTTGTCCCTGAACTCACCCTGAGTGCTTTGGGGATCAACACCTCGTACCAATGTCAGATTGAGAACAGCAGCTGTGTGTGTACATCCCCTTTGTCCCAATAGATAACAATGGGACTTCCGGCACAGGGATGCATGGAACACCTGTACATCCTTGTTTCAGTAAAACATTGCCCTGCATGGGGCACAGATAATCACTTTCTACTTTAAAAATTTCTACTCATTATTCTCAGGCACCAGTATCAAAGAATGTACCTGTGCAGGCTAAAGTGGAGAAGAGAGGAGGCCGCCTGCAGCGTTCAGCCTGTTGCCACCTGCTGCCCATTGGTGGATGAAACTTGAGCAGGAGGAGAAGGATGTCAGATCACTCTGCCTCTCCTGCTCCTGCCTGCCGAAGCCCATAGTTTACAGACTGCACTCAGTGACATTAGATGAAGGGTCACCGGTTCTGACGGAACATCGTCACCTACTGGATAGAGGTACCACCGCATCACCTACACCACGGCTCGCCCCCTCCTCTACTGTTATTGAGATATGCAGGACAGGGAGGGTCCTGTGTGGGAGAGCTGCGTTGTCACTTGGAGACACAGAAACGGAGCTCCAGTGTTTACAAGTGACAGCAGTGAACGGCAAGCACAGGGCTGGCGCCAGAGGTGTTCCGCCACGATCCAGCAGTAAAAAAGCCCTGCTAATGCCAAACTAAAAACTCCACTCCACACTCCTACAAGAGTCTCTCAGGAAGTCCACTGCTGTGGATGCAGGTCACAAGAGCTCATCTAGCTTAATATATATAGCAAAATCAAAGAACAAGGCCCCACAGAAATCAAACTGGAAATGTTATTGTGTATAGCTGGCTGTTGACACGATCCCCACACTTAGGCCACACCTCTCTTACATTTTTCACCCTTCCTAGGACTTGATCATGAAGGTCAATACCTTTATGATTAAGTTCTAGGAGGGTTGAAAGCAGGCAAACATAGCAAAACAAGCATTTGGGAAGCATCAGGATCGCCTCTGGATGCTTGACAGCAGCTGCTTAACCGCCATCTAAATAGTAAACCACTGCAGATCAATTTTCAGAATCTACTCAAGTGTGAACTTAGTCAAAACACTTGTGTTATCTAAACCTTGTTGAATATTTAATATATCATATACTATACTAATATACCATAACACATCACCTAACTTACTAAACAAATGTAAAAAATATTCATAAATATAGATTTGGATGTAATAAACAGACATAAAATAGTAACACATATTACTAACAAAACATTATTCAGGTAGAAAAATATCTAACATCAGGAAAACTGCTAATCAAGATTTCTTGGTTATACCCAGAGGCAGATTTGTATCTCAAGAGCTCGCAGACACAAAATGATTGGTCCCCTTAGCTTTGCTTTAGAATTGACCACTCGTGTCTCTTTCAGATATTTTAGGAAAAGTTACAGATAAATAACTTTAATAAAATGTGATTATGTCTATAATGTCTCCATATGATTAGGTATTCTTTACCAAGTGAACTTTTACTGAGCTAAGGCACACTACAGATTAGTCAGTTTTTTTTCATTCAACCAGCAGTTTGAATGAAAAAAATGACTTTATTCTCTCATCCTCACATTCGAGGTAGATGAGGGATACCTCCCCACTGTGTCATTGTAGTCTGACAGTGGGGAGACTTCCCCGCTGTCAGAATAAACTGATCAGCATTCAAGGCTATACCCTGCAGCGTTGATCGAGCAGGGTAAATCCAACAGGGTGGTTGTACACAAATCAATCCGTAAATCGACTTGTGTGCAACCACAGTACCCATACATTAATCAAAATTTGGTTGGTCCCAGCTAAACCAGCCAAATTTCGATCTATGTATGGCTGCCTTGAGTAAAATCTCCTAATTCACTAAGCTAAGTAAAAATTCACTTTGCAAACTGAACATCCTCTACTCAACCTATATGCTCTACATCAATGCCAGTAGATGGTGCGGTATGTAACCGGGATTGTATTTGCTCACTTCTGCGGAACTTCTTCCTTTGTTGCTGCTGTATTAACCTTCTGCAGTATGACAAGGTTAAACTGAATATTCATTATTGCAGAAGTGCAGCAGTCCTCTTTAAGGAGACCACTTTGCTATGCTCATCTATGGTGTGTCTGTAGTAAAGGGGCACCCATCTTGGCTGGGTCTGGGTCAATCCAGGAAGGATGGTGATTGGTTGCTGCAAAAAAGCAAGGGGAGGAGACTGCTGAGAGGAAGGAAAGGAACAGTCTTAAAGCATATGGGGTGAGAAAAAGACTGAACTGCTGGCTGAAGAGAGAGACTGGACTACTGGCTGAATGGAATCCTGCTATAGCTGACCACAATCGGGTGAGACCTCAGAGAGACTGCTCATCACACAGAACTTTTCTCCCTGGGAAACTGTGAGCTGTGTTTTGGATAGAAGAAAAGAAGAAGCTGCGCTAAAAAAGACCCAATCAAATGCAGAAAAAACTTCATTACCTGAGAAGAAAAGAAAAACCTGCTTACCAGAAGGCAAGCAAAAAAAGCCAGATGGCTATAGCCCAGCACGGATGAACAAAGACCGAATAGCCCAGTAGCACAGGATAGATGGTTGCAGATCTCCCCCTGTCACTGTCTATAGAATCCATGGCTGTAAGCCCAGCAATTTTACCCAGAAAGAAAGACTGACCATAGCGTAATACATTCTAGTAATTTTAATATATAAAAAAGTATTCACTTACATAAGTCCATTAAAAGTTTGCATATTTAAAATCGAAGCCGGCCAGCAAAGACCATCAGATGTCCATCCTTCTAATACATAGCGTGGTAACGTCAGCACGTACCCTTCGTTGTATGTGGCGTTGTCAATGGGGAACGGGCAGCGTAATGAATCACCACCTTATATAGAAAGCCAAGCCTCGTTCTGAGTCACAAGTGTTTGGTTAGAAACGCCATATTGAATATGGGCAAGTATTCCCTATCACTAGGGACAAAGGTAAAAATAAAAATGACACAATAAACGGCTTGGCAGTAATTACCGGACCAAGTAGAATATAATAAAAACCATAGGTTAACCCCTACAACACGACTTCAGAATGCACGTGGACATCAGCCACGAATATATAACGCTACACATAAAGCGCTATTCGTAACTGATCACAATGCACACTCATAAAAATAGAGACCCAATATCAAAAATTCCCAAGTGGGTACATCATCCCTCCCCCAAATGAACTATATTGAAACATTATAAATAATCAATTAATTAAATAATATGACCATAATAAATATTAACCCCTAAAAATCCCCAAAAAATTGTTTTAGACTAAGTGACGTGAAAAATTAAAGATCAAATCTAAAAAATTAATATATATAAAAAATAATGTACCATAAATTAATTAAATAAAGTGATACAAATTAGACAATTAATATTAAAATTAATTGAATATATAAGTGAGAAATAATTAATATGAATCAATGTAATAATATTCAAACTATCAAAATGTTTTGGATGCCTGGTGAGATCAGACCACTTGTAAGGAAGGCAAAGAAAGACTGTCTCAACAGGATTGAAAGAAAGAAATCACAGTAACTTCTATTTCTGTCTGAGACATTGAATTGAATCAAAGCACATGTCAAGAGATGCAGAAGATGTCTGGGCCTGGGAAGAGACTAATGCCGCGTACACACGAGCGGACTTTACGGCAAACTTTGCTCGGTGGACTTTACGCTGAACTTTGTCGGCCAGGTGCGCCGGACTTAAAAACGGATGGACTTGGACACACATGATCACTCCAAAAGTCCGCTGGTTTTGAACGCGGTGACGTACAGCACGTACGACGGGACTATAAAAAGGAAGCTCAAGCCCCACTATGGCACCCTTTGGGCTCCTTCTGCTAATCTCGTGTTTATCTCGTGTTAGTAGAAGTTTGGTTAGAGACGGTTGGTTCTTTTCACACTTCAGCTTATTTCGATTGTTTTCTGTGGTTCAGTTTGTGCTTGTGAGGTTTGTATCTGCTTTTCAGTGTGTGTTGGTCAGTTCGTAACCTGCCTAGCAGGTCGTTCTGGTACGCTCATTCCTGATTTTCAGTTCGTTCTTCATAGGCCTTGCTGTTCTTCAGTGCGTTTGTTATAAGTTTGTTTGTTTGACCAGCTGACCGTTTTGAAGCCATGTCGCGTGGATGTACTTGTTCTCGAGTTCGTGCTGCGTGGGGACTTGGTGTTGGGGTTAATACTTTGACCCGAGTCCAGTCCATGAACAGGGCGAGGAGGAGTTCATGGATGAAGAATTGGTTGCGCCAGCGTGACCAATTCTCACATATGCCTTTGCTCCGTGAGATCCGTGAGAATAATCCTGAGGATTTCAGGAATTATCTCCGGAAGACGGACCCCGTTTTTGAGCGTCTGCTGGCTATGCTGACCCCCTATATCAGCAGGCAGGATACCTGCATGAGGCAAGCCATCAGTGCGGAGCAGAGGCTAGTTGCCACTTTTTGTCACTTGGCGACTGGGAGAAGTCTTCAGGACTTGAAGTTCTCGACAGGCATCTCCCCCCAGGCTCAGGGGATAATAATCCCAGAGACTTGTTCTGCCATCATTCAGGTCCTGCAGAAGGACTATATGAAGGTAAGTTTTATCCTTTAACATTACATGATATGTATTAAATGTTTGCTAATGTATAGTCTAAATGTCCTCGTTACCTAATTACCATGCTCGGAATATGCTGTGAATGTCCCCTTTATCTTCATGCATACCTGTTTTTTGACATTAATCATTTTTTGCCCTACATGCATATTTTCCTTCAATAACCTCCCCACCATGCAATCCTGGGTCCATTTATATCTCTAGCCTATAGTCCCTTGAACAATGTATATTGTCAGCTCCATTGTACTGTTTGACCCTCCCCACCCCCTCAAATGTTAGAAACTGTCATGTGTGTTTATTGACCTAATTAGTACCCCTCCCCCACCCCCTCAAATGTTTGAAACTGTCAGGTGTGTTTTTGACCCTAATTAGAACCCCTCCCCCACCCCCTCAATTGGTTGAAACTGTCAGGTGTGTTTTTGACCCTAATTAGAACCCCTCCCCCACCCTCTCAAATGTTTGAAACTGTCAGGTGTGTTTTTGACCTTAATTAGAACCCCTCCCTCACCCCCTCAAATGTTTGAAACTGTCAGGTGTTTTTTTTACCCTAATTAGTACCCCTCCCCCCACATTAAAATTGATCAATGGGCCATCAGAGGGGGTGAGTAATCTTATAAGTGGGCCTTATGTTTTTTAGAATAAAAAATAAAAACACACATATTAATAATGTTCGACTGCTGTTGTTCAGTAATGTTTTTGTGTAATCTGATATCCAAGTTATGTTTAAAAGTACTTATCTTAATTTTTTATTTTTTTTTCACTCCACAGTTTCCTTCCAGTACACAGGAATGGCAGACTGTGGCCTCCCAGTTCGCTGACCGTTGGGACTTTCTATAACTACAAGGGGTTCCATAGTGTAGTTTTGATGGTGGTGGTCTCGGCACATTTGGACTTTCTGTTTGTGGACGTGGGGAAGAACGGCCGGATGTCTGACGGAGGAGTCTTTGCACAGACCGAGCTGTGCCAGCGTCTCCAGACTGGTGGCCTGGGATTGCCACCTGATGACCAGAATGTGGATGGACTCCCCTCGGTTCCGTTTGTTCCTCTCAGCCATAAATCTGGCAGACTATAAAATTAATCATGTCTAGGGATGAGCTTCGTGTTCGAGTCGAACCCATGTTCGACTCGAACATCATCTGTTCGCCTGTTCGCCGAATTGCGAACGATATGGGCCGTTCGTGCCAAATTCGTGTGGTGCGTCACGGCCCATAATTCACTGCGACATCGCAGTGCATTGCTGGCTGATGATTGGCCAAGCATGCACTATGACCCGCATGCTTGGCCAATCACAGCGCCGTCTGAACAGAGAGCCGTAATTGGCCAAAGCCAAGGAGGCTTTGGCCAATTATGGCCCAGGGGATTTAGCACACGCCCCACACTATATAAGGCCACCTGCACGGCGGCCCTGTGTAGTGTGTGTTCCGGCATTCATAGATAGAGAGAGAGAGAGAGACAGACAGTGTCATTTGATTTGAGTTAGATAGATTAGGCAGAACAGTCAGTCAGTTAGCTGCACTTACAGTGTATTGTGTATATATATGCATCCCAGGTGTTGAAAATATATATATATATATATATATATACACTGTATTCAGTTTAGCTAGATCCGTTCCTGTTATCTTCTTACTGACAGGCAGGCTTGTCTTGTTACATTATTTACAGCTACCTGAAGAAAATTGCTGGTGTTCTTTTGATCCTATTAGTACCACAGTCAGGCAGCTAGACTATTTACAGTTAGTGCAGTGCGTCCTGCTCACAGTGTTCAGCTAAAACTACAAGTTAGTGGGGTGCGTCCTGCTCACAGTGTTCAGCTAAACCTACAAGTTTGTGGGGTGCGTCCTGCTCACAGTGTTCAGCTAAACCTACAAGTTAGTGTGGTGCGTCCACCTCACAGTGTTCAGCTAAACCTACAAGTTAGTGCGGTGCATCCTGCTCACAGTGTTCAGCTAAAACTACAAGTTAGTGCGGTGCGTCCACCTCACAGTGTTCAGCTAAACCTAGAAGTTAGTGTGGTGCGTCCTGCTCACAGTGTTCAGCTAAAACTACAAGTTAGTGCTGTGCGTCCTCCTCACAGTGTTCAGCTAAACCTACAAGTTAGCGTAGTGAGACCTCTGCACAGTGTTCATCTAAAGCTACAAGTTAGTGCAGTGCGTCCTGCTCACAGTGTTCAGCTAGATCCGTTCCTGTTATCTTCTTACTGACAGGCAGGCTTGTCTTGTTACAGTATTTACAGCTACCTGAAGAAAATTGCTGGTGTTCTTTTGATCCTATTAGTACCACAGTCAGGCAGCTAGATTATTTACAGTTAGTGCAGTGCGTCCTGCTCACAGTGTTCAGCTAAAACTACAAGTTAGTGAGGTGCGTCTACCTCACAGTGTTCAGCTAAACCTACAAGTTAGTGCGGTGCGTCCTGCTCACAGTGTTCAGCTAGATCCGTTCCTGTTATCTTCTTACTGACAGGCAGGCTTGTCTTGTTACAGTAATTACAGCTACCTGAAGAAAATTGCTGGTGTACTTTTGATCCTATTAGTACCACAGTCAGGCAGCTAGACTTTTTACAGTTAGTGCAGTGTGTCCTGCTCACAGTGTTCAGCTAAAACTACAAGTTAGTGGGGTACGTCCACCTCACAGTGTTCAGCTAAACCTACAAGTTAGTGGGGTGCGTCCTGCTCACAGTGTTCAGCTAAACCTACAAGTTAGTGTGGCGCGTCCACCTCTCAGTGTTCAGCTAAACCTACAAGTTAGTGCGGTGCGTCCTGCTCACAGTGTTCAGCTAAAACTACAAGTTAGTGCGGTGCGTCCACCTCACAGTGTTCAGCTAAACCTAGAAGTTAGTGCGGTGCATCCTGCTCACAGTATTCAGCTAAAACTACAAGTTAGTGCTGTGCGTCCTCCTCACAGTGTTCAGCTAAACCTACAAGTTAGCGTAGTGAGACCTCTGCACAGTGTTCATCTAAAGCTACAAGTTAGTGCAGTGCGTCCTGCTCACAGTGTTCAGCTAGATCCGTTCCTGTTATCTTCTTACTGACAGGCAGGCTTGTCTTGTTACAGTAATTACAGCTACCTGAAGAAAATTGCTGGTGTTCTTTTGATCCTATTAGTACCACAGTCAGGCAGCTAGACTATTTACAGTTAGTGCAGTGCGTCCTGCTCAGTGTTCAGCTAAAACTACAAGTTAGTGTGGTGCGTCCACCTCACAGTGTTCAGCTAAACCTACAAGTTAGTGCGGTGCATCCTGCTCACAGTGTTCAGCTAGATCCGTTCCTGTTATCTTCTTACTGACAGGCAGGCTTGTATTGTTACAGTATTTACAGCTACCTGAAGAAAATTGCTGGTGTTCTTTTGATCCTATTAGTACCACAGTCAGGCAGCTAGACTATTTACAGTTAGTGCAGTGCGTCCTGCTCACAGTGTTTAGTTAAAACTACAAGTTAGTGGGGTACGTCCACCTCACAGTGTTCAGCTAAACCTAGAAGTTAGTGCGGTGCATCCTGCTCACAGTGTTCAGCTAAAACTACAAGTTAGTGCGGTGCGTCCACCTCACAGTGTTCAGCTAAACCTAGAAGTTAGTGCGGTGCGTCCTGCTCACAGTGTTCAGCTAAAACTACAAGTTAGTGCTGTGCGTCCTGCTCACAGTGTTCAGCTAAACCTACAAGTTAGTGTAGTGAGACCTCTGCACAGTTTTCATCTAAAGCTACAAGTTAGTGCAGTGCGTCCTGCTCACAGTGTTCAGCTAGATCCATTCCTGTTATCTTCTTACTGACAGGCAGGCTTGTCTTGTTACAGTATTTACAGCTACCTGAAGAAAATTGCTGGTGTTCTTTTGATCCTATTAGTACCACAGTCAGGCAGCTAGACTATTTACAGTTAGTGCAGTGCGTCCTGCTCACAGTGTTCAGCTAAAACTACAAGTTAGTGGGGTGTGTCCTCCTCACAGTGTTCAGCTAAACCTACAAGTTAGTGGGGTGCGTCCACCTCACAGTGTTTAGCTAAACCTACAAGTTAGTGCGGTGCGTCCTGCTCACAGTGTACAGCTAAAACTACAAGTTAGTGCTGTGCATCCTGCTCACAGTGTTCAGCTAAAACTACAAGCTAGTGTGGTGCATCCACCTCACAGTGTTCAGCTAAAACTACAAGTTAGTACGGTGCGTCTACCTCACAGTGTTCAGCTAAACCTACAAGTTAGTGCGGTGCATCCTGCTCACAGTGTACAGATAAAACTAAAAGTTAGTGCTGTGCGTCCTGCTCACAGTGTTCAGCTAAAACTACAAGTTAGTGTGGTGGGTCCACCTCACAGTGTTCAGCTAAAACTACAAGTTAGTGCGGTGTGTCCACCTCACAGTGTTCAGCTAAACCTACAAGTTAGTGCGGTGCGTCCTGCTCACAGTGTTCAGCTAAAACTACAATTTAGTGTGGTGCATCCTCCTCACAGTGTCTAGCTAAACCTACAAGTTATTTTTTTGCTCTGCACAGTGTTCAGTTAAAGCTACCTGTAGAAGGTTGGTGGTGTTTTCCTGATCCTATCACTACCGCAGGCAGCTAAAAAAGCTACAAGTTAGTTTTTTGCGAGCTCTGCACAGTGTTCAGCTAAAGCTACCTGTAGAAGGTTGGTGGTGTTCTCATACTACAGGCAGGCAGTTGATTTTGCTAGCTGCAGTATCAGTATATATATATATATATATATATATATCCCAGCTTAGTGCAGCTACAGGCCATTAGTATGTCTGGAAGGCCAAGAAGGAGAGGCAGACAGTCACAAGCCAATAAGAGAGGGCAAGCAGGGCTCTGTGTCTAGTGCTGGTCGTGGAGACAGTGCATCCTCATCAGCACGTGGCCGTGGAACACGCTTGGCCTTTTTTTCGGCAGCTGGCCGTGTTGAGCCGCAACATGCGGAAGACTTGGTCGAGTGGATGACCAAGCCGTCCTCATCCTCCTCATCCTCTCTCACCCATGCCCAGGGTACTTTGTCTGGCAAAGCAGCGGCCTCTTCCCTTGCCTCAATGTCATCAGTGACTCCTTCCCTAGCCCCACCATGTCCTCCTGAGGAGTCCCTCGAACTGTTTGACCACAGTGTTGGGTACATGCTCCAGGAGGATGCCCAGCGTTTGGAAGGCTCTGATGATGATACTGAGCTCGATGAAGGCAGTAACCTGAGCACGGACAGAGGGGGTGCCCAAGAAGGACAGCAATCTGGCAGTCATGCTCCCCCTGCTGCAGCATACTGCCAGGTTTGCTCCAGTGATGAGGAGGGAGGGGATGATGAGGTCACTGACTCAACGTGGGTGCCTTATAGGAGAGAGGAGGAGGAGGAGGCGGCACATCACCAACGAGGCAGGATGCCCTTCAGGGGCCAGCCTAAGGGCAGCACCTTGACTGCATCACACCCCAAAGCTCCACATGTGCAGGGCGCTGCAGTCTCTGAGCGTTATTCAAAAAGTTCTTTGGTGTGGGCCTTTTTTGATACGAGTGCATCAGATCGCACCGCTGCTATTTGCAACATATGTCTCAAGCGTATCTCGCGTGGCCAAAACATCTCCCGCTTGGGTAACACATGCTTGACCAGACATATGTTGACCTGCCATGCAGTTCGTTGGCAAGCATATCTAAAAGACCCACACCAAAGAACAAAGAGGACCTCTCCTTGCTCCTCATCAGCTGAGATCTCCAACCCCACTATACCTTCAGTCCTCTCTGAGACCTGCACTGAGAGGAATAAAGGTGTAGAATTAGGTGTGTCACAGCCAAGTACTTGTGGGCAATCTGCTTTTGGTACACCGACGTCAGATTGTACCAGGCAAATTTCCCTGCCCCAGCTGCTGCACCGCCGAAAGAAGTTTGCTCCCAGCCATCCACATGCCCAGCGGTTGAATGCTAGCTTGGCAAAATTTCTAGCACTTCAACTGCTGCCTTTTCAGTTGGTAGACTCTGCCCCCTTCTGTGAGTTTGTGGAATGTGCGGTTCCTCAGTGGCAGGTACCCAAACGCCACTTTTTCTCACGGAAGGCGATTCCGGCTCTATACCGGCATGTGGAAGGCAATGTCCATGCCTCGCTGGACAGGGCGGTCAGCGGTAAGGTGCATATTACCGCTGACTCATGGTCCAGCAGGCATGGACAGGGACGTTACCTAAGTTTCACGGTGCATTGGGTGACTCTGCTGGCAGCTGGGAAGGATGCAGGACAAGGTGCAGTAGTGTTGGAGGTTGTTCCGCCACCATGCCTCCAAAATGCTAATGATTGTGACACACCTCTCTCCTCCACCCCCTCCTCTTCTTCTTCCTCCATGGCCTCTTCCTGTGCTTTGTCCTCGGAACCAGCGGTGCTCCGTAGCCGTTCAAGGGGCTATGCAAGTACGCAGGCCAAAAGATGCCATGCGGTGCTTGAGCTGGTGTGCTTGGGGGACAGGAGCCACACTGGGGCAGAGGTTTTGTCAGCTCTGCAGGGGCAGGTTCAGAGGTGGTTGACGCCACGCCAACTTAAGGCAGGAATGGTGGTTTGTGACAATGGCACCAACCTTCTCTCTGCCCTCCGACTGGCCCTGTTTGGCTCACGTCCTTAACTTGGTGGTGCAGCGGTTCTTGGGCAGGTACCCGGGCTTACAGGATGTCCTGAGGCAGGCCAGGAAAGTCTGTGTGCATTTCCACCGGTCATATAATGCCAGTGCTCGGCTGATGGACCTCCAAAAGGAGTTTAACCTGCCCAAGAACCGCCTAATCTGTGACATGCCCACCAGGTGGAACTCAACGTTGGCCATGCTGCAGCGGCTGCACACGCAGCAGAGGGCCATCAATGAGTACCTGTGCGACTATGGCACCAGGACAGGGTCAGGGGAGCTTGGCTTTTTTTCCCCACGCCAGTGGGCCATGATCAGGGATGCATGCACTATCCTGTCACCATTTGAGGAGGCCACGAGGATGGTGAGCAGTGACAGTGCATGCATCAGTGACACTGTCCCCCTTGTCCACCTGTTGGAGCACACGCTGCGTGGAATAATGGACAGGGCACTTGAGGCAGAACAGAGGCAGGAAGAGGAGGACTTCCTTAGCTCTCAAGGCCCCCTTTATCCAGACAGTGTTCCTGCGTGCCCGCCAATCACACAGGAAGAGGAGGAGGAGGAGGAGGAAGATTGTGTCAGTATGGAGGTGGAGCCTGGCACTCAGCATCAGCAGCAGTCTTTAAGGGATCAGTCCCAAGAAACACATGGACTTGTACGTGGCTGGGAGGAGGTGGCTGCGGACCATGTCGTCCTTAGTGACCCAGAGGACTCCGGACCGAATGCCTCAGCAAACCTACGCTGCATGGCCTCCCTGATCCTGCAAAGCCTGCGTAAGGATCCTCGTATTCGTGGTATCAAGGAGAAGGACCAATACTGGCTGGCAACCCTCCTTGATCCACGTTACAAGGGTAAGGTTGCGGACCTTATCTTGCCATCGCAGAGGGAGCAGAGGATGAAACATCTTCGGGAGGCCTTGCAGAAAGGTCTGTGCAACGCGTTCCCAGAGACTGGGAGGTTACAAACTCCTGTTTCTGGACAACGTGTTGCTGAGGCTTCGGTCAGTCAAAGAAGGAGCGGTGGAGAAGGTGGCCGTCTGACCGATGCGTTCAGACAATTTTTTGGTCCGCAGCCCCAAGGTATGATCGGTTCCAGCAACCATCGCCAGCGTCTGTTTTACATGGTGCAGGAATACCTAGGGGCAAGATCTGACTTGGACACCTTTCCCACCGAAAATCCTCTGGGTTACTGGGTCTTGAGGATGGATCACTGACCAGAGCTTGCACAGTATGCAATTGAGCTACTGGCCTGTCCTGCATGCAGCGTTCTTTCTGAACGCACATTCAGTGCTGCTGGAGGCTTTGTAACCGATCACAGGGTGCGTCTGTCCACTGACTCGGTCGATCGACTGACCTTCATAAAAATGAATGAGTCTTGGATCACCACCAGCTACCAAGCACCTGATGCTGATGTAACCGAATAATTTTTTTTGAAATCTCAGATCCCTTCAAAGACTGCCTAAGCTGATGCTGAGTGACTATCCCTGAGTAATTATCCTCTTCCTCCTCAATCATCACGCTGATAGCTTGTAAGAACATTTTTGGTTCTGGTCGCCACCACTAGTGCCTAAGGCCCAATTTTTCAGCCCCTGTTTAACAGGGGCATGTAATTACAATTTTTGATGCAATACTTTGCAGCAGGGCTCATTTCTGTGTTCCAACTAGAGTATCTGTGAGAGGTTGCAGTGTTGTGGCACCAGCACCAGTGCCTAAGGCCCAATTTTTCAGCCCCTGTTTAGCAGGGGCCTGTAATTACAATTTTTGATGCAATACTTTGCAGCAGGGCTCATTTCTGCGTTCCAACTAGAGTATCTGTGAGGGGTTGCAGTGTTGTGGCACCAGCACCAGTGCCTAAGGCCCAATTTTTCAGCCCCTGTTTAACAGGGGCGTGTTATTACAATTTTTGATGCAATACTTTGCAGCAGGGCTCATTTCTGCGTTCCAACTAGAGTATCTGTGAGGGGTTGCAGTGTTGTGGCACCAGCACCAGTGCCTAAGGCCTAATTTTTCAGCCCCTGTTCAACAGGGGCATGTAATTACAATTCTTGATCTAATATTTCGCAGCAGGGCCCATTTCTGCATCCACCAAGAGCGAGTGAGGACTTACAGTGTTGTGGCACCACCACCACCAAAGGCTCAATTTTTCTGCCCTTGTTCAACAGGGGCATGTAATTACAATTCTTGATCTAATATTTCACAGCAGGGCCCTGTGAGGGCTTACAGTGTTGTGGCCACAACAACACCTAAGGCCCAAATTTCTGCTGAGTATATAGGGCAGGCCCCTACTTTCAAACATCTAACTTACAAACGACTCCTACTTGCAAACGGAAGGAGACAACAGGAAGTGAGATGAAATCTACCCCTAGGAAGGGAAATTCTCTCCTGTAAGAGTTAATATGGGAAAAACATTTCTCCTTTCCACTGATGCTTTCCAATCCTTGTTCCACAAAAAACCCCAAATTTTCAAAAAAAATTTGTCATTGGGACAAAAAGTGAGGTGAAATCTTCTGAAGAGGAGGAAAGACAGCAAAACAAATGTCACAGGGGTGATAACCCTTCCCTATGTTTTCCAAAAAGCTTAAAAAAGATTTTTTGGCTGGAGCTAAACACGTTAAAAATGTACCCATTAAAAATTACAAACAGATTCTACTTAACAACAAACCTACAGTCCCTGTCTTGTTTGCACCGCCTGTATACTGCTGTTCAGAGTATATAGGGCCTGGTGGCCCCACACCTTTCCTTATTTTAATTTGGGTGCGGAGTTCCCCTTAATATCCATACAAGACCCAAAGGGCCTGGTAATGGTCTGGGGGGTACCCATGCCGTTTGTCTCACTGATTTTCATCCATATTGCCAGGACCCGACATTACATTAAACCCGCAAGCAGTTTTAAATGAGATTTTTTCCTTTAAAAATGACATTTTGTGCAGGGACTGTTCTAAACACGGGAAACACACGCCACTTTACAGGCATACTATAGACACACCCCAGGTACGATATTTAAAGGAATATTTCACTTTTTTTTTTTTTTACTTTAAGCATCATTAAAATCACTGCTCCCGAAAAAATGGCTGTTTTTAAAAGTTTTTTTTGCATCGATACAAGTCCCCTGGGGTAGGACCCGGGTCCCCAAACCCTTTTTAGGACAATACCATGCAAATTAGCCTTTAAAATGAGCACTTTTGATTTCGACCGTTCAAGTCCCATAGACGTCAATGGGGTTCTAACGTTCGTGCGAATTTTTGGTCCGTTCGCAGGTTCTGGTGCGAACCGAACCGGGGGGTGTTCGGCTCATCCCTAATCATGTCATACTGGCTTGCTGCATACGCCATAATTTCTTAAGAAGACATTCAGCTACATATATGACCTCTGTTGGGCCTGAGGCCAGACTTGTACTTGATCAACCACTGACAGGCCTGGAAATTGGCCGTATTGGCTTGGCCCCCCAAACCGCACGTTAAAGCGGAGCGCCGCCGAAAAAATTTTTTTTAAAAGTCAGCAGCTACAAATACTGCAGCTGCTGACTTTTAAAACATGGACACTTACCTGTCCAGGGCGCCCGCGATGTCGGCACCCGAGACCGAAGCGTCTCTCCGTCCTCGGGTGCTGCCACCTCCATCTTTGGTAAGGGAATCAGGAAGTGAAGCCGTGCGGCTTCACTTCCCGGTTCCCTACTGCGCATGCGCGAGTCGTGCAGCGCAATACGGATGATCCCTGCTGCCTCTGGGACCCGTGTGTTTCCCAGCAGGCAGCGGGGAGGGAGCAGGAAATGGCGTAAATAACCGCAGATTCTGCGGCTATCTATGCCGGAAGTGGGTACAGATACCTGTAATATACAGGTATCTGTACCCCCCTCCCCCCTGAAAGGTGCCAACTGTGTCACAGGAGGGGGGGGAGGAATCTGATGAGTGGAAGTTCCACTTTTGGGTGGAACTCCACTTTAAGTGCGTGACCGATATGTGAATTATTTTAATGGTCGGGGGGCCATTGCTATTCAACAAGAGCTATAATTTTTCCAAAAAAAAAATAAATAAATTTTGGCTCAAATATCTTGTTTTTCTTCTTGTTTGCATTTAGTTTTGTCTGTCTCCTAGTGCACTTGTAGTAGTGGCAAGTGCATTTACCTTTAGTTAATAAGGCCCTTTGTCACTGTAACCACACCAAAATTAGCAAAACATCTTATTGATAAATAATCAGCCACACACATTGTAGTAGTAAAAACATTTTACTGTGTGCACATTGAAAGGTGTATTTTTTGGAACCTTTTTTTTATTTTATTTTTTTTTTTGTTTTTGTTTTGTTTTTGTTTTTGTTTTTTAAATTTTTTTTTGAATGTTATTAAAGGCATATTTAAACAAAAATAGACCTTGTTTAAAAAATTACAATTCACAACAGTGTTTTGAAAAACATACAAAAAAATAAAAGAACTTACAAAGTTCAACATGTTAATAACGGTGCTGGTGATGTCACCCTTGTAAATCCTAAATTTTTCAGATGCTCAAAATTGTGTATTAAAAAAGGGTCAAGTCAACATGTGCTATCTCCCATCATGGGGGAGCAATGTATGTGTTTTGTGTGTGCAATCCCTTTGTTCCTCTCACCACAAAAAAATTTTGAGGATGAAGGGGTTGCAAACACAAAACAAGTACATTGATATCCCCTGATGGAAGATAGCACATGATGACACACCGTGTGCATCAGCAAAAATATTTTTGAAGGAAAAAACTACAACAAAATTGGAAGAAGAAACAAACTTGACAAGGTAATGAAGAACATGATTGATGTTTTTAGGCAAAACATTATTATATTCTGCCCAAAACATCAATCATGTTCTTCATTTCCTGTTGCATGGAGTCCAGGCGAATTTTCATGCTGTGAATTTGGTCACGCATTTGATCAATTTGGCCATTCCACAACATTATCTGGCCAATAAGTCTTTGGGCACTGTCTGTGTTGAATGGCTCTGCCGCTTGGCCTTCCACAACCAGAAGCTGACCTAAAATGTGTGTAAAAAAAATGGGTTAAAATATGCACGCCTAAATACATTACCTTAAGCTGGGGTGTCAGTCACTCACTTGGTGGGGTTGAAAGCTTGCACACTTCCTCCACCTCTGCTTCCTCCAGCTCGTCGGGTGGGCATGGTCTTGGGCTGGGGCTTGGGGTATCTTCAGCCTCAGGCTGGTGACTTGGGGGGGTCCTGGGATCCTTGGACTGTTGTCTGAGTCTTTTCTCCCCTATGATCATTCAACAAAAGGTATAGTTAAAACACAGTGATATTTTAGATTTTTCAAATTAATATGAAACGTTGGTTATGAGTTGTGGACAATTGCCTTTTTTTGTCCTCAAAAATTTAGAAGACAGGATGAACATTACCTCTGAACAACAATTCTAAACAATACACATTTTCATGCAAGTTTCACAGATGCAGACACCTCAATGATCTCCTATGTGTATTACCCCTCAAAAATTTAATTATGGTCACATAGTACACTAGTGCTCGTGAGTCCAGATGTGGAACCAGCTGCTGTGTCCTGTCCTTACATTACACTGAATCATTTTTGAAGAAGCATTATATTTTCAAACACATCTACACCACATCACCGCATTTTGGGAATACGACAAATTATCAAGACCTAAATGTATGTCCAACCCTGTACCATCGTATTTGGCGAAAAAATAACGTCTTTTTCTTTCGTATCATATGTATTTTACAAAGAACGGTCTTTACGAACGATGCTGTATAAACATAAAAAATATGGATCAGCATGCAAGTTAAGTATGTCAATAGGAAAACACAACAAGTACTTACTTTTTTAAGCAGCTTCTTTATTCGCCAATATTGTTCTGGCTCCCTACTTTTGATGTCAGACCACCTCTTCCTCAATTGTTCTTTCGAACGTTTAGTGCCAAATTTAGCTTCTAGAGCGGTGACAACTGAGGACATTATTTTGTCCTTACGCATATTCGGTCGTGTGTACGGTCCTTTTTTCCCATCGTAGTCCTCCCTTCTCAATATGGACACCATCTCCACCATTTCTTCAAAAGCCATGTTGGTGGCCTTATATCTCCTCTGGGATGTGGATGGTTGTGGCTCCGAGCTTTCCTCCGCGCTACTTCCACTGAATCTCTCCGCCATCTTTCTCGATATACTCCCACTGCGCAACGAAGAGTGAAGGGGCTGGGACAAATCGTATTAAAGAACGTCAGGGGCGAGCGACGCAGGCGGAGCATGACACATGCGCAGTGTATATAAAGCTATTACGATGGCCTACGTATGTCCGTGCGGAAGTAGCAAGCGTCAGAAATGAAGGTAAGATTAAACGTGGAGGTGTATGTGTGTATATGTGTCCCCTAGATTCTTCACAAAATAATCCTGGGATTTCTGACTGACATTCCAGTTTTGATCTTGTGTCTTGTCTTTCAGCAAAAATGAATCCCTTTAAAGAGGCTGATTTTTTGTCCAGATTTATCGATTTATATCAGGAAAACAAAAACCTGTGGGAAGTCAAACACCCACTATATTTCAATCGAGCTGTAAGGAAGGCAACACTGGGCACACTTTTAGAATTTGTGAAGACTCGAGTCCCCCAGGCAGACCTCAAGTTTGTGGACAAGAAAATTGGTATCTTGCGAGACATGTATAAGCGGGAACACAATAAAATCCAGGAGTCGCTCAGATCCGGAGCAGCGGCCGACCAAGTTTATGTACCCAAGTTGTGGTACTACCACAAAATGCGATTCCTGGATGACCAAACAGAAGTCAGGCAATCACTTTCAACCCTTCCCCCCACCCTTCCCTCCAGCCTTTCCTCCAGCCTTCCCCCCACTCTTCCCTCCAGCCTTCCATCCACCTTCACCCCAGCTAAGGAGTCCCAGGAAGAACTGGGCCTTTTCAGCCTTGATGAAGTGGATGCGCCCAGCTTCAGCCAGGTATCCTTTTTTGTGGAATTTGTGATTGTGTTATTAATGATGTTAACATCTAAAATTTTTAAGTGCTTCATAACAAATGACTGCATCACAAATATTAATATGTAGACATATCACTAGACAGTAGTGGCCAAAAATATACTTCTCCAGATATTGTTGATGAGCTGGAATAATGGTGGGGTCAAATAGATAGCCTTTACTATTTGTTTATAATTATATTTGCAAGTCATGAGCTGAAAATTGTGTGTGATTGCGTAACCCAAAATTACAACTATGTCCCTTTTTTTGACACAGGATGACCTCAGCCAGGAGGAGGCCTTGCCCAGTGGGAGAGAGGAGGAGGCCTTGCCCAGT